>NW_017728943.1:81769232-81771803 GCF_001723895.1 Crocodylus porosus
TTGTAAGTCAAAATCTGCCATGCTCCCAGTGGCAGAGCTGGGAATTTCATCTGGATCTTCTGGTGCCATGTGGAGGGTCTTAACTACAAGACAGTTGTTTCTACCTTGAAGACATTTCTCATTTCCCCTTAAAAACTCTGCAAATAGCTCCCAGTTTCTGGATACCAAGGTATTTCCTCAAACCACTTTCCAGATGTGCTCTTCTTAGTGCGGGGTGGGGGGGCTTTCTCTGAAGAAGGCTACCCACCCTGTTCCATCTGTGCACAAAGGCAATGTTCTTGATCCATAAATCTGAATGGTCATATTCCAGCAGCCCATTAATCCCTGACTCTTCCTGTGCTTCAACAGGACAGTTACATGGGCTGCTATAGAAACTCCCCCTGCCCCATTAGCTTGTGAAGATGCATGCCTCTTGCTTAGCTGGAACTGAGCTGGGGAAGAGCTTTCCAGGGAGCCATGGAAGTGCTTCCCATCCTCCACTAACACTCCCACCACACCTCCTTGTCCAGACCTTCCCTCCATTGGAGTCACTAGAAAGCACAAAAGATATGATGCAGAGACCCCTTCAAAGAAATATATAGCCCCGGAGGGCTGCAGTGTATGAATCTTCCTGATTCTGGAAAGCAAAGGGGAAAGCCAAAAGGCTCTGGCACCGGTGCTAAACCTCCTTCTTCCAGGAACAGAGGAATGAACCCATACACCATTTTCTATTCCATCACCTGTAGATGGCTCTTCATATTCTATTAATGTCAGATGAATGGGTGACGCAGTTCAGGATTCTTAAACAGCTGTCAATACAACCCCTAACTTGGCCTCCATGGGAAAGGAGAAGAAAGTGACCTCTAATAACCTCTGGAAATATGATTGGCACATTTGGAAGCAGAAAGGAAAGCTTAAATCCACTGCCTGCCCCTCCCCTGCCCTGGAGACTTCCCACTCCTAAATCAGGTAGTTGCCTAGCTTTCCAGTGACCACGTCAAGGAGGCTGAGCTGCAGCACTGACCTCACTCAATAGCCCTGCTGCATAACAGAGGTACTAGGCTGCTGGGTCGTATGACTGAGGGACTTCAGTAACACAAGATGTGTGCTATTCACTGTAACTATATTAAGAACATTTCACAGGCTCCTGCCTCCTGTTTTAGTTCACTTACTGGGATCTGGTATCGCTGATTTAGAAAACACACATCTCTGCAATAGTAAGGGAAATCTGTAGGCCTCCCAGTCACTGCAAGAGCCCATGGGGTGACCAAGAGGGGGCTAAACTTAGTGCTGTTAATTTTAAAGGGGGTAGGTGATCACACAAAGGGAAAGGGAGTGTGTCAGGGAAACTAAGAATGTTAGGAAGGGATTTGCTGTTAGAGAGTGGCAAATTCAGTCTTTTTACTGAGATCCAAAAAAAAGAAGAAGCTATATTCAAAGTGGGGGACTTGCTGCACAATCACATTTCTGCTGTGAATTTCACTATGCCCCTCCCTGAGCCAGTTGCAAATGCATGCAGAAATCAGATAAATAATTCTGCTGGAAAAAATCAATTAAAGTAAACAGTGTAGCCAATGAAATAGACTAAATAATCTAGCCACAGAAACTGAGTAAATAACCTCCTTGCTGAAATTGCCTAAATCAACCCTAAGGTAGGGAAACAGAAGAAAATCATGAAGCAAATCAATATTAACAGATGGACACAAAACCCCTTTCATCTAAAACCTGCCTCTGGTTGGGATAGGAGATTTGGGTTGTGTCTTCTGCCTTTCAGGCGTAGGTACAAATTCATCAATGTCACTGGGGTCCTGCCCAGTCCATACCATTCATGAATTTTTCCCCCTTGTATCTAACCATTGGGTAAGACAAAACAGTTCCATTATGTCATTTTCCATACGAGGAGGAATTTGTAAAAATATGGCTTCTAACTGGCTGAAACAGGCAGCAAGTTCACTCTAAGGGCCAATCAGCTTTTTTTTTTGATTTTTGGTTTAAACGTAAGGAAAAAAAAGAAATCTTGCGCAAGTAGTTTCCACTCTGTAATAAATATACTAATGGCCTTGGGTGTATTTGCTCTCATGTGATTTGGTAATTTGATGGGGAGAGAAAAGGCTCTGCAAAGCCTTCCTACGGGATTAATTTCATGCTTTGGAGAGAAAAAAGTAGATCGTGGCTTCACCTCTTACATTCTGTTATCACTAAATCTACTGGCTTCACCTTGGCACAGAGCACTGACTGTCCTCCTGTGCTAACAGCCTGGCCATGAGCTTAGAATATTGGAATATAATATTGGAAAAGATGAACTATATGGCCAACCATGTTTCAGCCCGTGTGCTACCACTAAGGATACAGTTCTGAAAAGCTCCACGGCATGCTTCTTAAGAGTAGGATCATCCACTCCCACTGTCTGTTCCCCACTTATTGCCACAACCTTCTTTTTGACATCATAGTTGGTTACTGTGGAGTTGATTATGATGTCATATGCGGGTAATTATGATATTCAGGTGAGAATAAAGGGACCAGGACTAAAGAATCATAGAATCATAGAATCACTGAGTGGGAAGGGACCTAGACAGATCATCGAGTCCGACC
>NW_017728943.1:81771988-81802288 GCF_001723895.1 Crocodylus porosus
TCTCCTCTTGCGGAGACTGAAGAGATTCAGGTCCCTCAGCCTCTCCTCATAGGGCTGGCCACGGAGGCCCCCAACCATATAAGTGGCCTCCTTTAGACCCTCTCCAGGTTCCCCACGTCCTTCTTGAAGTGCGGCGCCCAGAACTGGACACAGTACTCCAGCTGCAGCCTGACCAGCACTGCATAGAGGGGGAGCAAGACCTCTCTGCACCTGTTAGTGATGCCCCTGTTGATGCATGACAAGGTGCGGTTGGCTCTGCTATTGCTTCATTGCATTGGCGACTCATATTCACCCTGGAGTCAATCCTGACTCCAAGATCCCTCTCTGCCTTTGTGCTGCCAAGAGGGTCAGCCCCTAACCTATAAACATAATGCTGGTTCCCTCTCCCCAGGTGCAGCACCCTGCACTTGTCCTTGTTGAACCACATCCTGTTCACATCCACCCACTTCTCCAACCTATCCAGGCCTGACTAAAGAACTTGGGTCTGTGTTACACCAATCCGCCAGGGTCACTATTGTGTTTGCACTGTTGGGTTTTCATTAATTTGCACTTAAATGACAGATGTATACTAAGAATTAATTTCTATTTGTTAATCATTCAAATCAATCTCATTTTCAGAATGTCATATAGTAGGAGGGGAACTTCAGAGGCCAAAGTGAAGTATGAGAAGCCCAACTCCCATTGAAATTAGACAGACTTCTGCACCTAATTCTTTTTTTTGACTTTCTAAATCTCCCCATAGTAAATTCAGATGGTTACAACAAGCATCCAGCAGTTAGACAATATCTTACTTTAACAAAGAAGGCAAAGCTCCAGGAACATATACAATTACCAGCTGATGATTTTCATGCAATAAGTGTCTTAATACATCCAAAGGTTTGCGACAGAGTGCTCAGAACTGTTAAGAGTGTGTGTTAGATGTTGCAAATACTGACTCACATTGTTTTTCCACCCCATTTAACTGAACAGGATAGGAGTTAACTGAACAGGATGATAGGAGTAAGTTAGCTACATGAACAGAGGTGTACAGGATGAGCCCTCAGGTGAGAATTATAATATGTGTTGTCCCTAAGGTAGAAGAGTCAGGGAAAAAGACCAATTTTTTAAAATGTCTGATTCCTCTCTATAAAAAGCCAGCAGCTTTGACCTTAAACCCCATCCCAACTTTCAGAGTATGCCTTCAGACTTTTCTTCCCCCTGCCAACCTCCAGGAGGTTTCTTGGTGAGCTAGTAGCAGTCCTCAAGCCTTCTGTTTGATTAATTGAGACTGTGCGTGGATTCACACAACACCAACAGAAGTGTTTGTTTCTGTAACTTCACAATGTGCAAAAAACATTTAGACCTTAAGTGTTAGCATGAGGGTTAGACACTGCTAAATTGCAGTAATGATTAGGGCTCACACTGTACTTTCACAGTAATTTCCATCTACAAATCTCACAGTACTTCTCAAAAGTGGCAAGCATTATCATACTCATTTAACAGATGGAAAAACTTTAATTAAGCTGCTCCCCGCTACCCCAGAGCACATGTAAAGACACCCTTTAATTCCAAGTTGTAGAATGGTTCCAAGAGCCATTATAATTAAAGTGCCCACAGTGTCATGTGTATCCAGTGTCCTGCCTTGAACATGGCAGTGGGGGCACTTTAACTAAAACTTGTTTGACAAGCTTTAATTAAAGCGCCCCTGCTGAAATTTTGAAGTATGGAGACACTGAATACATGTGATGCAGAGACCGCTGGAGCATGCTAATTAACTGAGTCTGCTCAGATGTGTGCTAATTAGCACACATCCAAGCTGGCGTCCGGCACATGTATGAGTGCCCTAACTGACCTGCCCAAGGCCCCAGACCCCTGCTGCGTGTCAGTATCCAAATAGGAATCTTCGCGCCCAGTCTCCTGCTTCTAACCAGATACTGTCTCCTTCTGGCTGTACGTACTCCCACTCTACTTTTCACAAGTTAGAAGTAAATAGAGGAAATAGTGTGGTCTAACTTACCTATGATAAATCTTATTGAGCCTAAATCAAAATGTTGAGACCCGTTTCATGGATGACTGTTTGCCATTTTTTCTGAGTGGCTGACAGAAAAAGGTAATTGAAAAAAGGTTGTGTTGAGCAGCATGCCTGTATGCCCAAGTTTGTGTACTCATGCATCTGTATTTATATGTGCAAACATGTGGGAATGTTTGCCTCCCTGTTTTCTGGCCTGCGTGCACATATCTGTGCATGAGAATGCATGAGCCTGTGTGTTGGTATATGTGGCACTGGGGCCTTGTATGTACTCATGCCTGCTAGCTGAAAAGAGTAAAGTTGATTAAAGTTCCTCTAACATGTGAAGGCCCATTTGCTCATATAAATTAAGCTGTGGCCAAACATCATCCACATGCTTTATAATGTCCTTGTTAGAAGTAGCTCTGCAATGACGAAGGTCTCAGACCAGAAGGAGGGCGTGTCGGGTCTTTGGATCTGGGTGTGTAAACAAGGGCACAACAGATTTTGTGAGTATAAACTCTGCAAACCTATAAGACTAAACTTCTGTGACATATTTATGTTTCTTCATACACAAATCACATCGACTCTCACACTCCTCTATCACGCAAAGTCACCAGACTTCAAACGCGGTGGAGGAGGCAGCTGGATTCACTAAACAACATCTTGGGCACTGTGAACGTGTGCCAGATAATAAAGGGAGAATCACAATTAAAATGTCAAGCTGTATCGCATTTCCATAACAAAGTCGGAGAGGATTTCCCTCTATATGCCTTTCCTTTCCTTTCTGTTTACCTTGTTTAGGGAGCTGAGGCTGTTTTTTCCATGCTGTGGTTTTCAGCTCATATGAGAGACATACACAATATATTGTTATTACAATATTTGCTTCCTACATGATATAATGTGTTGAACGCCAAGTGAAAATACTTCATCAGAGGAAATTGTTTAAAATAATTCTGCTCAGACCTAATTCCATGTATAGATTCTTAATCTTTTCTCCTTCATGAATTATTACTACTATTACAACCACTCATGACTTTTGCATTTTGTGTCACTTTTATTGATGGATGGCAAAATACTTTACAAATATTTACAAGCTACATTCCTATAAGGTAAGTAAATATTATTGCTGCTTTCTTTTGAATGGGGTAGTTGAGGGACACAGAACATTCAGGATGAAATCCTGTGCTTATGCCAAAAGTCAAACTAGATGATCTTAAGTTCCCTTCTGGCTTTATAATCTACAAATCTATATCGCCAAAGATGTCAAACTTGGGTGCGTATAGTCAGGCTTTTTTAAACACCTAAAAAAAGGGCAGCATCTGGAAGCTTCAGGTGCTCAGCACCACTAAAACTCAGGCCCTTTCTACTTTTGTGTTTAAATGAGGCTTCAGGTACCTAACTTTAGGCATCAAAACATTTGCTCTAAATGGCTTGCCCTTCTCCCGACCCCTTCAAAATCATACTGTGAGATGCAAGGGAAGAAACAGAACCTAATTTTTTGACGAAACAAATATAATAAAACTAAAGGTTATTTTCCTCCAAAATTTCCACAGGGGAAAAAACATTTCCCAACCAACTTTATGTAATGGCGAGGGTTAATTAATTGATATTCATGTAGTTCTTCAAGGGTGTTAGTGGCAAATGTTACAAAATGGCTTTTATTGGTTGTCTTTGTATTAGACATGAACCAGGAGCTAGGGTAGAGGTTGCTTCCTAGAACAGATGGCTTATGTCCCCCTATAGAATATCCTGAGCCCTGAGACAGCCCTTTACAACCACCATAGACATATCGCCCGTTTTGTATACTATAGCCTCACAATGTTTCTCCTGGCTGGGATTCCCCCAAGCCTGGTGAAGGCACTTGCAACAGCTGGGTGCAAGTGTGAGCTCCCAGATTCCTGTGGTAAAGCAAATAGCAATGTTGAGGAGAAAGGTCCTGGAAACTGATGCTACTGAGCAATATCTTTAGGATCCCATCTGGGAAAATATAGTCTAAAATAATACTATAGAGGTTATAGAGGCCCATATTAAGTGGAGCAGGCAGTAGTAAAATTCCACTACAGTTTTTATTTTTCATTACTCAACAAAATTTGAAGCGGGTTTGAGATCCTTCGTGTAGCTGATGAACAAAAAGTCCTCTCCAGGGTGGCAAAATCTTTACATCTCCATCAATTAAATTAGTCTGTCTTCTGATGATCTTAGGTTCCTTTCTGGCCTTAACATCTACAAATCTATATGGCCAAAGATGTAAAACTTGGGTTCCTAAAGTTAGGCCTTTTTAACTCCCCCTCACCCCAGGGAAGCTTAATCCCTTTTAAGTCTTCCTTAAATCCTACCCTCCATAAACCAAACGAAACAAAATACTATGGCAGGACTACTCTGTGTTCAAAAGCTGCTGGGGAATCCTGATTTTAAAGTAGGTTATTAAACCAATGGAAAGAAAGAGAAAGCAGAAGACTAGATGGACAGAACTACTGAAACCCCCTTTGTTTTGGCTCCTATCATAATGCTATGACATGGTAATGTGATAAAACAACAGGATATGCTGGTTCTGCAAAACATACACCCCCCCAAGGCCTCTTGTGCTCCTGGCCTGTGTCTCGTAATTTGCCTGCTGAGAAACTGTAAGGGAAATATAGTCTTTTAGTTAAGATACTGGGCTGAGTTCCAGGAGATCTAGATTTAGTTCCTGGATTTACAAAAAGATTGTAGGGGACCTTGGGTAAACCACAACCTCTCTCTCCCTGTAGTGCATGTTCCCTCCCTGTGAAATGGGGATCAAATCATCTGTTCCTCCCTTCTGGATGTGTCTGGCTGATAAATCCATCACAGTATGTGAGGCTCTAGAATACTGTCATGATAAGAGCTGTAAAGAAAGAAATTTATCCCTGCTGGAAAAGAACAAATACACTGCAGCAGCAGCAAAAAAGGGACACTGATTCTCTGTTCTGTCATCTTTGCATATTTGATCACATATCCCCCTATTCACCCACCTATAGATCTTTTTGTTTTTTATTCCACAGTCCTGAGGTTCCCAGACTCTCTAAAACTCTCCGTTCAAGCCATTGAGTCATGGGGGTCCATCTCACTTTGAAACCTCCTCTGCCTGCTTCTTCCCATTGACTGAATTTCCCTGCAGCACTTGGGTGTGGAGCATGTGTTACATTGTTTACTGTAGTTTTCCTGCCTAATTACAGGCATAGGGTGGTGAATCAGTTGGCCTGAGCTTTTGAGCTCCACAGAGACTGACCCCCTTATGGAAAGGCTGTATAACATTTAATAGAAAAATATAACCCTTTCTCCACTTGACAATGGCTGGGCAGGTGGTGAGCTGGGCCTGCCACTTGTTATGCTAATCTTAATCATCTCATTGTTACCTTGTGGTCCCCCCATCTGTTAATTGTGTCCACCTGTTTGTTGCCTCTAGTCATGGCATGAGACTACAACTGTTCGGGAACAGACATCTTTTCAGCCTGCGCATACTTAGTTTCATAGTTTCATAGTTTCTAGGGTCAGAAGGGACCTGAGCAGATCATCTAGTCCGACCCCCTGCCATGGCAGGAAAGAATACTGGGGTCAAACGACCCCAGCAAGGTGTTCATCTTGGCCCACCTCAGTGGGCTTTGATTCATAACCAAGGCAGCCAAAAGCTACTACAGTACAAAATGACTACCAAGAATGCCACTGTAGGATTTAACAGAGGTACAGCCCTGCAAAATCCCTACAGGAACCTGCAGTGTGGTCAACAGAGCAGCCTCTGGAAAAGATCTTAACATTTGTTTTATTCTTTAGGTTCCTCAAGTCATTTCTGCAGGTCCCTGCCAACCTCATTGTCATCCAATTCTATCAGCCTTTCTTCTCAGGGACGGAGGCAGAACTGCTAGACAAACCGGTCTCCATTGCAGACCAGGACCCTGTTATAATAGGCACAGTACAACCACTTTTCACCAGCCCCATACACTGCCCCTGCCCCCTGAACAAGACAGGTCCAGGCCCATGAGCTCTTAGGCTCTCACTTCTTACTAGTTTGTATCCATAGGGAGGGGTGATGTAGAGGGTACAAGTCTCATTTGCTTTCAGTCCCTCACCTTTGAACGAGCGTCCCCACTTCAAACACAAGTGCAGAGTTTCCCTATTTTAATCATAATATTTCATCTTGTAACTGCAAGAATGGGTTGGCGGGTGGAATTGTTGCTACATTTTTATCATTTAGTCAGTATATATGGAGACAAAGATAAAGTACCACAATCAGTGGCTTATCTTAAACATCCAATGCGTGGTTGATACCACAAACCAGGAGCACATGAGACTGGTACAACAGCTTGGACTGCAATTTTTCCTTTTACTGTACATGGGTGATTTTGCTTTCTTTTTTTTTTTAAACTTGATTTCATGAAAAGCAGAGGGAGACTTTGCAACAGAAAGAGAGCCTCATTATGTATTCATTGCCTAGGAACTCTCTCCTTCAAACTTATCATGTGAGGGGGTCCGTACCCTGACAATTTCACTTGACAAAGGGAATCTTTTGTATTTCCATTTTACAGATGGGAACTGAGGCACGGAGACTGTGGGTGACTTTCCCACCAGCTCACAAAGTAGGCAGAAGAGCTGGTAATTGAACCCAGATTAACCAAGTCCAAGTCTAGTGCCTTAAGCACACAGCTGTTCTTCTAAGGTACTAATAGTTTCCATGATCACAATACAAAAGGACCACATGATCTTTAGCATACTTTTCCTCACCCCCGTGAGGTGAGGGCAGCGCTGCCACCCCTTCTTGATTACAAGCAAGGAGTTAAGGCACAGAGAGACTACGTGACTTGCCCAAGGTCACCTGTGAAGTCTGACATAGAGGAGAGAACTGAACGTAGATCTCCTGAGTCCCAGATTACTATTCCCACCACTGGGCCAGGCTTCCTCTGTCCTCTTCCATGAGAAGTCCTTCCCGTGGTTTATGCTGCCTCCCTAGAAACAGGAAGGTAATTCCTGTTTACTTTCCATTCACCAGACACTGACTGTCTTTACCCCTGTAGAAGGAGAGTCATGCTACTTGGAGTCCATGCTTTGAGCATAGTAGATGCACAGTAAATTTACTGCACAGTAAAGCCAAATAGCATTAACTGCACGTGTAGATGCGCCCAGTGAGTAGAAGCTAAACTGTGGTTGCTTAGCCCTTAATGAAAGAAGGGAAGTTACTGTGGGCTTATTCACGAAGTAAGGATGTGCAACTCGTAGTCACCATGAAACATCTGCCATCAGTAAGCCCCACCTTCTTTTGCCCACAGTAAGTTGTTCATATGTCTATATCAGGGGTGGGCAATTATTTCAGGTGGAGGGTCACTTACTGAGTTTTGGCAAGCCATCGAGGGCCACATGACACATGTGACAGCACATAAATATTAATTTGCTAAATCTTTTAGGGGCCCCGTGGGCCAGATAGAATGGCCTGGAGGGCTGCATCCAACCTGCAGGCCGCATTTTGCCCACCCCGATCTATATTCTTTGATGCCACAACACAAGCAAAGGAAAAACATAAAAGCTCTTACTGCATGGGACCAGGTTCGTTGCGGGGGGTCCAGGACAGCACACACCAGCCACCGCCAGCTCCAGTCATGACAGGCCCTTATTTTGCTACACTGAGGGGTATCAGCTGCAGGAGAGAGCCTGACTGTAGACTAAATCATCAAGACCTGACTTCCATAGCTATATGATCTGTCCCAGCGTGTTAGCTATCCATCTCCGTGCATGTACTTAGTTTGAGATTTTCCAAGCTACTTGTGGGATTTAGATGCCCTTAAAATACAGATACAAACCTGTTAGGCATGAATGAAATCTCAGCCTTGGAGAGAAGTTTTATATTGTTATAAAAGCCCCACCTTTTAGGAAAAGGGGAAAGAAAAAGGAAGAGACAGAAAGAGAAAGCGCAAGAGTGAGCATCTCTTTTGTTTACTTCATTCTTCAGCAGGTAGCCTTGTGATCCTGTGCTATTTTGGGGTTGACATTCTTCATAGGTTACTGTAATGAGAAGCAAACACCATGAACTAAAATAACAACATGGATCTAAATGTGATTCTTGGATTGCTACCCTAGTGACTGACTCATTAATAATAGCTGCTGGGTTTGTAATTTAGCATGACCTGTACAGAATCAGTGGGTGCCAGTTAAGGGCTGCAGTGGGTTGAAAGGAAGAAGGAACTGTCCAGAACTGTGCCCCACATGATGGCTCCCCCCACAGTTTTGATTCATAATCTGATGCTAATTCCTTGGAGGAACAAGGCTCATACCAAACCTGGGACATGCATTTTTTTTGCAGTACTTTAATCTTCAGTGCATTAATGTCATGTGCATTGTGTCGTCTTCAGTCACATACTGTAGTGATCATTTCAGTTACATGGTAGGTATCATATTGTGGCAGGGGAAGGGGGGAACACCACGCCAATAAAAAAAAGTGTAAGTGATCGTGTACTGCAAAGAAATAATCCATCAGTGGGCTCAAGAGACTTTTTAATTCATCCAGTTATAGTACCAAGGAGTTTGTCACCAAACCGTCAGCTGAAATTTTCTTGCATGACTCTGCTATTTTGTTATACAATATAAAGCTCTTAGATAGAGTCAGCCAGTCAGATTACTAAACCAGACACTTTCTTCCTGATTGTTAAACCAACATAAAAGCCAGATGGAAACATATCTGTTGTCTCCGGGACTGAACCGCACGGATGCCTGGATGTTGCTTTTTAGCTAGACAGCTGCTTTATATACAAGAGGGTTTTAACGTAATAAAAATAACCCACTTTATTTTCAAAGCCATGTCAGAGTTTTATAGATGGGAAGAAGTGCTGCTCTCCTTGTGAAACTTCAGAGAATTGCACTGAGTACAAAGGCAAGCTTTCTCTTGAAGGCCATCCTGGAAAATACAGCACAGTGCATGACATCCTCCTGCTGATATTCCAGTTATATAATGCAACCTGAGCCATGAGAGGACTCTGACTTTACTTGATTAAATTATTAGCCTTGTCTCTGGACAAACATTTCACAAGACTGTCTTGGAGACTAAAGGTATTCCTGATGTGAAGTTTTGGGTATCAGATCAATGGGAAAGAATTGCCCAATCTAGATGGTTTGCTTGTAAACCGGAAGTACTCTAAACCTGTGGCACAAGCTGCCACTGCCCATGAAATGAATTTCCAGCCATCTTATATATTTAAACCCATCCCCAGGGTCACAATGTCCCCTGAAATTGTCTGTAGCAAAACCACTTCTTGAAAACAGTTATTTAGTGCATTAAAGATTGGGGCAGAAATCTTGTCTTTCCACAAAGGAATCACATATTGGATGGGTGTGCAATGGTGCAGGCAGCCTGGTCAGGCTGGGCAGCAGCAGTATACTTCCAGACATGCTTTGCTTCCCCTTTGAAATGAACCCATGCAAACCCCTGGCTAGTGCATGTTACCGGCTGCAGTGCACTGGATAGCTCTGGATATGCTGCTCTTTAACTGGCAGTGTGCGCCCTACAGGGACCATGGGGTGTCAGTCAACCTAACAGCTATTTTGCCATTTTGGCATTAGCAAGACGTAGAGTCTCCCCCACTGCTTGTGTGGGAGGAAGGCTCTACTTTTAGTTCATGGTTCCTAAGCACTGTGTATACGCATTCCCCAGAGTGCACCATGCTTTGTAAAACATTTGAAATCAGAAACTGGACATTTGGATACATAGCAGCCCTGCTTTCTCTGTCCCATGTTAACTTAACTCTTGGGAAAATGGCCAATTTTTCACCCCGTTGAGACTCTCAGTTTCTATCGGTGCTCTTTTTTTTTTTTTACTCAATATATATTTAACCTATGGGGCTATTGCCCATAGATATCATTGAAGCCAGGAGCTGATCTTGGTCACCATCCCTCCACAGGTACTGCCATGATATGCTTCCCTGCCTCCTTGTTGCTGCTTCATGTATCTCTGAGAGCTTTTCAAAAACTTTGGCAGAGATCTTTTTTTGAGGAGCAGAGACCAGGAGTTGAGAATTCATTCTGCCCTCCACTGAGAGAGAAAGACTAGGAAATGCAATAGAGATCCTAGAATTTGTGGGACTTGTCTCCAGATAATTGAAGAAGTTCCTAAAAGGGTCATGGTTTATTTTCATGTATTCCTTGAAGTCCTTTTGACATCTCTACTTCAGAGAGTAATCCTGGGCACTGTGTGAGAGAGGAGCAAGGGGGCTGGACCCGATGATCTCACAAAGTCCCTTCCAGCCCTAAACTTCTGCAAATCTGTGAGCCAGGGCAATGATGGACACCTTATAACACACTGCTGCCGGCACCCTAGATCTGCTAAGGACTTCTCTGTCCCCTAAAGTAGACACAACCATGGAGGCAGTGCTGGTGAGAACAGTAAACTCAGAAGTGGCCATAGTTTGACAAGTAAATATGGCTGAAGATTCATGTAGGAATTAGGGCTAGCCATACTATCTAGGTTTCCTTTGCCCCCTACAAGATCAGGGAGACCAAATGCAGCTCTGAAAATCCATTTAAGAAGGCAGTAGTTCATATATTTTTGTTCTAATGGAAACCTATTAATTTTGTGCAAGTCATGCAGTGCAGCATATCTTATGGAAAGGACAGTAGTTGAACACTGTCTGTATAGCGCCCTTGAAGTATGAAAGAGCTGCATAAAGTATTTGGGAGTAAACTATATATGGGACATACATGTTTGCAATGGGATGGACCCACAGACATTCATGTGAAATGGTAATGGCATGTACTTTCTAGTCATTCCACCTACTGTAAAAGTGCCAACAGTTCTTGGCGGGAAAGGCTCTGGTTTTTTTTTGCAAACGGTTTCTTCAAGCCTCCCTTTCCTATTATAGAGCTCCAATTCCCAAGCCATCTGAAGACAGAGAGTAGAAGTCCATTTAACAAGCATTGTGTATGCTACTTGCTGGTGTGCTGCCAGGATCCCACACAGATCAACCTGACCCAGCCAGAGGGATCATTGAAAAATGAGAGCAAGAGAAGAAGAAGAAATCCTGAAAATCACAATGTTAAACCCTCCCACCTGATTTGTAAAGCAAAAACCAGCCCAGACCAAATATAAATAGAGGCTCCACAGCCAAAACAACCAGGCTGTGGAAGGTCAGACAATCTTAAATATACATATCGCAGCAGGAGAGACGTTCTGCTCACCCGTTGAAGCACATGGAGGGTGGGAGTCACACGGGGGTCTCACATGGGGCTGTTATTGGACGTTCTCGGACCTCTGGCCCTATTTGAAAGATAGCAAATGCCAGACTGGAAGAAATCATTGCTCCATCTACCCACAGGCTGGCATCCGATATCTGATCGTGGCTAATTCCAGAAGCTTTCCCAGTCACTACCCTTCATGCTGCATCTGGACAACTCTGCACTCCTATACTGGGCTGGGGGTGGGGTAAGTTAAAGAGAAGGGTTTTCCTTCTGACCCTGCCAGGAGAGCGGTTCAAGCATGAGGATTGAAGGACTTTTAACTGCACGTGCAGTTCTTTGTCCCCCAAAATCTCTTGATCCCCTTGAATTTTATCAAGCTATTAGCTCCAGTCCTGCAACCATGCCCTTCCCACCAGTGTGATTTTTTTTCTTACCTAAAATGCAGGTGTTGCTGTTGACCGAGTCTTGCTCATACAATCCCCCTGAAAAAATGTATCTACTAGTTGGTGTGGGGGCAGCCACCCCAGAGGGAGAGGAACCCCCCGGGAAGAGGGGAGGCCTTGCTGTTTGCTGATGTCACCCTCTTGCTTAGGGAGTGCCACGATGTCTAAAGGATGTCCAACCTCAGGGGCCTTCTGGAATGGATTGGATTGGCTCATTTGCTGGGTGTCCTGGAGATCCCAGTTTTTACATGGGTTGTGAATAGCTGGCTTAATGCTAGTACAGCCCCGCATCCCCATCCCCTACAGCACACGTTCTGTCACTGTGAGCAGGGTTTGAATTACACTTTGACTCTGGGAGGTCTGCAAAAAAAATTTTTTTTAAAAATTGGGCTGCCCATCACAATGCCCTAATAAAATCAGAACCACCCCGAAGTTAATCAGAACCCTCCCCCCCCCCGGTTATGATTTTCAAATCTTACAGGGGGGTTCTCAGCTTCCCCATAATTTGAACCTTGACTGTGAGAGCTGCATGTAGCCCTGGACACAGCGGTGGAAGTAAACTATTCTAGAGCTGAACTAAGCCCAGCCATTATCTGTGCATTAGCACGTAGGCTCAGAGAGTGTCAGGGTCTGAAGGATATAGAAGTTTACAGGCCTTATACTGGGATGCTAGCTGGGAATACTGGTCTTTGGAAACATTTATAATGTCATTGATAGGAGGAAAATATGACATACTCTGGGTAGGGCACCAAAATAGTTAAGTCTCAAAAGAGGAGAGAACAGGAAGCTGTTTGCTGTTGCTGGTAGTGTGAGTGTCCCAGATACTGCTGTGCTCTCACATAGTTAAGGTCCATACCCTTCATGAATCAATGGCAGCAACAGCCTCTGAGGGTTGCAGACAGCATAGGTGGGCATACTAGCAGGCCTGGGGGCAGTGGTGGGTGGGCACGAAGAATTAAGCAGCACACAGACATGAAGCCCTGCCCCTGAGTCTGGATTACAGACATCTCTACCCTGTATCCTTTCCTAGGCCTCATGTAAAAGAAATTCTAAACTAAAACCAGCAACCAGTGACTGTAACAGATGAGCTCAAATTGGCTCTCTGCATAGAGGGGCACCACTGCATGCCTTAAATTAAAGCAGAGAGCACAGTCCATACTGTAATATGTAATCTGCTAAACAAAAGCTTGACCTCCCCTGACTCCGACTCTAGCATCTCATCAAATGCAAGGCAGGGCCACACATCAGCAGGGCTGCTTTTTTGTAGCTTTTGCTGTCCCCTTCTAAACAGCAATTAGTTCCAATTATTCTTGTGCAACTGTACCAGCTACATGTACCTGCTCTATGATATTAGGTTCAACCACAAGGACAAACCAATTGGTGCTATCCCACTTTACTATTTGTGGCTGCAACCATAGGTTCAGTGTTTTCAGCAGCTACCCATGGGGTGAAATACCCTAATGGACTTGTGCTCAGGAGCTGGTTTGTGTGCCTGTATCTTCTCAATGACATATTTCCTGCCAGCTCTACCCAGTCCCAGACAGCATTGGTTGGTAACTTCATCGCTCCAGTTTCTCATGGATTGTCTCAGTAGTTTCTTAGTTTTCCCCAGTTTAAAAAACCACATTGCCAGGCATGTTTATTTTAGGTTATTTGCCTATACTGGCTCTTTTGAATGTCCTCTATAGATTTGGCTTGAAAAACTTAAGGTGAGACCTTAAATTACATCCCATTGTGACACTACTGGTGTCTGATTCACGGCAGTATGCTCTCCTTTCCTGCAGGCCAAGAGAAAATTCTTACCCTTCCATTGTCAGCTGCCTCTTTTGGGGGTTCATAGCACAGATTACTTGCTTGAATGTCTGGGTAAACTTTTCCACTACTCCACTTGTGGCATGATGGCCAGGAGCTGATGTGACATGTTTGAGACCATTAATTTAGATAAACAAATGAGGCCCCTTGGATGGTAAGTGAGTTCTGCTGTCACTTACAATCTGTTCAGGAATGACTGGCCATGAAAATAATAGCCTTAACACTTTTCCTGTCTGTGCTAAATTAGCTGAATTCATACAATATTTTAAATGAAAAACATATGTCTCTTTAATGGTTTGGTTCAGTCGGTGTGGATTTGCTGACGCAGAATAGTTGGCCGCTTCCTAGGATGCAAAAAAGAATGTTCAAGCACATGTTTTTGTTTGTTGATAGGCTTGAACACCGTTTTGCCATTTCCTTAATGTTGTAGCAGTGTGTGGCCACCGTACAAAATTCCTGGTCAGCACTGTCATTCCTCCAGTTCCCAAAGAGCCTCCATATGATTCCTGCAGGTTATGGAACCTGACATGCCGAGAGACACTTGGGTAGAGCATATCAGGTAACCCTGAGATAACCCTTTTGAGCAAAGAAAACCAGCAGCTGTTGTTGCATGCATGAGCCCATCTCATTCACTGTCGTATCATACAATTCAATGATTAGAATTCCACTACAACACTGGTCACTGGGAAGGGTTCAATTTGTGCTATAAAGCATATATTTACTGTCTCTTGTCTACTACGCTATCCTTACCTCCCGCCTCTAGTGGCAGGTGTGAAAAGCAAAATGTAGGTATGTGTTGATTGGCGCTTTTGAACTAACATCATAAATGATGGGTGCCCAGAGATATCACCTGCCTCTGTAATCATGCTGCAGCTTTTATCCAGAGTCCTTTCTACGTTAGAAAGTGAAACTAGTGGTTGCTTATCTGCAACCAGAGTAAACAGTGTTCCCTAGATATACTAGTCCTACTGTTTAGCTCTGCAGACTAAACTTAGAGGTTTTCTATTGGTTTGAGAATGCTTATATTCTTTAGAGGTAAGTGCCCCAAAGCAAAATCAATAGGGCCTTTCAGCATGATCTTCCATCACCTGTAAAATGACCACTTCCGTAAGGATAAGCATCAAAAAGCTACTTTACATGCAAAAATGCATCATAGCAGGTACAGATGCTTTCTGATAATATGTTTCAGGGGTATAGGTTGTAGCTGTGTTGGTCTAAGGACATAGGCAGACGAGGTTCTTTGGGTAAATCCGGTATCTTTTATTCGAGCAACTAAAATAGTTGGAAAAAATCTTCTTTGCAAGCTTTTGGGTATAAATACCCTTTGTCAGGCTCTGGAAGCAACTGCAGTTAGTTTATGCTCTTCCAGGAACTGCAGATGCCTTCTCAGCCTGACAAAGGGTGTTTGTACCCAAAAAACTTGCAAAAAAAAAGTTGGTCAAATAAAAGATATTGGATTTACCCCAAAAAAGTGCCTGCTTCTGATAATATGAGCTGCTTTGGCTTATCGAAACCCTGGTACATTGTGTGGATCTCCACTGTTCTTGTCCACTGTGTAAGAGGTTATTTGGAGACGTAATGCTTTCATGATGCGGAGTAAAAACGTCTGGTGATAACTGATTATTCACAGACAAGAACAAAACTGCGACACACATGCCGTTGGGGTACTGTAAGGATATCTTTCAGTATTTCTTGTGATTTATGAAAACCATCCTTGTCAATGGTGTGGCCTCAATACACAAGCGAGTCTGTGGAAAATTCACATTTCCCCTTATTTGCTGTAAGGCTATACTCAGACAGCCTCTCAGGTACCTTGGGGAAATTCTCAATGTGTTCTTCCTTACTAGCTCCTGTAACAGTATATCGTCTAAGTAAAACTGAGCACCAAGAATGTCTTTTACTTAAAAATTCAAAAGAGTCACTGCCAAAAAAAGGATGTAGAAGCTCTTTCAAACACTAGCCTAATGTATTGGAATAAGTCCTACTTCTTGCCACTGCATTTAGTTTCTGTTTATACATGGAAGTTTAGAAACCTCATGGCAAATGCAAACCAACAATCCCAACATAGATATCAAGTGGGCGTGTGTACACATGCATTTACTGCACAGTAAGTTACTGGGCAGTAAGTGGTTTTTAGACCACCATCTACACATGCAGGTGTTACAGCACAGTAGTGCTGTGTGTACACTGACTTGAGAGTAAAGTTACATGCAGGCCAGTCCACAAACAGGGTTACTGCACAGTAAGACATCTACACGTAGTAACTGCTCGGTAGTAAATTTGCTACCTTCATCGTGTAAAATCATACTACCTGCAAATTTACTACCACATTGGTGTAAGTCGCCATAGTTACTGTGCAGTCTGGGCATGTACATGTAGACATGCACCCATACTGTGCAGTAATTTTCAGTTACTGTCACAATATTTAGTGTTTTGCTAGTTGCTCTGGTGTGTGGAATTGTATCTCTATGTGAGAATCTTCAGTTTGGACTTAAATAAGAAAAAATAAAGTCAGGCTTCTAATCCTAATAGTTGCAAAGAAAAGTCAAAGAATATGAACTCCAAAGACTCCAGCTCCAGAAGACAAATGAGAGCTCCCAGATCTTTGGGGTTTTGTTAGTTGCATGATTTTTGAATGCTTGCCAGTGACGATGATAAACTTCTGAAATGCAAGTTTCTGTGCAGCTCACACGTAGTGAATTGAAATAATCTAACTCAGACTGAAAACCAAACATGGACTGTAACATACACAGGGGGATAGTCCAAGGGCAAGTGTACAAATGTTACATGCTAGAGTTGATAAAAGTGAGTTTAACTATATTTGTACAGTGCCCTCACACAGCAGGTCCCTGGTCTTGGTTGGAACCTCTGGGCACTGCCATAAAGCAAGCAATAAACTAGTGGAAAGTGAGAAGTAAAGGCAGAAGTTCCAGGTTGATAGGTGAGCTGTGAATCTGGACAAGTGATTGCACTTACATGACACTGGTATGTATAAGACCATGGGAGCATTTCCAAAGGGAGGGCTTAATCCTACAATATTAGTTTTTGCTTTGCAAATCTTTGCCTTTGAAAACTACAATATTTGTGGCTGCTTGCAAATTTCTGTGACATCTGCTACATAGAATTCCATGGAAAAAAGAGCACTGGAGCATTTGATCTCTTCTACAAATTCAAGGATCATGTTGTAAACAGAAATTGGCCTTTTTTACAAAATGAAATGTTACTGCTTGCACAGGGAAACTTGTCTTGCTGCGGTGAAATTAGTTTTCCACCTGTGAAAACTGACTTCCCTTTTTCACACTGGATTTTTGAGGTAAGGCCAAGATATGCTCTGCTTTAACAAAACACACCAAAAATAAAGCTTTTCCCATCCATCACTCACATCATCAGCAATGAGAGCTGCTTCTCTTCCCCGTAATGCTCCAAGAACTAGGGGGGGGTGAGCCTGTCAGAAAAAGAAAGTTGTACCAAATGGAATTCTTTTTGTTTTAAAGTAAAACAGGAAGCTCGGACATTGTTGATTCTTGCAGATCAAGAAAAGCAGAGAATGTTTTAGCAGCTTGGCTGTTGGCAACTGACTGCAACAGCCAAGCAGACATTTGGAGATCATTACAGTAACAGCAAAAGGAAAGGCCATAATGAATGATGACCTAACTAATGGACTTCATGTACTAAGTAAATAAAAGAGCAAATGGACCCCAAACAAAACCTCTTGCATGTCTCACATATTACAGCTGAAAAAGTTGATTCAGTGCTAATCCAAGTAATTATATTAAAACCAGGGAGAAATCTGTAGCCTTTCATGGAGTATTAAGTTGACAGAACTGAAGAGAAGAGGGGAGATAGAGTGGGTTTTAAAATAGCCTCACAAAATTTCCAGCCCTGCAGTATGCTGTCCTCCACAATCTAAACACAGTGAGAGGAGAGAGAAATTCACGCTTGGATTGTGCCCACTTAACAACAGCTAATAAGCCAACCCAGCCCTTTCAAACTGCTCCTGCCAGGGAATATTGCCAGCTGGGGCAGAGGGGGTTTGTAGCTCTTTCCCTTGCTGGAGCCTTTCCATGAGACCTGTGGAGGTCACCGAAGCAGTGTGAAACTTAGGACAGCCCTCTGAGCTGCACCAAACCCACACGGGGAGCCAAACCAACCCCTACAGGTCCAATGACATGAAGGCCCAGCCATCCGTGTGCTGGGCTGTGCCCCTCTCTATAGCATTCTTCCTGCCCTCCTTTATGTTTTCACTGAAGTGATCAAACAACTCGCATAAGGATTTTACCCTTGGCCCCTGGCTGGAAACACAGATTACTAGTAACTTTAAAGTTATACTGACACAGAGAAGACCAGAACTCATAGTGTTGCAGACACATGCAGACTTACATACTGTATGATTCCTTCTATACACAGTACAGTATGTCTAATTATTCCACTTCTCGAGAGGACAATCCTCACATGGCCTTCCATGGAGAAAAGCCCAGGGGTTCCAACGGGCGAGTGCCCTCACAATAAAAGCAGCAGAAGCTGATGTAATGCAATAACCTTGGCAGGATGGGAAAAGGAGGAGGGGAGAGTTTCCACTTTGTGGAATAAATAACTCCCCCAAGGTTTCTCTGATAAGATGAGCTGTATTGATATAGAACCTCATTTAGAACATTAAATAATCAATCAAATAGTTTCTGAGATCATCATTTAAACAAACATTTTAATGAAGAGTACTCACACCTGAAAATCCACCCTATCTCTGTTAGCCAAATGATATAGAAAGTAAAGATACAACTGGCATTTCAAACTTCTGGATAGAGAAAAAGAAATCAACAGTATGTTTAAGACAAGTATAATGGTATATGGAGTGAGCAATATCATATAATAATGCAGGATAAGATGGGAGTGATGCTGCATCCAGCTGAAATAGCATAGGATATTTAGGAAAGTAGAATGTTGTTACCCATGTTGAAATTTGGCTATGACACCCTATGCTAATAAAAAAAACAACCCTCGGGTTCTTCCACGATCACATGTGGTCAGAGCCTCACTGTCATGGTCAATCCAGACCGAAGTGCCTTGTAATGCAGTTCTAGTGTGTTGGTTCAGTACCTGCTTTGGAAAGAATGCCTCCAACTGAATCACAAAAAGCCACATCTTGGTTCTCTTTGCGAGGTCACCCATTCCAGGTGCTAGTTTACGTAGTTTGGGAGTACTGATAGAGCATAGTTCAAGGCTATCTTTTATAAATGAAGGCGATCAGAGCTTGTGGTCTCCATTCAGTTCTCAGGCGTCCACATTGCCGAAAACCTCCATCGCACTTGGCACTAATTAGCACCGTTATTAGCCGTCTTATCAAAGAGGCTGAGAACAGAACAGGGTCACGGAGGCTGAATTATCTCCTTGTTCCTAGAAGTGACCCTGCTGAGTTGAGGTTGAGACAACTTGACAGATCAGTGCAGTGGAAACTTGTGCCACCACTCCCTATGCTGTAACAGTCCTGTAGATAAAGAGGACTTGAGCCTACAATGACTGCCTCTTTAGCATTACATTTCACTGGCCCTGAATTAACCTAAAAGAAATGAGGAATACTTGCACCAGTGTTACAAATTAAGAATAGGTGCTGTTGGAATTTGCTAGCAAGCTGTCCTGAATCATTCTTAATTTTGTAGGGATCTCATAGCCAAAGGCCTTTGGGTATGTTAAAATACAATTAATAGTTGTGTTAATATTAGCAAAGGCAATGTTCCCAAATGCTTTGAGAATGGAAGCAAAAGGGAACACCTCCTCCCTCCACCCCCAACACATTACAATAGCCACAAGGAATAACAGTCTTTTGGTCTGAGTGATGGTCCTGATGTAGTTTGCCACCTATCAAACAGGGAAGCATCACAGGAATACTCTTCTCCTCCTCCTTTTTAAATATCAAAGATGGAAATGGAAAGATTTCCTCAACTCTACACACCTCCTCCACCCATCTTGTGCTGTGATGAGCCACAGGGCAGTAAATATCCCAGATGCATGTCAGTAATAATAAATATGAATAGTACAATGGTACCTACTGAATAACAGGTAACATATGTTAGTAAACCCATGTTAAAATGTCTTATTTTTGTGGTGGGCATGGTCAAAGGAAGTGATTGTAAACTAGGGTGCTGTGAGATCCTTCTAAGGGTGCCTCAGGATTTTGTTCACAGTAGCACAACCACCTATACATGATTTACAGCATAAACTCAGAGTCAAAACTATTCTGATCTGTTGTGGTCTGAGCTCTTTGCAACAGAAGAATTGCTCTATTATTTTTCTGTGATCAAAAACTGAGTGAAAGCTCAGAGCTCCCTTTTTCTGAGGGGTGCTCTGCATTTAATTAGGGGATGCCTTGAGTCAAAAGAGGTTAAGAGCCACTTGTCTAAGGAGGCCATTCATGGCAGACTATTGTAGTTTCAATACTTTATTAACTGCAACTTTAGGGCAGCTTCTCAGAGTCAAAGAGTAGTTCCCTAGTTTTTGGCTGGCCTGGCTGCCTGCCTTCCATGTTCATGATAGGTTGTAGAGCCAAATTGAATAGAGCAAGATTGATATTTGTGACCATCTATTTTAATTACTAGCTGCTACTCATGTTTGTACCCCATACTGTTAGCTAGAAAAGACTTTTGTTCTTATGTCTGGCTATTCTTTATACTGGTACCTATGTTTATAGTGAAAATTCAACTTAGCCAGGGAGTGGATTCACTCCCATCTTTCTATTCCATCTCTAATACTGAAAGCCCCATTGTTTGATTTGGAGGCCTCAGTGTTTGAATCATTTAAAAGACAACTGCACAAGGAGAATCCGTCATACAGCCGTCCTGGAGAATCCTGGTCCACAGTGACAGACATATGATAAAACCTCTGGCCAGTGTCATCTGGGGATAGATAAAACCACTAGGCAGACTTGACAGCTATAGGGTTGTAAGGTCAAGAAGGAGATAACCTTCTGTGTTATGTAGATGGAACAAACCCATTTTTTCTAAGCCTTTGTACATGTGGTAGGGTGAGACCTCCTCTGACATTTGCCTGGAAGGGGATCCCCAGGCACACCATCTAGTTCCTACCAGCACCAGGGTTAGACAAGGCTGGCAAGAAATCTTAGGTAAGAAGCCAGAGTCACACGCTCAGCATTGTTACCATCCTCATCTGAAATTTCACAAGAGAATGTTTATGTAAAATAAAAGCCAGAATTTCACTGACTCCCTTCAAAGCAAGCTAGAACAGTGTGTCCCAAAGCATTTTCCTGCATTCAGGGCCAGGTTTCCTTGATGGGCTGCTCCTCTATTTGCCAATTTGTGCAACATAATCAGGACATTTCTATGCAGTTCCTGTCATGCAGCCTCGTCTTCAGGGACATCTTGGATTTTCCAGTTTATTTGCCCTACTCTGTTGTCCCTGACCAGGGGTATTGATTAAAGCAATGGAAAATAATATTCGTTAGTAATTATCAACTGCCCTTTGGTTTCAAAATGATGTATAGCTCTGCATATGATTCACTTTATTGTTTTCATAGTTTTCCTTCCTCCTTTTTAAAGTGGCACACTGAAAGTGAAGCTTTCACTGCATTATTCCTTTTCCCAGCAGAGCCCATAGTCATTCGGCGGAGAGGTGGATTCTGCTTCATCCAATGAATCACCAGTGGACCTTTTTATCAAGTTTAATCAGCTATACATGTGCTGGTCATGGGGTGAATCCTACCCCTGAGAGCGCTAAGAAGCTGCTACTCAACCTTTTTGGACTCAAGGCAACCCCTCCATAACTTTTGTGAATTGGGCGGCACCCAAATTCAAAAATGAATTTATGTATTACAGTGTTTACCTCCATTCAGAGGGACTGGGCAGTGGGGATGCGGGTCAGTTAGAGAGAGAAATGCTGCAGCGTCCTGGTTGAGGATCACTGTGCTGCTATGTCCTACTTGCTGTTGAGGAGAACAAAAGAAGAGGTATTTTTGTGTACCCTGGCACAAGTTGTCTCTAAGCTGCTGCCTTGGCACTTATATTGACTCTTTTTATGGATAACTCTGTCAGAAATTAAGCCCCCATGTTTCTGTCCTTCTCATAATACCTAGGAAAAGGCTATACTTTCTGTGTCATGTCTTCTTTTGCATGGGGATTTTGTTTTGTCCCCATGGTACAGGCCACCACAGACTTCCTTCTACTAAGCTTTGCAGTGCTGCTTTAAGGGCTTCCCCATCCAGATCAGGCAGATACCTCTGAGAATGCTTATATCTTTGCTAGGGATGCAAGTTGGTAGAGGTTCACAAATAAAGTCCGGGAATAACTCATTTCTTAGTTTGGCAGCTGACAGGCGGAAAAAATCCTGGTTCAACTGACATTTATATTTTTTTTGGTTTGTTTGGTTTTTTGTTTTTTCTTACTGAAAAAAAATCCAAATGATTTTGTTTTGTTTGATGCAACACATTTCACAAAACCCAAATTGAAGTGCTTCTTCTCAGGCACTTGTAATAAAAGCAAAGAAGGACTGAAGTCACAGAATAGCAGAGGAAGAAAATGGTGGTGAAGCCCTTTGTGCCATTAGCTTAAGAACTGGAGGATTCACCCAGTGTGGCTGCCTGAGGGGATTTGAACATGTGGCATGACCTCACCCCTGGCCACCAGGCTATAGGTTGCTAAGGAAGAGGACAGCTCTCAATCTCTCTTGTTGATGATGTTTTACTTTGTATAAATAGTTAGATGCTCACCATAGCAAACATTGGATCCCCAGTGCCTCACCTCCCAGCAGGGTATTTAACTGGGTACTAGAAAGCTGCTCTCAACTTGCTTGATATATTCCAACAACCAGTGAAATACTTTATTCCATGTGTAATAGTGCATCCAAATATCCTCTAACCTCCTGATTAGGAAACTCATAACAAAGGTAGAAGACCTTGGTTCACACCCTTGAAGGATTTAGGAAGCCAGAGGACTTGAATATTGGTCTTCTACCTCCCTTATGAATTTCCTCACCGCCGAGGTACTAAATAGTAGGATTCTTGCAGCCTCACCTGCTGGAGTCACTTCGTTTTGTATAAATACCTACATAGTCGTTGACACAGAAAATGCCTCTTTAGCCTAATGTACATCAGAGGTGTCAAACACTTGGGTTTCGATCCTTCCTCCAAAGGATTTTTAATTCTTGATACACAGTGAAACACTGCTAACAAAAGGGTGTGAGAAAACACCCCTCATGCCTCCCACATCGTACCTTTAACACCCTCTTGCCCGAAAATTAAGACATTAAGGAGGGAGGGGAGCAAGGTGCTCTGAGGAAGAAACTGAACTTAGCTCTCTCACCTTCTGGGCAAGTGCTCCAACCCCGGAGGTGCAAGACAAAAGTGAACGGCAAGTCCTTCATTCCAAGAGCCTTCAATTGAAATTATTTGGCAGATTTGATACAAATTAGTGAACTGTTTGGGTTCAACCAACTCTACAGTGGCTATTTTTGATGGAAAAGGTTTCCCTACTCCATTCATGAACATCACATGTAGAGTTTGTTCCTTGTATCTTGGGAAAGGATCAGTTCACTGACTAGGGTGGCCATTATAGAGGACAGTCTGGTTGTCCTCTGTCCTCTATTGATGCGAAACTGGGTGCCTTTATGTCCTCTATTTTCCTCCTGAAGAAGGAGGACATAAAGGCGTCAGGTTTTGTATCAACAGAAGACAGAGGACAGAGTAGCAGAAAACCAGAATGTCCTCTATGATGGCCACCCTATCACCGACTCCCTTGCAGACAAGACCAACTGTGAACTATTAAAGTTACAGTGTTTCCCAGCTATAAGAATCCTGATTAATAGAATCAGCTGCTTCTAGCATCAAACCCCTGAAAACCAGGCACCCAAAGCATTGCATTGGGTGCATTTTCCACCATCTATTAGCATTTTGATTCATAGAATCAGCCACTTACTAGACTTCAAATATTAAAGCATGCGCTATGCTTTTATGCATACAAGCTTTTTTTTCCTACTGGCTATTGGAATTGATGCGGCAAATACAATGAAGTAATGAAAATGTTCACAGTGGACCTCCACAGAGGTATTATAGTTTGCTCACCTTTTTTGCCATTGCTTACTAGGATCACCAGTTACTAGGATCAAAAGTACTGTGTCAAATATAATTAAAAACTGGGTGACACTGAACCATGAGGATAAGATGACCTGGTGAATGAGATGTCTGCCATTGCAAATCAAGTCAAGAAGGTGACTAAGGTGTGATGAGAAGCATATAGAACATGCAGGAAAATATGTATTTTGTATTGGTGTCAATATTATTGATGTGACAATTTATGTTCTTATGCTCTTACTTCAAATACTTGTCTTGATGTTGTACCTAGGAGCACCAATCAAGGACCAGAGTCCCATTGTGTGAAGCACTGTACAAACATGCAGGAAAAAGACAAATTTTGCCACGAGGACCGCATTCAGATGAGCATGGCTGTGTGGCACCACATACCACACATTCAGGCATTTCCTGTGCTGCTACCATGCAGCACAGGGTGGGTTTTTTTTGACCCTTGGAGATCCAGGGGTCAAAAAAAACTGCACAGAAAAGAAGTGGAGTGGTGCATGTGGGGATAGCGTGTGCAACCCGAAACCATAGCCTGGCCAGCTAGAGCCACACTCTGGCTGCCAGCCAGGCTTCAAGCTGCAGGAGCAATACGGCTGCAGCTTCCCTGGCCCATAGGACCCCAGGAAAGGCTGCTGGAGCCAGCAACTGTGCTGGCCCTAGCCTTCTCCACCCCACCCAGGATAACCAGTTAAGCACCAGATGATGTGTGGCATGGGCGTTCCCTAGCCTTCTCCACCCCACCCAGGATAACCAGTTAAGCACCAGATGATGTGTGGCATGGGCATTCCCCCGTGAACACTAGCAGCAGCATAAGGTGTCCCACTGCTAGTTGTTCCCAGGAAACCAAACATCTGTGCTCATCTCTGGGGAGCCAAAAGTCTGCACTCGCAAGGAGTTCACACGCTAGCTTATGGCGAACTGCAAGAGCTGGGTGGGAAAAATAGGTGGTTGTAATGGGAATGAGGCAGCTATAAAACCAGGAAGGGACTGCATGTTGAGTAAGTTCCCCAAGTGGCTTTGTATGTAAGGTACATTCTCTTGAAGGTAATGTGAGGGCACCACACATAAGTGGTCTTGCCCACTGGTTAGGGTGGAGATCTGCAACTAAGAGGCAAACCAAGAGCCATGGTCAACTACAATACACTAGGATGGGGGACACGGCCTGAAGGGTGGGATTAGGAAGTAAGCCAAGGGCTGGGGTTAGCTGTACAGATGTGTTAGATCCGTGGCCCTTGTCTCACCTTCTTGCCCTTAAACACCCACTTCCAGGTTACTGTATTTGGTCTGAGACCTTAGGTTCCCTCTTTGTCTCAGATTGTGGTCCTAACTTGTAGGCTGGACTGCTCACATCCTAGTCCTCTATTTTACCTCTAAGGGACACAGCAGCAGAAACAGAAAAGTTTCTACCAAAAAGCAATGAAAATGCTAGGAAGCATGAGTGGGAGAAGGGCTTTGATATAAGGCAATGTTAAAGTGACTAGGGCCATTAAACTCTGGAAGAGAGAACAGTAAGAGGCAAGGAGACCTAGCATTGCACAGATGAAGCCAGCTGGCACTCCTTTTTCCCCTTTCCCATAAAACAAGAACAAGGGAACACTCAATATTAAAAGACAACAGAGTTTAAAAGGATAAAAGGAAATAATTTTCCTGGCAGTGCATAACACACTCGTAGAGCGCTCAGTGTTGCAGAACATTATTGAAGCAAATAGTTTAGATTGAAAGACTGATTAGATGTCTGGGATTAAATTCTTTGCCGATGTAACTCCCAAAATGGATTCTGCTCTCAATATGGTATGAATAATAATCACAACCATTATTGTAACTGCAACTGCCAATAACATGGAACATTTATATCTTCAAAGCACTGACTAGCCAGAATGGAATCACAAGGCCTATTAATCCCCCTGTTTTAGGGTGCAAACTAAGCGCCCAGTGAATGTCCGGAAGAAATTTGCTGTCACTGGTTCATCTATGTGTTCATTAGATCCGGGAGCAATTTAGTCGTGAGTAATCTACTCACATGTAAACGCTCCTGGGGAAGGCGCTTACACGTGCAGGGAAGCTGGAGCAGATTTACTGCTAATGACAGCAAGCTGCTCCCACTTTCTGGGGCCTAGCAATGGGCCCCTGCTGCCACCAGGGAGAGCTCTGGGCTCCCCCCTGGGTGTTAGCCTAGTGGCTGGCAGGGAGCACTATGCCAGGAGACAGCTGTGCCCCTGCCACAGCTGTGCCCCTGCCCCAGCAGCAGGAGGTTCTCACCCCTGTTCCCTAACTGGGGCAGGGAACTTGGAAAGAGCTTCAGGGGAATCCCTGCCCTGCCAGGGGCTCCCTGCTAGCTGCCCCACCAGCAGATTGGGGCAGGGGATTGGTACCTGCCCTACTCCTGCAGCTCTTTCCAAGCCCAGCACCTCAATCACCCAATAAGGGACCTGCTCCTGACCAGGAGAGCTTGCTTCCTGCTCAGCTCTGTGATCATGGAGCTGGTTGGGGAACAGGTTGGAGAGCTCTTAGGGGTCCCCAGCCCCTGCCAGACCTGCAACTACTGGGAGAGCTTTACCTCCCAGTGCCAGCTTTGTGGTCACAGGGCCAGTGCTGGGGGCTCCTTATCCTTAGAGGTATAAAATCTGAGTCATGCTATGAACTTGTGGCCAAAGCTTCCCTCCACTGGGGAAAACCTAGTCATTCAGGTTGGGACAGCTGGACATGATGCCAGCCACTTCCTTCCCTTGTCTACTGTTGACTGCAGAAACTTGTGTCTTAACTATGCTATAAGCTGGCAGAACTCTGACTTCAGTCTTCTGCTGCTTCTGAGCAGAAGCCTGAGATTCTTCTCTATACCATGGGATGTCCCTGCAATTCATAAACTTAGATATAGGAGAAGGTCACAAAACACACATGCAAAATGAGATGCATCAATTAAGGGAGCTTTTCTGTAGCAGACATTCCAGGTTTATTGAAGCATAATCCTGACGTTTAAATCCTCCCTTGAGTAGATCTCTGTGTCTGTAGCCCACAGTGGCCTCACCAGTAAAGCTGATGGTTGGATTTGTTTGTGTGACTCAATACAGGCAAACTTGGTACCCAAGTTTATGTGTGTGACTGGTACTCAAGGTTACCAGATCTGACCACATCAGAAGATGGTTACCTGTGTGGCATACCCTATTCATATTCACATCTGTGAAAAAACACTTGATTTTCATTCACAAAAACATTTCTCAATGTGAACAGAAAACAGTGTTCAGCTATTATCCAGAGAATGAATTTCCCAGACTAAAATATTCCAACTTCTGATGTTGGAAGCATGTATCCTTCTATGTTAAGCTGCATAGTCCCATCCTGGGCTCTGGTGGTGGAGTCCTGTCTGGCAGCTGGCAACTCCTGGGGGCATGGAGCAATCTCCCGCTCCTGGTGGCCGGTTGACGGAGCAGATTTGCTCCTGGTCAGTCATCTACACAAGCATGATTCCACAATTAGTAATTTCAAGTAAATTTGCTACTTGCATTTGCAGGTAGCAAATTTACTTGCAATTAGTAAGTTTTACTGCGCCATAAGCATGTTCATGTGCAGACGCACATGCTTGCTGCCTAGTAAACTGTGCTACTTATCAGTAAAGTGACGACACCCATTGTGTAATATTGCTCATTTAGGTGCTTTATGTAAGTTTTTGCACCTTCCTCTCAAACATCTAATGTAAATCTCTGCTGGAGACAGGATGTCCGATCAGATGGACAAGTGGTTTGTTCTATTATGGTAATCATTTTGTTTTGTGGTTTCTAGTCAGCTAATCTAAGGGATGTTCCCAAGAGGCTTTTCTTGGGGCAATTTCACAGGAGTCATTTTCTCACCCGGTTTCCATGAGAAGTTTTGGGTTTTTTTCCTCCTGTTTGGGACAGTTAGTAGAAAAGGCTTCCTAAGAACACTGTTGCTTTGAAGGAGATGATTTCTTTCATTGCTTACGTAGGAATTGTTTTTATTTCAATGAACAATTTGGTAACAGCCAAATAAACATTACAAAACAAATCAGTATAGTTTATGTATTGAACTTGTATCTTGATCTTGCTTTGACATTAAATGTACTGTAAGCAATGGAAGAGCCTGGCTGGATAAAATATCAGTCCAGCAAACAGCTTTTGGGCCCATCTCTGAGCGCACCACAACTGTAGAAGAAGATTCAGCAAAACACTGCAAATATTCCTTTCAGTGTGTAGTAGCATAAGAAAATTAGGCATCTTCTCAGTATGCAGTTGGTCAAGGATTTTCAGCCAGGGTACTGTGGCACCTTGGGGTGCCATAAGGTACTTTTAATGGTGGTACATGATGCCTCCCAATATGAGTACCGTTAGCACCACCCCATAATTTACCACATAAACTCAGAGATTTCAAATAGGAATCCATAGTGCCAAAAACGTTCTGACCTGTTGTGGTCTCTCAGTTTCCTGCAACATAAACATTGCTCTATTATTTTACCATATTTTTAAATGAGTGAAACCTAAGGGTTGTTATTTTCTGCGTGGTGCCTTCCATTTGATAAGATTGTGAACCGCTGCTGTAGGCATTGGGTGGTTTTAAAAAGTTGATACGAAAAGTTGTTGAGATGAAAAGATCATATGCTAATGATGAAAAGATGTGACAAGCAGGGATTTCTCTCTGTCCCTATTTCATGGGACATGGGAAGGGTCTTTGCCCTTTCTGCCTTGTGCCTCTGTCTTGTCTTCATCTCTGTTTTACCTCCATTAGTCAAGATCACTCCCTTCCAAGTACGTGGCTCATTAAATTGCATTGGCTGATACCTTCCTCCACTCACACCTACATGAGTACAAAGGAGATCCTGAACCTCTTGCCATCATAACCCAATACAAGTACAGTCTTACAAAAGACTGACAGTGCTGGCCTGGAGCATAGGATAACACAGAATAACAGCAAATGTCGATTCTGCCAGCAATGAATACCTCAAGAATCTGTTTTTCTCCCTATCCTTGGAGATATGAAGGGTCAAGATTTGTCCCATCTTCCTGTAATGCAAGGAGAGAAGCTGTTGTAGTTTGACAAACACTGTTCCCAGAGAAGTACATAATCAGTGCAGCAGCAGGGCAGCAGTGTGGGCCACAGACAAGGATATAAGCAAAACAGAAACACCCTATTGGATCCAGTTCCAGTGGAGACCCTGGAAGGAAAGGCCAATGACTACCAAATGGAAAAGGGCAGATATAGTTGGCTGTGTCCCAGTATCCTTGCTTTCATTATATTCAGTCAACCAGAAAATCCCCACTCCCCTATTCCTTCAATAAGACTTTGGACTTCATGATTTTACTAAGTATTTCTGAGATTTAGACAGGGTGTTGATGATAGGAAGAGTAAAAAATAAATAATAAAAACAATATTTCCAGCAGAGCTTTCAGCAACTGCCAAACTGGCAGCTTGGCCCTCACCATTTTTTTATCCCAAACATACAGTTTGGCCCAGGAATACTTAGTACCAAAGGAATTCAATCTGCCTGTTTGTTTTTGCTACTTGTACTAAAGTATCGCCTGATGTGATGTTGAATTAGATTAAATTAACCATAGGCAAACACAAGTTTGGAAGGCTGAAATGTGGTTATCGTGGAAAAGTAGAAGGTGAAAAATGAAAAGCTGTAACCAACCCAGAATGATATGAGCTGTTTTGGAATAATTTTGAAGTCCTGCAGGATTCGGCGAGTAACTATGCTGTCTGGGCTTACACCTGAGAGGAATTTGGCCCATTTCCCTTTATTTGGCCTCCTAGCCTCTTTTCATTTAGATCCTTTCAGTTTTATAAAGAGATTTTAAAACTACCCTGACAGGTTGGGCACTTGAACTCAAAATGATCCATTTTTTGTTATTGTTCAAGAACTAGGCTTAATAGAGCTGTTGGTTCCCAAACACAATGCAGAAAAAGGCATTGGTTCCTGTCCAGCAACCACCCTGCTGGATTCCTCTTGCTAGGACAGTGATTCTCTGTTTCATTTCCCTTTTTCTTTTAACAAAAATTATTACTGTTATTCTTACAATTTGACTGATAGAGTTCATCCATGCACCTGGACTTGACTTTGTTTTCATAGCTTCCCCCACTGACATCTGTAGCCCAGAGTTAAATTATAATCTCTCAGTCAGTCAATGATAGAACACAGGACTACAAACAAACTTCATCCAGTGCAGCCCCATGCTAGCGAAGACTCCTCATCCTCTTATTCCTTCCATAAACTGATCATCCATGTCTTAAAACTGAGTCAGGATTTTGGTCCACACTATTCTTATGCAGAAGGCTGTCCCAGAACCACGCTGCTCTGATGAGCAGGTCCCCAACCTCTTTTCCTGTGACCATACAAAGACAGAACTATTTGAAAACTCATTTTTTCAGGCATTTATGTTGCATTAACTCATTATTATTTGGGATGGAAGGTAAACCCCCTGGCAAAATATTCTGGGTAGTGCTATATGCAGAATGGCATGGAGGTAGTGAGGCTATTGTTGACTTGGTTCCAATGCCAGCAATGTGTCAAAGTGCACAAGTTCTGATCTCCTTTTTAACTGTACTGATAAAAACTATAGAGTAAAATGCATCCCTGGCATTTGAGTGGAATTTAAGAGATATGTTGGTACTGGATTGTCCCTCTGCACAGAAGTGAGTCTCACTCTCTAAGAGGAACGGTTGATTTTTGCAGTGCTCTTTAGCCAAGGATGTAAAAGTGGAAAGCCAAGGCTGCAACTGAACTCCAACTAGCTTCAGGCATCAAGGACAACAAAAAGTCCTTTTTCAGATATGTGGGGAGCCGGAGGAAAAGC
>NW_017728943.1:81802299-81845978 GCF_001723895.1 Crocodylus porosus
GACTTCCTGCCCTTTGGGCAGGGGGCTGGACTCGATGATCTCCCGAGGTCCCTTCCAGCCCTAATGTCTATGAAATCTATGAAATCTATTAGAATTCTGATATCAAACTTTCTTTGGAATTACCTACGCCTGGCTGTCACTTTGTATCGATGCACCCTAAATCAGCATGCAGTATTGGGTTCCATGACTTTTCTTGATGGGAGTATTTCTAGAAAGCAGATGAAAGAGGAAACATCAATGGTAACTGATATGTACCCTTGGCACAAGAGAAGAAATCATTCAATGGGAGTCCAGAAGCTGAAAATTCACTCAGCCTTTTTGAGGCATGTCATCATATGTTGAAACCCTCATTTCCTCATAGCATCCTAGACAAAGTAACTGAAATTAGCCCATGCCAGTTTGAAATTTCAGACATATGACTGTACCATACCTCTTATGAAATTGAGTCAATAGAAGTAATATAAACAAGTACAAATACCTATCACCAATATCACCCAAATGAGGACAAGTGTACAGTCCTGCACTTAGGACAGAACAATCCCATGCACTGATACAGGTTGGGGGCAGACTGGTTGGGCAGCTGCTCTGCAGAAAAGGACCCAGGACACTGGGGGTTACAGTAGACAATAAGCTGAATATGAGCCAGCAGTGTGTCCTTGTTGCCAAGAAGGCTAACGGCATACTGGATTGCATTGGCAGGTATGCTGCCAGTAGGTCAAGGGAAACGATTGGTTCCCTCTGTTCAGCACTGGTGAGGCCACATATGCAGTACTGCATTCAGTTTTGGGTCTCCCACTACAGAAAGGATGTGGACATATTGGACAGAGTCCAGTGGAGGGCAACAAAAATGGTGAGGGGGCTGGGGGACATGACTTATGAGGAAAGACTGAGGAAATTGGACTTATTTAGTCTAGAGGAGAGAAGACTTAGAGGGGATTTAATAGCAGCCTTCAACTCCCTGAAGGGGAGTTCAAAAGAGGATGGAGCTGGACTGTTCTCAGGGATGACAGATGACAGAACAAGGAGCAAAGGTCTCAAATTGCAGCAAGGGAGGTTTAGGTTAGATATTAGGAAGAATTTTCTCACTAGGAGGGTAGTAAAACACTGGAACAGGTTACCCAGAGAGGTGGTGGAAGCTCCATCCTTGAAGATTTTCAAAATCTGGCTAGACAAAGCTTTGGCTGGGATGAGCTAGTTAGGGATGGTCCTGCTTTGAGCAGGGGCTTGGAGTAGATGACCTCCTGAGGTCCCTTGCAACCCTAACTTTCCATGATTCTATATAGTTTATGAGACATAGATCATGATATACATTCATTTTCTAGCCTCGCATTAAGTCATTGATATAGAAGACAGATATATATGGGGTCACATAATATCTTTATAATAAAAATGCTTAGCCCCCCCGCCAACAGATTAGTGCTCTTGGTTTCTTAATAAAAAGGCATGTGGGAGCATAGTATGAACACAGTTCCACTTTTAAGGCATGCAGAGCATTAACATGTACAATAGGTTATTCATTAAGAAGTTTATTTTTGAAAATGTGGGAAACTCTCAACCACTGAGAGAAGATGAGAGATGCTATCTACACCTCAAGTCACATATGCCGGGTCTACACAAGACACTGACTGTGCAATAGCTTGTTGCTACTGCGCAGTGGCATCGCTTGGCACGAAGTGTGATACAATGCTACTGCGTAGTAGTAATGAGCTACTGTGCAGTCAGCATCACCAAAAAGCCATGCGGGGACACTACTGCACAGTCATTTAGTACTTGTGTATGCAAGTACTAAGTGACTGCGCAGTATCACCTGTGCAGTCAGCGTCTCATGTAGATGCAGCCACAAGTGTCCTAAGAAGAAGAAATGCAAGGTCCCAGATGCGAAGGTGATCTGTTACCTGGTCTGTAACCATACTGAATGCAGAAGTCATGTGGACTAGTAGAGCTTCCATTGGAGAAAAACTACTAACCTCTAGCTCCCCATTACCAGGTGGAAGAACACAGGGAAGAATCATGTGGAAAACCAGTCCAAATTTTTTATTCAAAAAGGGTTTTTTTGACCAAAACTGGCTTTTGGACAAAACTAAAATTTCCACAATAAACTCCATTTTGGGCAGGTTTGCCAAAAAATAAAACAAAACAAAAAAAACCCATTTGGCTTTTCAGTTACTGAAAATTAATCAATCAAACAACTAAAAATTCCAACCCAACTCTGAAAAAGCATCGTTCGCCAAACCATTCCCAGAAGTAAAAAGCTCTTCAGACTCCTGAAGAGAGGGAGCCGTGATTTGGTCATGAAGACTAAGGGTGGGCACAGTCAACCCAGCATCATTCAGAAGGGACCTCAGAGTTGCAGCACAAAGGAGGTATTATTAGAGGCAGGTTATATCACTAAATCAACAGGAAAACACAAGCTAAGGAGTAACTAGAAAACTTCAAAGGAATGGGGATAAAATGAACAAACAAGCCTCCTCTAACATTACCAATCAGAGACAGTCTAAGTGACCACAGGCAGATTACAGTGGTTCTGCAGTATTCCTCATGTTACCAGATCCTTATATGTGTGCATACCGCCTGCATGGTTCATGTGGCATAGGACTGTAATTGCAACAGATAATGTAGGCACTGACTCCTCCCTGCTACTGTCCCCAGCATCTGCCTTCTGCCTCGTTTAGGCCCCAAAGCTCCCATTGGCAGCAAAGCCTTTGAGTACATTCTCAAGTCTCCATGAATGAATGAAAATTTAGCATGTGCTTAAAATTAAGCATGTGCTTCAGTCCTTTGATCAATTCTTATAGATTTAAGTATAGGCTTGAAGGTAAACAGAAGCTTTGTAAAATTGAGTCCACAACTTGCAGCAAAGACCCTCCACATCTGCTTCAGACCCTAGAGAAAAGGGTAGCTCTCTGTGCCTGTTAATTTATCTGGATGATGAGGGACAGTCAATTTGTGCCTCTGAATCAGTCAGGCCTCGAATGTGCCTGTAGAACAGATGAAGTTGGGTGGAAATTAGGTTGGTTAAAGCCATTTATGTTGGCTCAGCTTTCAGGTATGATTGCAAAAAAAAGACAACACCCTTTTAACTCCCACAGTCGTTGCTTATCTTTGTACCTAGCAGTGAGAAATTGCAAGTTTCTTCCCACCAAAACTGAGCCTGGGTTTCTGGGCTCCCCTGGATTTTGGGAATGATGCTAAACCTCAATCTTTCATTTGCTTTACAAAAGTCTATTTTTCTAGCTCTTTGCATGGGGAAAATAAGCATCAAGATGTGAATGGATCACCAGGGCTGAAAATTTGCTACAGTAATTTTCTTCTTTAGTAGATGCCGTGAGCTATTTACAAGTCCTAGCCTCACACTCCCTTGATATATACAAACAGAACTGAGTGTTTATGGTCCTCACAGTAGTTTGTGTTCTTAAAGCATCTGCAGTTAATAGTTGAAGTCTCCCCACACCCACACAGAAGCCCTACTGACTATATGTGCCACTTCTAAACAATTCATGCAAAAGCATTTAACACTTTTGCAAATCAAATAGCTGTATGTTCAGACTGTAAGTTCTTTGGAGCAGCAGCTGTCTGCTACCCAGTGGGCATGTACTCCCAGCATAATGAGTCCTTAGTCTTCATGTGTCTTAAGGCACTACCGCAACAAATAAAACAAGAAAGCCATCTGCATTCTACAGTCCAGTCCTCACCACAACATGCAGATTGATACGGTATTAGTGATTGCTGCTGGCAATCCTTGATTAACGTGAAAGGACACATACTTCCAACATCAGAAGTTGGAACATTTTAGTCAGGGAAATTCATTCTCTGGATAATATCTGAACATTGTGTTCTGTTCACATGGAGAAATGTTTTTATGAATTAAAATCAAGTGTTCATTCACAGCCATGAATATGAATAGGGTATGCCACACAGGTAACCCTATTCCAATGTTGTCACATCTGGTAACCTTGGGTACCAGTCACGCATGTCATCTTGGGTACCAAGTTCGCCCATATTGATTCACACAAACAAATCCAACCATCAGTTTTACAGCGTGGGCTACAGATGCAGAGATCTACTCAAGGAGAATTTAAAAGTGAGGATTATGTTTCAATGGCCTAGGAGTGTTTGCTACAGAAAAGCTTCCTTAATTGATGCATTCAGAATTCTTGTGGTAGAGGTGATATTTTCTATTAGACCAACTAGATAGTTGCAGAAAAAAAATTATTTGCAAGCTTTTGGGCTCACACGCTCTTCCTCAGGCAAAGAAGAATGCAATGATTGTAAAATTTCTCGCACGTAGAAACTTCATATTGCACAGGGGAACTGGAGGATAGAGTAAGTTCTCCTAGATGGAACAGTTCAATTTATACAAATTAGGCTTGGATAAAATTTGGAGCGGACTGTTTACCTCAAAGGTGTCTAATAGCAAGCAGGATGTTGAATTTTGCTTCTTTCTAGTTAATTGATTGGTTAATTAATTCTCTAACTTCTTCCATCAAACATTAATCTTGGTTCATTTTTTCCTGGATGTGACTATGACCTTAGATTGTGACCAGACTAAGATGGTGACTTTCCATCTTACTGATTCATCACAGATACTGTAGCTATCTATAGCATCCATCTGCAGTTTTTTGTTAGGACATTAACAGCTTCACTCAGAGCGCTTTGAAGCCAACAGAAAGCCTTCTATTGACTTTAAAAAGTTAGGGGATCAGGTAACTATAGAGCACCCCTTGCTGTGGTATATGATCACATTCTACCAGGCCTACTACAAGGCCTCATTGAACATTGCAAATCATGATATGCAGAAGGCTGCCACTTGGACCAACAGCTATTTCATCTTTTGACTACACTCTGCTGTCAGTATGGGATGAAAGATTAGAGAAGCAAAAGCAAGACAGTTAAAATACATGGGTCAAAAACTGATAGAAGCCTTTTGTCTGCTCTGACACCTTCTTCTATTTGTGACAAAGGAAAGATTAAGGACAGAAAAAAAATGAAAAGGGGTTAGGTGGAAGTAGGGTAAAGCCAATCTGACAAGAGCCCCTAGTTCTATAGGTTTAAAAATTTGCAGATATGCAAATACGCTGATCATGGACTTATTTTCTTTGTTTAATTTGAATTATCATGTTCTCTGCCTTGAAATGGGAGCAGCAAATCCTGAAAGGTAGTCTAGTCTCAGTGCTTTGGTGTTGTGCATGCCCACATGCAATGTTCTCATGTAATTTCCAACAGTAGTGCTTTTCAGCAGATTGCAGCATAGATTCTTCTTCCTGCTACAGAAGCAGTGCCCCAGGGAAGTGAGAGACAGGCTATTCTGACACATAGATCAAAATAGCACTAGAAAAACCGCGCTAACTTGGAGCATGGTCCAATAGGTCCTTTGGTTCTTTTCAAGTTACATTCTCCATTCCTCCAAACCCCACACTTTCCACTTCTGCATCACCATTATGTCTGAACACAACTAAATTAATAAATGAGCAATGGTAACATAATTACTGTGTGTATTATCATAACATGGGGCAGGGGAGGTTCATGAAGCAGAATCTCATTGTGGCAGGCACTGTACAGACAGTATAAAAAGATCATGTTTAATCCAAAGCCCTTACAAGGTAAGGGGAACTAGCTGAACTAGTTACTATGAGGTACCTTTCATGCATTGACTGCTCTGTGCTACCATAGCCATACGCTACTGTATGTAACCCAAAGCAGCAGCTTACCCTGCAATGAAAAATGAAGAGTAGCGTAACAAGATGAAAAGCAGATGTCATCTCTTCTCTTCAGGGGCCAGAGATGTGACTATATCAGGGTTGATACGACTGAGGGAGAAGATTTGAATATGTGGATGAAGGCCAGGAGAGCTGGGATATTAAGGGAAGGAACAGGAGGCTTTCACTGGGGACCTGACCAGGGGGAGGGAGGGTAAGGGTTGAGTTAAGGGAGGACAAGGGAGGGAATTTAATGCACCTGCCAAAATAATTATAAAGAGAGACTGATTGGGATACAATCTGCTGTCCAGGGCAACTGCCACAATGCAGGTCTGTGTACAGTGAATGATCACACCAGCTGGCCGGGCATGGAATGGAAGTGCCCAGACATGGCTGGCTGGAGCACAGCTCTACAAAGCGTTGTACCGACTGTGTGCACGAGGTATGAAATGGGGCCCTGGGGCCCAGGCTTGCACCCGTGCCTCTGGCATTCACAGCAGATGTCCTGGTGTTGAGGAGAGAAATGGGCCCTGTGAAAAAGGACAAAAAGAAAGGTCAAAAGAGAAGGAGTGAGAGAGAGGAGGAGGACTGTAGAAGAGAAAAGGGGAAGGGATAGAGAGGGGGAGCAGAGATGAAGTTTCAGGAGAAAGGGTGACAAGAGAAGGAGCACAATGAAGAGAAAAGGCAGAGAAAAAGGAAGGTGGGGGAGAGTACTCAGGCTGAGAAAGGGGAAAAGGTCTAGGCAAGGTATCTGCACCATGGAGGTATTAAAGTTGATTAAACAGAGCACAAGAGACAGGAAAGGGGCCCAGCCAAAGGGACTGAGTAGGAAGGAAGCCAGAGGCTTTAAAGGAAGTTGCAAGAACCCCCCACGCTGGATAATTAAGGAATAACGTGCCCATAAGGGAACTATTCCCTCCCAAAGCAGTTAGCAGCTGTTTTTGCCCTGAAGCAGTAGGGTTAATATCCTTTATACATTTTAATCCTAGCTAGTGTAACCATGAATATTATTATTCAGATAAGCATCGAATAGAGAAGATGGTGTGGAGCAGCTGGAGCTGCACTGTGGAAGGTGAATGATGTTAATAATGTTTTTATTGAGGACTCAGAATTGAGTTCAGATCTTTTCATCCTCATCTATCACGCAAATGAGACAAGGTGGACAATGCAACAATGAATAAATAAAAATGCATGATCCTGCTGGAGTATGTGCTTTGTATCCCAGGAGAGGGAAAGGGGGTGGATATTATCCTTCTTTTTTGGCAATTGCCACAGACCGGGAGCATCAGGTTCAAAAGGAGATGTTATTCCCAAGACCCTAGACAGGTTTTGCCTTAAATTTTTTGAAGGTGAACCAAGGATTTACAGGGGCCCAATGTCAGAGGCTCCTCCAATGAGGCATGAGTTTTCAGGAACTACCAAGCACCCAGAGAGTGGTGCTGGATCATTTTCGACCTGGAGGGATGTGGGATGTGGAGTTCCCCAGGGCTTGTTCCTTGGGTGTGTGTTATTCAACATCTTTATCAGCAACTTGGAGGTGGGCGTGGAAAGCATGCTGTCCAAATTTGCTGATGACACAAAAGATGTGGGGAGAAGTGGGTACACTGGAGGGGAGAGACAGAATCCAACTAGATCTAGAAAGGTTACAGAGGTGGAAGGATGAAAATAGGATGGAATTCAATGTGGACAAGTGCAAGGTGCTGCATCTAGGGAGAAGGGACTTGCAACACACCTATGGGCTCGGGAACTCCCTTCTCAACAACACAGCAGCTGAAAGGGATCTTGGAGTCATTGTTGACTCCAGGATGGATGTGAGCTGCCAATATGAGGAAGCGGTCAGTAAGGCTAACGGCAACTTGTTGTGCATCTACAGATGCATCACAAGCAGGTGCTGGTCAGGCCACAGTTGAATACTGCATCCGGTTCTGGGCGCCGCGCTTCAAGATGGATGTGGCTAACCTTGAGATGCTCTATTAACATAGACTAAAGGGCCTGAATCTATTCAGCCTCCACAAGAAAAGACTGAGGGGGGATCTGGTGGTCGTCTATAAACTCACCGGGAGGACCAGTGGAAAATAGGTGAGGCTCTGTTACCCTGGGCACCACCTGGGATAACAAGGAATAATGGCCACAGATTGATTGAGAGCAGGTTCAGGCTTGATATCAGGAGGCATTACTTTATGGTTAGGGCTGCCAGGCTCTGGAATGGGCTACCAAGGGAGATGGGGCTCTCTTCTACCTTGGGGGTCTTCAAGAGGAGGTTGGATAGATATCTGACTGGGGTAGTATGATCCCAGCACTTGTTCTTGCCCAGAGCAGGGGATCAGGCTTGATGATCTGTTCAGGTGTCTTCCAACCCTAGAAACTATAAAACTATGAAGTCCTTGATCTCTGAAAATGATGCTCTTTTAAAGCCTCTCTAAAGTTGAGCTCTGAAAAATATGCACACCTCAGTTTACATTGCTGAATGCAAACCGTCATTGTTGAAACTTCTCACTTTCACCTTTATAGGAAAACTAGGGCCTGCCCCTTGCTGTTTCTTCCCTGGATCCAAGAATCCAAAATGAGATGGCCATCTAGTTCATCACCACTCAGGTTCTGTGAATAACTAGTATATTTTCAGCTCAACAGCCAAAGCTAAGCATTGGGAAAAAGGAGTCTTGGCTTGGATCAAACCAAATTTTTAATTTTTTCCCCTACTGAAACAAATAAAACCAAAAAATTACCGGTATGTTTGGTTTGATTCAAAAGGTTCCATTCAGCCCAAAATGGAAATTAAGAATATTCTTGTAGGAAAAGCAAGGGAAATGAGGAGCTAGGCTCACAATACTGCCAATGACTGCTCCACATTAATGCTTGGGACACATGGCTAGAATGTGGGAACCTTGGTTCAATTCCCTTCCATGCTTGAGGGGCTGAATCTCTATCTCAGACTACCACTCTGCAGGGCAACCTGGGGTAAATTGCTTTCAAACTGTCTTGTTGTCCCTGTTCTACTTTTCATTAATAATTTAATATTCTTTGGAGCAGGGACTGGACCATAGTTGGCTAGAGAGTTATACCTTCTACCTCTCTGGCTCAATGAATGTATAAGTATTTTATATTTTATACAAAATGGAAGTACTTCAACAGGAAGGATTTAGAGAGAACCTTATTCTCTGGAATACCCTACAGCTTTGACACACACTTGAGACTGGAGAGACTCAAGGTTTTAATCCACCCTCTACCTGCTACTCTATTTCAGAACAGCCAAAACTTGTTTCCTCAGCAAATTATATGTTCACTGAAAAAACAGTTTTGCCAAGTGCTATTCACTATCATTGAGGCTAGTACAGGATGGTTCATACTTTCTATCATGTTGTCTGTTTACATGCTTGCTTCATGCTGGGTTTGCGCAAGCAGCCTAGAGTTTAATTCACTTTGTTTATATATCAGTAGTTTTCATTGTGGACCCATGTGTAAGTTGCTGTCCATTTATCCAGCCTCACAACACTTTTTAAAACCCTAGAGCTGCAGCAAGAGGGAGAGGTCAAATGCTTTTCTACAGATCTTCCCAGCCTTCCAGGTGGTACTTGGCTGATTGATAGTAGGTAAAGTCAGCAACTATTGCTGAGCAGAGGACCCTGGCAGGGCACTTTCTGAACCCAGAGGTAACTAGTCCCATCTAGAATGACAAATCAGCTTATGAGATATTGATGTCTACTTGCCTTGCTCAGGTTTAGATTTTCACTGATTTCAGTGAATCTGTACTCAGCTTTAAGTGCCTTATTGGGCTCATGCTAGACTTCCACGTAGGGACGAGTAGAGTGACCAGCATTTGTACTACTCTTGGTAGTGACCATACAGTGCTTGGATGCCCTGGTAATACCTGACTTAGAATTACTAGTAATATACTGATCCTGATTCATAGCATCTGTCTCCAGTCCAGCTACTAGAAGCAGTTGGTCTGTTCTTAGCATAATAACCATGGAGAATTAGAAAACAGCAAAATACTGCTAGATCATGGTAAAAAAATTTTTTAGGAGTGACCTAACTTCATAAACCTATCAAAGCAGGTAAGTCAACTGGGTGGTGACAAAGGTGGTTTATTTTTAGCTGCCCATGATTTACATTACAAAGCTGGCTTTGCCACATGCTGCAAGCAGTTTGGAACTCAGCACCAGGAAAATTTAAATATAATTATTTGACTCAGTAAAACATAAACAGAAGGTGGGTTTTCTCTGTATTGTATTGTATTTTTGCATAGAGATCTTTGCAAAAAGCATCTAATTTTTCAAGGAAGCCAATTAAGACTCCTCTCAGGGACCATTTTTGAGTCAAACTTACTCTTTGGATAGAGAATGAAAAATAGTTTCTGTCTCTGCTTTCTTACTGTCCAGTGTCAGCTGCAAATGTACTTCTGTATACAATTTGTTTGCCAAAATGCACTGTTAAAAAATAACAGATCACATCCTTAGCTTATGCAGAAAGGTCACAGTTCCACTGACTTCAGCAAAGTCCTCAGATCACACCAGCCAAAATCTGGCCCATTGCATCCCATTGTTCCTTTCTCTTGCACCTCCCAGTTCATATATCCATCCTCATTTCCATCCTGACATTTTCCTTCCTTTTGATGGTATCCAGTGGAAAGTCACAAAATGCTGAAGTGTGTGATTTAAACCATGCTTCATTGGGAGAGATTTAATTCAGATAGCTAATAAACTCTATGCAGGCTTTGGTTGCACAGAAGACCTGGGTATTAGAATAGCTTGGTACAATAAATGGCAACTGAGAAATCTTTCATGCGTCTGGCAGATGCACTTTGCTCAAGCATTCAGGGTGAAGTCAGTTGCCAGATTTGGTGTTAGGATGGAATTTTCCCTTGGTCAGACTGGCAAGGAGTGTTGAGCACTTTTGTCCCCTTCTTTTGGCATTGCAAGGGTATGTTTCTCTTCCTAGGAGTAGATTTTACTTCACAAATTCCTTAATGGTGGCATCTTTGTCTCTCCTACCCTTTTCCTGCAGTACCTTATAAGTTCTTATTAGTCTGGTGCTTTGCAGCTGCAGTGCACAAAAGGGACTAGAGTGAGCACTCTTTTTGGCCCCGCAGAATAAATGGTTGCCTGCAATAGCTGGGGACTGGCCTTGACGACCCAGGTGAGCCCCTACTAGTTCTGTGTTCCCATATGGAAAGTTCCCATCTGCTTAGCTGTGGTTCCTTTCTAACTGTAACAAGGGACAGTTACTGTGGCTCAAGTGATTCAGGGAACTGGTCATGAGATATGGAGTCTTTTACCATTAGGTGACTAGATTACTTGTGCTTTAGAAATATTTGCTCACTGTCTCTCCTTTTCATTTAGGACAGGGGTAGGTGACGTTTTCCAGTTGTGAGCTGGAACAACCCACCCCAAGTCAGAGGTAGGTGGACAGTGGGACACTTGTCTCCTTGGCAGCATGGGGAGATTGCCTCCAGGGGAAGCCCTCTGCACCAAATACTGCCAAAGCCTAACATCCACAGGCTGGATCCAGTGGCTCTAAGGACTGCATCTGGTGTGTGGGCTGTAGATTGTCAGCTCTTGACCGAAGAAGTTAGGCCTTGCTCATCATCATGCTTGGTGATATCTTTTAAAAAATTACCATAAAGTCAGAGCGTTGTTAGGCTTGGTTTCCAGATCTATCTCCAGAGCATGCATATAACATCCCTTCTCCTCCTTATGTGAAGTTTAGCTAAAAGCTCATTACACTCCGTGAAAAGACTCCTATTTACTTCCGATGAGACTGTTAGTCCTGCAGCAGAATCATAAAAGTGGAGTTCGAGACATCACAAGTGGTGCCCAACAATAAGATTTCTACAGCATGAACCTTCTGGTGGGGCAGCAGGGAATAAAAAAAACCAAGAGCTGTCAATTGAGCATCAATCTTCATGGGGGCAGTCACAGAGTTACTGCCCAAGACAAAATGAATTTTTAGTCAGTATGTTCATTACACCAGTTTTCTCTCCAGAAGTTCTTTCTACTATCCTTGGGGAAGATCTCAGAGTGCATGTCTTAAAAAAATCTGTTCCTGTGATCAAAATACCAAAGGCATAATTAAATGAGGTGTTTGAGGAGGTTAATATTACATCTTAGCTAAGGACTGGCTAATTGTTTTGCTTGCCTTTGATCACCAGTAAGAGTAGAGGGTCATTCTAATTACCATGGGCATACAGCATCCATCACCAATACATTCTGTCTGTCTAGCATGTGTATGAAGAAGACCCGCTTCTGATGAACTGTGAAAAGAAAGATGAGCTGTTGTAATGAAAACATTCCCTCCCTGAGATCCCCTTTAGACAAGATTCAATTGGTTTGACCCCGTCCCTGCCTGCAGCCACTGTAATCAGCCGAATGATTTCTGCAGATGGTTGGGTCACTCTGTGGACAGTGGGGAAAGAGGGAGGTAGATTCTGTGTAGATGAATTTATCTTAAGGCCATGTAGGTTGTAGCTTGGAGGTATAGTGGTGGCACAGGTAGACATAAAAATGAGTTAGCTTTCATCTAGTGAGTTGCGTTATCAACAGCAGTCAAGATGCAGAGGTGCACGTGTCAGGCCCCCAAGTAAGTACTCAGGGCCACTAGTGGGCTTGTACAGCCATTGCCATTGTATCTTCACATATTTGTTACCCAAGCTGGTTAGATTAAAACTGGCTCTGATGTTTATCTGTACTGCAATTGTGCCTCCAACTGCAGGTTAGACATAGCTTGAGTGAAGCAGAAGGGGAGTCCCTGAAGAAGTGAATATGGCTTCTCTGCCCTGCTCCTCCTATGTAGGAGCCTTAAGCTTGGGCCCAGTGTCAATCCCTCTCAAAGGACTGCCCACCAGCTGGTCACAGCTGAAGGTGGTGATCTCTGCTCACTCCTCTTGCAAACCCCTGCTAACTCCCAAACATTCAGTCCTACTCTGGGCACCAGAAAGGGTGACATGAGATCTGGCTGTGACTACAATCAGGCCTATATAACTTGCATTGCTTGAAGCATCTGCAAAGGGAAGAGACAGCAAAAGAGAATGGGTGCATCCACGTGGAAGGCAGCAATCCTGTTCCCTTTCAGTTGAGGAGGTAGCCACTCTGGGAAATGGCTACCTATCTATCTAGGGGATGCTGCCATAGTCAAGAGACACACTCCACCTGAATTATCTAGCAAAAAAGGGGAGAGGAGCATCTTTGTTTCATACAGGCTATTTCTTTAAAGACAAGGGACTTAGACTTGTGATGCTATAGGAGAGTCCAGAGAGGCCAACCAAGATGGTGAGTTCTTTGAGATCAGTGCTGTACAAATTTCATAGATTTCCTTGGTCTTTTTGGCTGGAAGGGACCCCAGAGGATCATCAAGTCCAGCCCCCTGCCCCAGGGGCAGGAAGTCAGCAGGGATCATAGGATCCCAGTAAGATAAGCATCCAAATGTGTCTTGAAGGCATTCAAAGTGGGTGCTTGAACCACCTCCAGCAGCAGTCTATTCCAGACCTTGGGGGCTCGGACAGTAAAGAAGTTCTTCCTTATGTCCAGTCTGAAACAGTCATGGAAGATTTTGTGACCATTCGACCTTGTCATCCCTTGGGGTGCTCTGGTGAACAGACGTTCCCCCAGATCCTGATGAGCACCCCTGATAAACTTACAGGTGGCCACCAGATCACCCCTGATCCTGCGCTTTTCCAGGCTGAATAGCCCCATTGCTGTCAGCCTCTCATCATAAGGTCTGTTTTCCTGACCTCTGATCATGCGCGTGGCTCTCCTGTGCACCCTCTCAAGCTTCTCTAGATCCCTTTTGAATTGTGGAGCCCAAAACTGAATGCAGTACTCCAGCTGGGGCCTCACCAAGGCCAAATACAAGGGGAGAATGACATCCTGGGATCTGCTTGAGAAGCATTTATGGATGCAAGCCAGCATTTTGCTCACTTTACTAGCTGCAGCATCACACTGAAGGCTCATGTTCATCTTGTGGTCAACCATGACCCCCAAGTCCCTTTCATCTGTAGTGCTAACCAGCGTAGCACTACTGAGCCTATACGGACAATGCAGGTTTTTCCTCTCAAGGTGGAGAACCTTGCATTTTTGCAAGCAACAAATAATTCCTGTTGTGCAAGCACTTATACTCAAACACAGATAGGAGGGGTGAATAGAGGAAGAGGAGCAAAGAAACATTATCAGTAATTGACTTGCCAAAGATCACTCGGTGGTCTTGCAGGGTCAACCTGGTGCTTTGCTGAATCAATTTCTTTGGCTTCAAATTGTAATCAGACTTCATTTTCCTTCCTATGATCTGTTTCCATTTGAGTCAAAGAAGACTGAATGCCATACCGCTGGAAGTGTCCAGGAACCAAATAGAGGTCTCCCACTTTAACCCTCTGGGAGTTTCATCCTGGTCCACTTAAGGAGTCTCTTGAAAATTCAGCCATGACATGACCCGGCCATGCTATGGTGAAGAGATCCAACTCAGGCACTTATTGTTTTTGCTGGATTTCAGATAAGAAAGAATACCTCTTCTTACGTAGGAAATAATTAGCATCGCAGCTAATGTCAGATGCAAGTACTGGCAGGCTAGATTGGCCAGAACCTCTGGGCTTTTTAGCACCTCGCTGCAGTTTGGGGTGCTGTTGTCCATTGAGATCATGAATTCTTTGCCAAAAGGTCTTAGGTGCTGATGGCAACTTGGTCTCTTTTGTTCCCTCGAGACTGACTACAAGAGTTTAGTCTCTTGAGGACTGAAATGCGTTAGTGATTGGAATTAACAGAAGGGTACCTGGGTGATACTTCATGGCCTGCTATATGGGAGGTCAAATTAGATGATCTGATGGTCCCTGATGATCTGAAACGTCACTGTTGTCTCTGTCCTGTCATGTACGAAATGGCCACTGGTGCTGTCAATTTCTTCAGAACTCTTTCCTTGTTGTAGGAGAAAACACCGCTGCTAGCAGTCCTTACTCAGGCAAAATATCTCACAGTCTTTCATAGAAGCTTTGTCTGAGTGAGAAATGTGGCACTGAGAATGGGGCTTCTACCAGCACCAGGGGGTATTTGTACATGACATGACATTTAGTCCTCGTTAATTAACTGCACCTTTAAAATTTTAACCCAGGAGAGAAAGAATTTGGGATCATGCTGTGACTTTCTTCAGGGGGAAAGTGTTCCCTCAACAAAGTTGTGTAAATCAAGGAGGGCTCCTTCAATATGGCATTTGACATGCTATAAAAAGGTACAAATCGTAAGCTGGTTGCAGAAGGGAGTTGCATGGGTAGCTACTTATGCTACATGTGGCAACAGGCATTGAGAGATTACCTGCTTCAGTAATTTGGGTTGGGTGTTTAGAACCGAAAGTAAATAATCAAATCATGGTTTTATAAAGGACTTAATACCTTAAATTAAAGTAACCTTCAGCCAGAGGATCTCAGAGAGTTTCACAAACCGCGTATAATGTACAGAGGGAAAAGCTGAACTCAGCAACATTTACTGTAGGCTGGATATAGCATCCTCCCTCCACTGGTTGTGTTACACAGACATTAGAAGACAAGAATAATTGATCGTTTATATAATAATTGCATTCCCAGTGCACAGGGAGTAGTCAACACATGCCTGGTTCCTTCCCAACAAGGCTTGGAATACCATATCACTCAACTCATTTGTTATGCAGCAAGAGTGCTCAGTAACACAGAATGAAAATGAACAGCTAATGAACAATATACAGGCTGAAATTTGTGCATGGAGAATGAGATTTTCAGAGGAGCCTAATCCCATGAATCCCACTGAAATTCATAATCCTGACTATAGTTAATTTAAAGAATGATGAATAGTCATCTGTTTGTGAACAGAACAAAGGGTTAAAATTATTCAACTATATTATAATGTGTAATTAATTGCAAGCTCTACTCTTAGTAATGGCATTTGGAAGGCATTGATCCTATCAACTGCAAGAGCTGAATCCCGTCATGTAGGTATTTATAAAATGCTCATTTACAGTGATATCTGGACACTAAAATAAAACAAGTGGAAGGCTGGGTAGCCAGATGGAAACCCTTATCTTCTGTGTTCATGTAAGCAGATGCCTCTGAGTTCAGAAGTTCCATACACATCACTGGTGCATGGCTACAGCTACATAGCACAAAACAAAGGACTTGCATATACTCAATGCCCCTACCATCAGGGAGTGGAGAAATGGAAAAGAGCAAATATTTTTGCTGACAGGCATTTTGTGTCATTGTTTTAAACTGACTTGCCTGTGTGTGTGGGTGGGCATGGATAGGGATGTGCACATGCACACATGTACGTGAATGAGTATACGTGTGTAGTGTGTTAGGATACAAGGAATAATGAATGTAAGCATGAATGCTTGACAGTCTCCACTTTAGGAGGCCTCACAAATGGACAAAGCAAAACTCGCATGAAGGGAAGCTTTCTCGTGGGGTGAAATTCACCTCTGGGAAGAGAGTCAACAGCAGGCCAATATACCACTTACATCAAGTCGGTAAATGTTTGTCCATAATTTGTTAATGGAGAAAGCTCAATCCCCAACATGAATTTCCTTGAAAATATTTCAGTTTTCTCCCAAATCTTCACTTTCGGTTTTCATTTTGTTGGTTTTCTATTGCCAGTTTTGACTATCCAGCTTAGTCAGATGGTGAGATTTAAAATTACATGAACAAGCAAAGAGAATGCCCTTTGAAAGCAAATATTTGTAATTTTGACATGGAATTTTCAATTTTGACATTGAAAATTGCAGTCTTTAAAAAAAATGAAACAGACCAGAGATCCAGGGAAAATAGAAAAAAAGAAGGGAAAAAGTATTTGGTTTGGAAAACCAGTGAAGTTATAAACTGGTTTTGACTATAAAACATTTGTAACTTACGAAAAAAATCTGACCATTTATAGGATTGGGAGAGCTTTAAGAGAGTCTCATGATAAACCTGGGTTCTGAAGAGCCAGGAAAGGTCACAAGACAACCTAATTCAGGAACAAAAGGAAAGTGGGGGAGAGAGATATTAGAGCTAACTTAGGAAACTGGGCAGAACAGGTTATCTTGTGGATGTTTATACTCTGAAATGTCCTATGATTCTAGAGTAGCCTTAAACGCCTTGTGCTGGCTCTCTGTACTTGGGAGAATGTCAGCCTTTGACCTCAATGACATCCCAGCATTCATGTACTCTGACCTTTTCCAAATCAGCTGCATTATATTGGACTCCAAAAAAACAGGGTGAAACATTGCATCTCTTGAGGTCTTCGATGCTGCGCTTTACTTCCCAACACTTTCCTCATAGTATGACTTACAAAATGGTGTCCTACAGGGCACATGCAAGTTGTATAATCCCATCTAATATTAAAAATGGCCAGAATTACACAAAAGGATGGACTAAAAATACGGGCCTGAACATAAAGCTGAGAAGGAAGTTCCTTTGCAACTGCTGCTCCAACTCCCAAGTACTCCACAGTGGGTGCATCTACAGGAGACTCTACATTGCTGTAGCAACGAGCTACAGTGATATAGCTCATCGCTACAGTGACGTAGCATCAGTGGGCACGGAGTGTGACACTGATACAGTAGGATCTGAAATGACCTGTGTGCTGCCAGGACTTGCTAAAGCAAGTACTAAATGACTGTACAGTAACAATAGTGCAGTTGGGCGCACGTGTAGACGTGTCCAGTGTTTACATTTGTGCAGGCATGTTCTTCACATTTTACATAGGTCTAATATATGCATGGCAGGGTGCCTTTGGCATTTTTTCTTTATTTAATCTTTGACTTTATAATGTTGGAACTTGCTTCCCCTTGAAACCACAGAAAGAGGGATTGTTTTGTTTGTTGGTCTCTTCCCTTCCCCTTTGCGCAGTTATATAAAGAAAAACTCACTAAATCCAACCTGTGCCATCTACTGTTTATATGTTTTCACGAGTTCAGCTATGCAATCAGCTCTGACATCTGTTTTTAAGTCTTGAGCCAAGAATCCTGAATTTAGGCTCCCCCACCCCAGCAATGACTGCAATAAAGGCCTGGATCCTCAGCTAAGGTCAATGGGCCTAAATCTGTTAGGGTTGATCTATACTGACTGGCAAACAGCTGAGGACCTGCCTGTTAGTATTTATTTATTCTGATTTGAGCCATTTATTAAGGAGCCCCTGCCCTCTGGGCTGTCCTGGCAATTTCTTAGATAATTAGATAAGAGAAGACTCATTCTTTCATTTATTAGACGATGATTCACAATGGCTCATAGAGGCCCAAGATCTCCCAGCATAGCCTTTCCATTCCCTCATGGGCAAAGGATTAGCAGCACAAAATTCCACTGATATCAATACATTTGATATGTTTCAGGGCAAAGGGTAGAGAGGAATAACATTGAAAGCTGAGGGGCCCTTCAGAGAAGGCATTGCTAGCCACCCCCTTGCCCTGTCAGCAGACCTCCAGCTCAAGTGTGTCTGCAGGCCACATGTGGGGTAGGATGAAACAGACAAGTGCTCTTCTCAGACAAATACTTTTGGGGCAATTTAGAGGGCATTCATATGGGAAAATCAGCATGTTGAATTGTACTTGGAAGTCAACAGGCAGCTGGAATGAAAATCACTGGTGTCATTGGGGTCCAGGCCCTAACAAATCTGTTTCTGAATTAGGCACCAGCTTCCATTTCTGGATAGATTTGAGAGTTGGCCCTGAATAGAACCCACTGGAATAGCCTAATTTAGAAAGGTGATTTTGGACTATTCTTGAATGGATGTTGCTGTCTTAATGTCATGAGATGTGAAAGATGTTTCATTTCATGACATGAATAGAAATCTCAATAGTGCATTGGTTCAATGGAAGAGATCTTAGCTCACAAACAGTCAGTTTTAAGGGCTGCTGGTTTTTCACTTATGGACTTCCTGAGGCATCTCTTTTTTAAGAGAAAGAGAGTAATCTGTTTGCTGATTTCATTGCTGCTCATCAGCCTGGAGCAGCAAGTGTCAATTTCCAGTAAGTTTCACCTTCCATTAAACTCAGCACTTCTGATTCTTAACATTGAGACCTTCCTAGAGCATTCAAATAATGGGCCAGTCCCTGAGCTCATGTGAAGGCTGAGCTCACCAGCATTTATACTAGCTGTATACGTGCCCCACAGACCTGCACCAATTCACATCAAGTAGGATTGGATCCAGTATCTGTTGCAGTCCACATCTGTACAAACCAATTGGAAAGGTCCAGATTTTGATGCGTTTACATGCCATAGAGTCATTCCATAGTCTACAATTAGTCCCACTAGTTTCAATATGATGATTCAAGGATTTAGATGCTCCTTATTAACAGGGCATGAAAAAAATCTTATTTCAGGAGGTGTCAATCTGAACTAAGACTTCACTTCAGTCTCTCTCTCGCTCTCGCTCTCACTCACTCTTTGAATGTAGCTCTCTATTCAATAGCTCTTTATAAAAAATAAAAAAACTTCCCAAGGAATGCTTCAATGGACCTTAGCTGCCACATGACATCTAAAACCTGAATCCACCCAGAGTAGAATTATGCCTCATATTGCCCATGTACAAAACAGAATCAGCAAAGTAAGCAACAATCACACAAGAAAGGGGCATTGACTCCTAGGTACTACAATAATACTAAACAGTGTGTACTGAATCCCCAACAGAGATATGTGCAGGATTTTCTCTAACAGAGTACGCTTCACTCCTCAAAGGCTAGCTTTACCTTCTCTATAAGATTCTCTTCCCATCACAGACGAATCATCTCATGAGTGAACATGCTTGATAACTGGGGGCAAGGTGAGAAAGGACAAGAAAGAAACTGCCACTCCCTTTCTCATGACTAAGAACCTGCAGAGTGGCCAGCTGTTTAAACAGAAGAAGAGTCATATATTTTTAAAGGATACATTATCTTGTGCAAAAAGACGGGGTGTGAGTGGTGGAAGTTGGGAAAGAGTGTGGGGACAACATGCCTCATCTTCTAAACCTAAGTCAATCAAATGGAGCACGAAAGAAATACAATGCTGAAGGGAGACGTTGAACAGGGAAAGAAAGTGGAATTGGGCTCCGTCCTGTATTACAGCCTGCTTTGTATCCTGAAAGTGCATTCCAGATTTAACTACACACAGCAATATCTTCATCTCCCACTTCTGATAGGAAACATGGCAAGACTTTAACAGCGCACAATACTGCTATATAATCACATAGGCCAGCAAACAAAGGAGACACTCATGATTGGGGAAAACTTCGGTCAGCAGAATGGAATTAACTAAATTGTAATATGACTAGAACGCTCTGATTAACTCCCCCCGCATGCAAAATGCACCAAGGATCTTCAAGTACACAAATGGTTAGGGCCTCAATTCTGTTACCTTATTTGAAAGGCACAAGACAAGCTGCACCTATGTGTTTTCCCTACCACTATTAGCACCACCTTTAAAGGGGATGAACATGCTTTCATGCTTTTTATTCTATAGCTATTTCCTGAAGACAGTTTGGCTCAGATATACTGGCTTCACTAGAACACCTGCTCTTTACCAGCTCAATTGTCTAAAGGACAAGGTAATTAGGTAACATGCCCGGAGGTCACATGGTAAGGAAACCAAAATAGGACCCAGGACCCTCTTGGCAACTGGTCCTTTGCTATAATTACTAGAAAAGGTTACCCATCCTCTTCTGGCATAGGTCTCTCACTTTCCAGCATGTGGCAGCACATACACAGTTCTGTGACACATTATGTCGCCTCAGTAAGTACGTGGCAAAGGGTAATGCTTTGGAAAAAATAATGGGCTTTTAAGCCATAATATCTGGTGGACTTCAGTGTTTGGAAAAGCAAAGAGCAAACAGTGGATTAAACTAAGCACACTGCATGCAGATTCTAGGAAATTTCTCTCTCTGAACTCTGCTGATGCACCTCAGTTGCAAGCTGCTGTCCTTGCTCATATGCAGCCCTGGTTTAACTCTTTGGCATGCTATTCTTGTCCTCTACTGTGCACTTTAGTTCTGGCTTTTCCACTCTTATTCCAGTCCTGGCTAGGTCCCCATGTAAAATTTGCAGTGCCCACCAAGCCCAGTCCACAGCAGTGTCCATTATTACATACCTAGGCCCCTGCTGAGAACAAACTAGTTGCCAAAGGAGCTACCCACTGGAATAATGGGCATGTCAACTAATTGCAGATAAATGAAAATGACTCTTTATTAGTGAATGAGTTCTGCTAATTGGGCTATGTTCTCCAAAGCTGCATGTGCCTCCCTACAGAACAGTACAACATGACATGCCTCTTCCCTCTCTTTTCTTCATGCAGAAAGTAGTCACAAGTCAGAGCCAGGACTTTCTAAGGATGTGGACACATGTACATTTGGAACCATTTCAAAAGGCGAGTGTTTCAAAAGGGCAGCAGCTGTTACCTTCTAATAGTTAAGTGTAGATAAGCATTGAATGATATAAATGTAGTAAAACTGACCCAACTTTAAGGTCGTCTCATTCAGTGTTAAAGCTTGATCTGTTTTTCTACATTGGTATTCTTCCCAGCTTGTCCACACATAACAATTAGAACATAGTACATGCTGCTGTTTTTTGAAATGATTCCAAATGTACGTGCATCTGTACCCTAGGGAGCCTCACAGGTGGAGGCTACTAGGGAGAAGTGATGAATCTGCACAATGTCCCCCTCTACCTACTCTGTCTAGGTTGCCTCTTTTTGGAGTTGGTCTCATCTCTGGTCCATTGGACAAAGGAAGGCTGGAAATGGTTGTGTCACCTTCTGCTCCCCCTTCCTGGGTATCTGCAGGTAGACACAAGCTCTAAGCCTCGCTTTAGGCCCACAGAAGCCAGTGCACTTCAGGGCTGCCTGTTGTCCAATGAGCTAAGGCTTATTTCAATAAATGAGCAGTTAACATACATACTTAAGACAGCGTTCGTTTGTTCACCTGAACAGAGCTAGCACGGAAGAGCATTATTAAGGCCTTCTAACATGGGAGTTATGGGAACAATACATAGTAGCAAAACTACTCAGCTGGAAATCTTCCCATTCATATTTACTATTTGTATTCCAATAAAAGCTAAGGGACCTGACTGAGGTCACAGAGCCACTGTGCTAGGTGCTGTGCAAACATATAGTAAGACACACTCCCTGCCCTGAAGAACTTACAGTTCAAATAGACCAGGCAAAGACAGAAATAAAGGCCATTTCATCTCTCAAGAGACAAAATGAGATCTGGAAGAGCCAAATTTGAACCTATATCTCCTGACTCCCAATCTAGAGCCTTGCCTGCAAGACCACTTTTCCTTCCTAGGTGAAGAACTGGTATCAGTATTGAATCTCTGTCAAATGCTGGATTATTACATTTACTAAACTCATTTCACTGACAACTGAAGCCATGTGTGAACTGAGGATTCCATTTTTCCACTGCATCATACAATACAGCACCTCAATCAGAGTAATTTTGCCTGTCCCTGAGCTGGTCTACATTCAGGTAGCATTAAAATAGCTAGGTTTCTATGGGTCCATTCACCAGAAGCAGCTGTTTCAGAGACACCCTGGGACTGGCTTCCAAATCCTAGCTCCTGGATTATGCATAATTCAAATTCACAGTCACTGAGCGTGTTTGCAAAAGTGAGACCTACTTGTGAGCTTTGAGCAGGACAACTTGACTTTAAGAACTCAGATCATATTTCTCATCAGTTAAAAAGAGCACCTGTCTAAACTATGTGGAACTGGCTAACACTGGGTGTGTTGTGGGCACTGACCCATTAATGCAAAGGGTGGAGCTTTATATCCATTAGTAGGAATCAACCACTGAAACAAAAAATTCAGTGTCTAGTTTAGTCCAAGACTGGACAAGAAGATGCAACTAATGGATGAAACAATCAGTTACAATATCATCCTCTGTCCCCACTCGAGGCAGATTGTGATTATCCGGGTACACCCTCTCCTGCTGGGGTGAAAGAACTTCAAAACAACTTAACCATTTCTATTCCTGGAGAAGACCCAGAAGAGTAAAGTAAATCAGTCACCAGTGAAGCAGAAATGTTGTCAGTATGCTGGCAGAATGAATCTAATGCAAGTCGTTACATTTCAGGGAAGCATTATAGGGCAAAACTATTGTACCTTCCCTTCTCTGATCTTGTTATAAAGCGTGAACATGAGGCTAAACAATGTCCACAAAAGAGCCCTTGGCACATTTTCAGCTGCAGATTTTACTGATTAGCCAGGGTGTTTTGTCTCCTGTTCTTTAGTAGTTGCAGATATCTGTGTGAAGGCACATTATTGCCCATCTGGACTGAATACGTTATGTCCTATGTCACTTTCCTCTTATGAAGTACTCCTCCTTGCTCTTCCCTTCATGCAATCAAGTGACATGCAATCAAAGCTGATCTTTGCTTAGTGGCTTCCTATTTGCCTTTGCAACAAAACAACAGTCTTTGTGTAGTTCTTAACCTGGTGCTACCTAAAAATAAGCAAGTGCAACTACTCACCCACCCACCACCCTAGGGGCATCATTTCATTTGCAAAATGCTAGGTGCCTGCCCATCTCCGAAGTCAGCTCTTCCAGGAGTTGGTCTCATCTGCCCCTGCATTAATGTTATCTATGTCAGCCACTGAAAATACAAAGGCATGAAAGTGCAGCTTCATTTTTGCAGAAAGTTACTGTGACCTGTTCCAAGACAATTCCTCCCAGAAAACACACCTGGCACCTGAAATGTGCATATAATGTCACCATAAGTCTGAATATCACACAGCTCCTCTGGGTAAAACCTTCACCTTTGACAGAGCATTGGCCTTGTGAATTCCACCATCTAAGGGCTGTTGGACATTGCAATGCATGACCTACATTTGGCCATTTCTTTATAATTCTCATATTGCTAAATCCAGCACAATCAACATGTTATTAAAGGTGATTAAATCATTAAGTTCTGATATACATTTTAAACCAATAAAACCTCTTAAAAGAATATATATATTGATGCACCAAATACAATTTAATTACAAAGAAACTTTAAAAAAAAATCCCTGAGGAAGGAAAAATCCTCATAAAATAATAAATGTTTTAGGGCACCAGAGATAATATGTGCTGTATAGAGACATTTATATGCAATCCTCACAACCATCATATCCAAACACATTTATGACCTAATTAAAGATATGTCTCAGCAGTCCTTCACAGTTGAGGATGATTGTCTTCCATGCTTGCTTTTTCTGTGGGTCTGAAGATGGCTGATGAAGCTGATCCAGGATCAACAGACTGTTGCAACTCAGGCATGTGTTTCCATGTAGGGCAGATAGCTATGGATTCTTGATTCAGTCTGCAAGATGCTGTTTGTCCCACTCCCACTTTTCCGTCTCCTGTTGTCATTGTAAGGTTTCAAAGTACAGAGATCCTTGCAACAGACTTCCTCCATTTGGGGTGGTCCTGGGTGACAGTCACCCATGAGTTGATGTTGTTACATTTTTTTCAAGTTTGCCTTGAGGATATCTCTGAAGTGCTTTCTTTGCCCTCCTCCTTTGAGTGACCACCTGGACTGACCTGGGAGAATAAAACTTGTTTCTGGAGTCAGGAGTCAGACATCCAGATGACATAGCAGGCCCAGTGAAGTTGATGTTGGATGATCATCACCTCAATGCTTGTGATGTTTGCTTGCAAGAGGATGCTAATGTTGATGCATCTATCTTCCCATTGGATTAGAACAGATCTGCTAACCAAAGACATGATTTGCATGCAAAACCAAAATATTCTTCTTAAAATAGCAAGGCCCCCTGAAACAGATACAAATCCATTAGGGGTGTGCAACCATTCAAAAGAACATTTTGCTCCAACAAGCTCTTTTTTGTTTAGAAGCATTCTGCTTTGTTTCATGTAATTTAGAGCATTTGTTTCCAAAGGCACCCTAGCAGAGCCAATCAAAATCCTGGGGCCCGGTATTCCTTTGCATCATATAACTTTTGCATCACTCCAGCAGCACAAAGGAAGCCATGAACCCAGCAAGCATCTCTGGCCAACGGTGAATTTCTAGATGGTACTAGGAGCCAGCAGAACAGCTCAGCAGTCGACACCACTGTCCTTGGTTCCCCCATTGGACAGGCTGTGGCAAAAACCAAGGAACATGGGTGAAACAGCAGTGTAAAACAGCTATCCCTAGCTGCCAGGATGGCCCTTTGGGGTTGTGAGGTAGCCAGGTGCACGTTAAAAGAAGGCCTTAGAGATATTCTGTTCTAGTTGGTGCAAAGTCCCTAGTATCCCCCAGAGAGCCTGAGGCTTTGGGAAGTCCAAGCGAAGCTTAAAGATCAGAACAAAAACCAAGACCCCTCTTTGGTCAATTGATCTTAGCAAGTAAATAGTTGCTTATATGCAGGGCTGGTTCAAGGGTAATTGGCACCCTTGGCAAACTGTGTACCTCAGTGACCCCACCACTGTGTACCTCAATGCCCAAAAGGTAGGAATCACGATTCTAGTGATCTTTCCTCTGAGATCTTTTCAGAGGTCTTTCTCCCCTTACCAAGCCAAGGGTCTTAGACCAAGGTGCTGCCATACCCAGCCAGGGCTGTTATTTAGAACGATGTTCCTGTTTTTTTGTTCTGCATATAATTTTGGTAGCCCCCATATTTTGGTGCCCTAGGTTTGCCTAATAGTTGGACTGGCCCTGCTTGTATCTCAGGATGTTGTAGGTACAAAATCAGGTGCAGGTGAAAGTTCTTGTAGAGGAGCCTATGCTCTCTGTATCAGCCTGATCTTCCATACAATTTCCTAGCCAGTGTAGGGAAAGAGCGTAAAGATGCATTTTGTTGTATCCCTAGTTATTAGAATCCCACTGGCTAGGATAGGACTCCTCCTGATGATCCAAGAGGATACATGTTTAGCGCAGGAGTAACATCTGCCCGAGCTAGCATTTACTGCAGAAAGGAGGCTGCCTGGCCAGCTCCTAGAAAAAGAAGGGTTAGATATGGTGGCTATGTACAGACATTCAAAAAAGCCTGAGGCAAAAGTGATCTAAGTTAAGCAGTTTTCTGAAAGTGGCGTAGTTTTGATGGGTAGCAAACAGAACACACATTCGCCCTTTGGTGTTGAGGGGGGAGGGTACACATCTTAGACTGTGTTCTGCCATTTTTAAACCAGTCTATGTGCACCAAACTTCTATTCTGTTATGGGCACACACTGGTTTCCAGTCACTTATACCAGTACAAGTGTAAAGCTGTGTCTGGCTGGTCTGCTTCCTAACACCTGCAGGCCAGAGCCTCTCCACCTGCTTGTCTCAAGCGTTCTCCAGAGCAATCTGAGGGATTTGTCTGCAAGGGAAAGATTCCCTCTGTACCCTTTTATCAGTCCTTGTGCACTGTAGGGAAGAACTTGGCCCTGATTTTGCATCTAGGAAGGGGCAAACTCAGTTTCGTCTTGCTTCTCCCCAGATAACTAGTTCGCAGCTGAGTATCCTTTGAACAGTATTGTCCTTCCTAGATTCCCCCTTATTAAGTCTTTCTACAATAATCATATATGGTTCACACCCTATATTCTGAGTCCATAACATTCCTTTGTGGAGTTGTGGAATGGTTCCAGCCAGCTTCCCCAGTGCACTGGTAGCTTGGTCCCTGCCCAGCTCCACACAATCATCTTTCTCTCTCCCCACCCTCCTAAGAATGAGCTAACCACTGGGCTTCTATTCATGTCATTAAAGGGGTCCAGCCATACAATGAAAAGGTCCAAGATGGTGACCTGTTACTCTTTAAGGAACAGACCACCCCATAATGTGTTGACACAGTATTATATGTCATAAAATTATAGAAAATGAGAAACTAGCATCAGAGGCTATTTTCCCTCAAGAAAATCTAAAGGCATCTACTGTAAATAATTTTGTATGCATTACTGGGCATGGGATGTGGAGGCAGAGTGGTTAAGTGTGTCACTACAGCTTCAGGGAGGTGTGAATGTAAGCCTGGCTCTGGACCTAAGCCAAAGACCACCCCACTTGACCCAGGTGTAAACTGGTACCTGGTGATTCAGGCTGGGGAGTCCAAGGTGGCCTGATATGGCGATACCCATATAACCTTCCTTGCGTGCCATTGGTTACAGAGACTGATGTACCTTGACCATGCTCATTAGGCTCAAGTAGACCTTTGGCCTTTACTTTGATTAGGCAAATCTTGGATTTGAGAGTCTGGAAGAGACATTTTGAAGTGCATTAAACCCACTGCACCTGAAAACAGACATCATAGGTCAAATTACACCCACTAGAACTCCATTCAGTGAGACAAATTTATGCCAGGGTGGAAAGCTCTCCAACTTAAAGATCATATATGATGCAAATAGCTAAGGTGTGAAAATGTGTCAGTAACTGATGAAGGAAAAACATTTTAAGCAGCAAGATGACCAGAATTTTCTTTTCTCATTTTCAATGTTTTCATGCCAGAGAACAGGGACAGAAAGCTGGGATACTGAAAGCAGGGCTCTGAAGGGCTCCAGATACATTATTTTCTGTTTCCAGCTTAGAAGGCCACCTGCTGCCATCGTTTTCCCCAACTGTTCGCAGGAGATTATTAGAACAGATGCACTTGGGCTGGAGCCAAGTTGGCATGAAGTTTGCATGAATCTGAAGATATTTTATGACCCTAGCATTGCCAGGCTGGAATAACTGTGGCTGTTGATAGCCCGGGCCCAACCTAAATAAAAGCATTTGTTAGTATGGTATTGAATACATAAATCAGCTTCCACCCTTTTGCCTCTCTGTCATTGACCTTTGTGTAGCGTGATTGGTAAAAGAGGCTTCTGAAGAGCAATGTATGCTCACGTGCCACTGTGCAAGGACTATATCCATTAATGGATTCTGTCCTTGTTCTTACATCTTCCTGTAACAATACACCCAATGAACGTTTTTTTATGGGATCATTATTGCTTTCATGGTTGCTGCAGAAGCATGTTATAGTTCACTTGCCTTTAAGTGCGCAACAATTTTGCTCCCTGTAAAATCATAATGCAGCAAATTTTCCAGAGGGTGGAGGCCCAGGCTCACTTTCTTGAAGAAACAATCTGCACCTTTTTCATATCTGCAGAAATTCATTATACTTACAAATCTGAGAACTTGTACTTCTGTATTCTTGATTTCTGCTCTCAGTCATGCGACAGTAATAAGCAAATACTAGGGCTTATGTTTTAAAAAAACTTGTGATTAAATATATATATTTAAATGTTGTAAATTGGAACTACAAAAGAAAGGTATACCCCTCTGAAAACTGAGCAGTCTTTCTAAGAAGAAACTCATTTTTTAGTATAAGAATCATTAATACATTGGAACCTGGGGGTTTAATGGTATAATACTACATGACTATGTTTGCCAAAAGTTTCTCCCAGGAAGAAATACTAGGAAAAAAATGTGTAGGCAACTCTGAAGCTGTTGTTACTGAAAAAATAACAAAATTACAGTTTTAAGATATAAATGTTCACTGTTATAAGAGAAAAAAGTGAACAAAATCCACTTTCCAAGTCCTTCCCCCAAGGCATGGTTTCTTGTGATGCTCTTCCCTTATCCCTGTTTATCTCACCTCTTAGCCACAGGGAATGACTCAAGGTCTGAAAATCACATTAAGCCGCAAGAGGTTTAAGGCGTTTCATCTATTTCATTTATCTAAGGGAAGGGTAGCAGACAACTGGATTGTGTTGTATAAGCATCTACACAGAAGACATCTAATCTAAGAGGGCTCTTTAATCCAACAGACAAAAACATGAGATTTTATTTCCAGAAACTGAAGTTTAAAAAGTTTAAACCAGAATTAAGACATGAGGTTTTAACAATAATAATAGATAGCCATTTAAATACCCAAGGGACTGGGAGATTTCCTTTACTCGAAGTCCTTCAATTAATGCTGGATCTTTCTGAAAAAATATGGTCTGGTTCAAACACAGATTACTGAGGTTGGTGCTGGGATTGTTGAGTGAAATTCTATGCCTTCTTGTCTCAGATTTCCCCCCTCTTTGGGCATTTCCAAGACTGCTGTGTTTAGTTGCAGTTGGCCTATAAGCTCAAAGTTTCCTTGCATCTCAGCAGGCTGCAGCACTGTTTCCTTCTTTATGGCACAGTGTTTTGGAATAGGAGCTTGTGTGTTACATTTTATTGAAATGGATATCCACAGCACAGTGGCCACAAGTCCTCACAAAGAGCCATGAACTTCAGTATACCCCAGCAGCTTCTGGAGAACTTCAGGTGTTTCCAGATGTATGATTCATGCAGAGCTATAATTTAACTGTGCAGGGATGTGTGATAGGTGTAAGACACAATACACTGGATAGATTTTGCACTGGATTCTAAAACATAGTTCTTTTTTATTTATTAGTAAAAATAATAAATACATTTAGATGCAAGTAAACACATTCTGAGCACATCGTCCTGCCTCATATCTTCACTAGTCTCAAGCATTCTTTGGGCTGAGTTCAGGCCCTTTAGGATCTTTGTCCAGCAGCTCATGGCTTTTTTGCTGAACAACGGAGTCTTTGCAATTCAGTTCATCTTTTGTGAGCTTCACTGGTCCCACTGTCAAACTGGACACTGCCTACTATAAAAGAATCGCCTTTTCTGCCCAAAGTTTCCCAAGTATCTCTGCAAGACTTCCCCTAATGTCCTCTTCAAAATCCCTCTTTTCCACAGTTGTCCCTTTGCTCTGTCCTGTTTCTACTCCCCAAACCCCCTCTCTGCAGTTGGGTAGAAGCTGTAGCTTCTCCCAGCTCCAGCCAACCTCCATAGCAGGCTATCTCTTGTGTCAAACTACAGTCACGGAGGTTAAATACTCTCCATTGTCCCTAGTCTGGTGGATATGTGACATGTCAGTAAGGGAAGAGGGCGGGAAGGAGGGATATCCAGAGATTGTCCAGGATATGACAATGTATGTAATGGCTTCATAATATTGACTGGAATCTATCAGTTGTACACAGAGAGATTCCCTAAGCCATCAAACTTGTGTGAGTTGTTCCTCACAGCCTTAAAATCTATGAATCCTTTCTCCGAAGAGAGCCAGCCACTTGCACCTCCTTTGTGATAATAAATCACTTGTGAGTCAGCCAAACCCACATAACTCTTTCCCAGCAGGATCAAGGCTTGCAAAGGGGAGGCAGAGGGCAAGGATAGAGGAAAACACTGTTGCCTGTTAATAGCATGTGTTTTAAGGTCCCTTGAGACCAGAAGGATGGGTTCATTCACCCTAGAAAGTACACATCAAAGGACAGGTATGCCTTAGACACAAATCTTTCTAATCTCATAGGACTTTACCAAGTAGACTGACTGAAGCCCTAAAGAATGTAATAATAATAATTTGCTTCAATTTAGTGCTCTTACTTTATGCTGTCAAAGTAATGTACAAAAACTGCTTAATTAAGCAAGGTAACTTACCACAGGTGGGTACTATCTTTCCCATTTCCTCTTTGGAGAAACCAAGGATGGAATAGTTACATGGCTGATGTGAACTTGGATAGCAAATCAGAGGTAGAGTTGGGAAGAGAAGCCATGTGCCCTGGCTTCAGGTTCCTGGCTCAAGCTTCCATCTTGTGCTGGAACAATCCTACATTGGCCACTGATAGGACTATGTGCCCTAATATTTGTTTTGTCCTATTTAAGATTTCTGAGTCAGTGAGTGGCAGCTGCTTTTTGTTAACATGGAGCTCATCCTCTGGCTCCAAGCTTAGCATAATGATGTGGTCTTGAGAAACCGCAAAGTGCACAAGGCACATTTTTACCACAGTTGCTTTTTCAGGGTATTAATATCCTTGTGGGCTGGAGCCTTTTCTTCCAATCATTAACACAAAATCAACCACTAACCAATAAATGCTACTATAAAATTAGCAGTTAGTCTATGGATGCAGTTAGTCTATATAGGGTTCCATATACAAGATTAACAATCCAAACTAAAAGGCTATTCAGAAACAGGTAGACCCTGTCACAGTCTACAGGTTTATAAATGGAAAATGAGTTAAAAGTGGACATAGACAAAAACTTCTCATAAAAGGACTTCTGAACTCATGGAGGACAGGAGAACAGTACAATTTAGACACTTATTTTTTGTCAGCTCCATCCCAGCCCCTTTGTATAATGTACATCTACTTTCTTTGACTCTCCCAAAAACTTAAGAATTGGAGGTGGGAGCTTTAAGCCAGGTCCTAATGCAGACTACAAGACAGGCCATCTGGAGGGGGCTGTCAGAAGACTTGTAGTATGGGAGACTTCAGGTCTTCAGTTTAGAAGCTACTGTGGCCTTCTTGACATGAGAAGAGCAGGTGATGGCCTCCCTTAGTAGTCCCACTACTACTGAAAAGCAGAACCAGGAGTAAGCCCACAAAGGAAAGATGCTGTTTCTCCTCACAGCCCAGCCACTGTTGTCCATAAATGTCTAAGCAGATGTTAAGCTGACTTTAGAGAAGTTTTAAGTACTCAATTCAATTTCTTAATGATTTTCTACAAGAGAGGACAGGCTGACAAGGACAGACTGGAGTGGGGCATCAGAAGGTTTATTGTCTGGGAATCTCCTGGCTTCATTCACCTGTTTTAAGATTTTCTTTAAGTTAGAATGGGAAAAAGAAAAAATAATAATAAAGAAAAAGAATGACATGGTATAGCAGGGTGACTGAACAGAAGACTTTTGAGCTAACTTTGTTAGCCAGAATTGGAAACCTGCATAAGGCTGTTGGGTGAATGCTGATGTCTCATAGTGGAAGACAGTTTGCTACATCACCCATAATAGAAAAGCCAATCTTATGTTAGAGGGTATGGGTGGAAAGCCTATGAATAAAACAGAACATGTATGCTCTGTTATTCATGTAGTCAAATGCTAGGAATGAGGGAAGTTTGACCTTATATATATAAACTTTATTTGGACCAGGGTGGAAATATCACCTGTGCACAGCTGGGATACTGAAAATGAAACAATAAATGCTTCCTGTTATATCATAATCATATCTTTTCCATTTAGCATGATAATACCAAGTCTAGTGTTGTTGCAGCTGTGTAATGCTAGCAATCTGCACGGACTTTGACTTCATCAACAGAGCCCAAGCGATGATTCAGAACTGCTCTGGACCGGCATTGGGCACGACCAGAATCGACAGCAAACACTGCTGAGGGTGGGGGTGGAGCAGGAGGAGCATTAGCTGCAACTGAAACACATTGTTTCAATTTGTGGTTATCACGTAGCTTTGTGCGCAAAGCAGCTTTCAATTAGCCACAAGTCATAAGACCCAACCAGCCTGCAAACATTGAACTCTGTTTAAAAAACCCACATAAACAAACAAACAAAGTTATGAAAAAAGTGGAAAATAAGTCTCCTGGGAAGCGGTCCAGAGTATTTAGACAGGGGGTGGCCACGATTTGCAAGACTATGCAAACCAGGAGCTCAATTACATACCTCATATATTCTTTGAGTCGTTCTATCTTGCTTTTCATCATGTTATTTCAGTGTCTAACACCCTCATCTTGCTTGCATGGGATAGAGACAGCAGCCTCTTCACTGTGACAGTGCAGCTTGCCAAGGCTTCTCCAGGGAGTGGGGGGAAACATGGCCTGGTATGTGGGGCAGTGGAGATTGCAGCCTCCTTCCCAGCTCAGGCGTTGATGCACTGACCACTTGGGCAGAGCTCTCTTCCATGTCCATGTGTCAGCATCCCATTTGTACAATGATACCTTCCTCTTCCTGGTATCATCTGAGAGTATTTTAATGTAACAGTATCCAAGACACAGCCCTAGCCAGTGGCATAACTTGGCAGGGGAGACGGGGACAATAAGGGCAACCACCCCAGATGCCAATTTGGGAGTGGAAGCACTGAAAAAGTGGCTGCTGCCAGCAGCCACATGTTCATGATCGCAACATAGAAGTCTCCAATACCACTCTGCCCCAGGTGCCCAGTTATGTCCCTGCACTGCTGGAACACAGCCTTCCTCCTCTTTATTGTATTTGTGGGTCTGGTGCATGAGAGGAGCCAAAGCTGATGATCTGGTGTGTCCTTTTGGACCAATGGCTCTCTGCAAATGCAGGGTACTTGATTTGATGGCCTGGGAGGCCTCTGCCAGTCTTATGTCCAAGTGCTGTTAATGGTGCTTACACCCCACTTTGCAACGTGCTGTAGCACAGCAGAGGGAACTTCACCCCTCTGCATAGGGGCTCAAGTTCTTAACAACAGACATCACTAATTTACAGGCAGTGTGATGCCTCTGATCTTAACACAATTCTTCTTGGAGGATATCTGTCATGGATGCACAGGCAGAAACACTCTAGATCTAGAGGATTTTCTGGCTCCCCTGAAGGCAGGTGGGGAAGGCGGCAGTGTGGACTGTTTCCGAGGGGCAGTGACCATTAGTGGACGGCTGGAGCGGGGTCTTCGTGTGCTGAGAGAGGGAATGGAGGTCCCTGGTGCGGGGACTAGCTATGACTGAGGGGAGATTTCCACAGGAATTTTTCTGAAGGTTAGGTGGTCGTCCGAACTTTGGATAAGGATTTTATCAGTTTTGTTTTACCATATTTTATTGTCAAAGCATTTGATCACTTTTTCTTTTTTATACTATTTGTTCTTCCTTGTAATAAAGCCGTTTTGTTTCTCTGTTACTTTACCAAAGCGTCTGTGGTAAACTCTGATTTCTGGGCAAATTAATAACCTGGGCATACCCATTCAGCAGCATGGAGGACCAATAAGTATACATAAACCCAGGGTGCATCTCTGGGAGCATCCAGACACCCTAGGGTTTTGTCACAGTCCGTTGAAAGCTAAGCAGCAGGCTTCCAGTTTTGTCAAGGGTGAGCCCTACTGCCCTTCTAGCTTTAGCACCTCACTTTTGCACAACAGCTCTCCCAGCGGGTCTAAAAAACCTGTATCCCCTGGAAACAAGTTACCCTTCTCAGGCGCCCTGCAACTAGCAGCTATTTCGCAGTGTCACAGGGCAGCTTTCCCCAAACAAAGCTGTTGTGCTTAGTTGACTGGAACATAAAGTGCTTTAGGGTGCCTTACGCAGACAAGGTTCTTTGGGTAGATGTCGTATCTTTTATTAAACCAGTTAAATAGTTGGAAAAAATGTTCTTTGCAAGCTTTTGGGCACAAACACCCTTCTTCAGGCACTTAGAGAGTCTGTTGGTGAATTGTGTGCTCTCCTGGGTAGACTAGAAGCCAGAATGCCTTAGACTGCCATGGGCCCATGTTGGCAGTTGTTCCCTGCCCTTCTGCCAACAGTGCATGGCAATTCACCCTTCTTCATGCACTGGGCAGCAGAGTTCCTCACCTAGTGCCCAGGCATCTCATCCTTTTGTTCTCACTTGTTTCTCACTTGTTCTCCCTCCCTTGGCTTGCAGTCCTTAAAAGTTAATGTCTTGTCATTGCTCTTCCATTGTATCTTCAAGGCTATTTCCTCTATATGTTGACAGTCCTTGAGACATCATTCACCCAACCCAGACATACCTACGTGACCAATACCCACCTCTTAGTCCCCTGTCCCAGAGAAGGAATTAGCCACAGACCTGGCAGCTGAAAATACAGCAGTGAGTCTACATACTTTTATTACATTTCCCACATTTTCTATAAGAGGCCATAAGCAATTAACAGGCTTTGTGCTGTCACTCCACAGAGAACAGAATGTCAGTGTAGCTGGCGTATATTATTATTACCTTACAGTACTCTGTTTTATCTAAGGAGTAGTTAGCTATTACTCTTTGGCAGAGTTAAGTTGCCTCTTTAGGCAACCTACATGTCTTATAGGTTCAAAAAATTCTGAGGTTCCCTACCTCCCTAGGTACTTCAAATCCTTATATACTTTATATAAGTGGCGGAGTTTCTACAACCACTGCCAAAGTGACAGTGGGGTTTTCCCCTCCTGTGGGTAGTTGTGCCATGTCAAAAATGAAGAAATTTGAGGGCAAGGCAGAGTGACCTGACGGGCAAAGGACTGTCACATGAAGAGAGCCCAAGGCAGGGCTGAAGTCATTAGGAAAGTTTTCACTCTAACTGTCTGCACTACAGCCTGTGGTTTAACAAAACAGTTTGCTTTCTATTCCTGCTAGTCAAGCCTTCCTGAATATGGACATCAATATGAAAATTACCAGATATAAAAGAGCAGGCATCTGAAAGTGATTTGCAGATAATTCAAAGTAGGGACATACTTCTTTAAAGAAGATAGCTGTTCAAAAGACATTTGACAAGACACCACATGCTGCAGTACCTAAGTGAATTACATACCCAAATTACAGTGGTAATCAAATTGAAAACTCATATTAAGAAAACCTCTTAGTCACATCATAAACTTTTTGTGGAGGTTATCAACAAGCAAGTCAGAGGAATATGAATTGTTTTCCTGTGGCAGATACAGTGGAAGTTTTGGATTCTTGCAGACGGCAAACTTGTACTTGCAAAACTAGGAGGGCAAATGACTGGTAAGTGTTTTTGCTCTTGTTGTTTGTTTTTTGAGTCTGTGGAGGATATTTCAATGGTTAAAATTATAACTCCAGACATTTTGATTTGCAAAAATTGAGGCTCACCACTCAGATAACCAGATAAGACATGGGGCGAAGCACAGAAGTTGTTATCATAAGGCCTTTGCTTAGTTACCATAATTTGTGCCTTATCTAGCAACATCAGATGAGTTGTGGTGTCCCATGGTGGGTTTCTGGTATTTCTATGAGTTGCTTGACAATGCAGTGCTACACCCACTCGCTGCACATTCCAGCTTTTGAAGGGGAGGGGAAGCATAGTTAGCACTGTTTTGCATCAAATGACAGGGTTGTACAACTGGAAAAGTGCATATATAGCCTTAATGGGATACAACTGTTGTTGATTGCTGCGGGGCAGCCATACAGCTTTCTGGGATGCTACTATTCCACATATAACTTTACAAGGCTGTCAGTCACGTCGATTTGTAGCCCACGATGTTGCTAGAATCTGACACTGTGTTACAGTTCCTACTTCTACCTACAGTTTCCTGGGCTGGTATGTGGGCATGTTGTAGCAACAGTCCAATGGGGCCTGACAACCGTGACTTGCTGTGCGTGAGGGAAGGAACAGGCCAGCACAACAGGGAAGGTACTAGCAGATGGAGAAGCAAACTGTCCATTACAGCGTGCACAATTATTTCACACAGGAGTTCTGATGAAGGGGAAACATTTCTATGGTGACCATGGCATCATTGCCAGGATAATGCCAAAGGAGAGGCAGAGATCTCTGCCTAGGCCCCAAGTAACAGGTGGGTTCCTCAGGCTGGAGAAAATTGCTTTATTGCTTGTTTACTTGTATGGCCTTATTGCTTGTAATGGCCTTCCTGGTTGTAAAGAATCTGCCCTGGCAAAGACATCTTACTGCCTGTGATTGGCCTCTGCTGAGTCATCCCACGCCAGCTTGTTCATTCCATGCGCAAAACACCTAGGCTAGGTACAGACATTCAAAAAGCCTGAGGCAGAATCGATCTAAGTTCCATGGTTTTTTGTAAGTGGCATAGGTTAGTTTGGGAGTGAACAGAACACACATTTGCCCTTGGAGGGGGGTGCGAACATGGTCTGCTTGCATTGGCCAAGACCAGTAGGTTGGGGATGCTCCTGTATGCCTTCCAACCGGCCCCCCAGGGTCGCCGGGCTGTCGGAGAATGCTGAGCAAAGCCGAGCAGCTGGGCCACCCCCATGGGCTTCTGGATCTGCGTGGAGGAGTCTCCATTTCTCCCCCACTCCTGCTGCCTGGCTGCAGCTGACAGCCAGTTGCAGGCAGGAGGCAGGGCTGGGGACAGAGGCTTTTCTGGCTTGGGTTTGGGAGAGCTCAGGAGTGGGGTCTGCTGGCCACTCAGCTGAGCAGACTCAATTAATCAAGTCTGCTGGGGCATGACAATTACCATGCTCCAGCAGACTCCAGTGTCATGTGCATCTGTGTTTCTGAGCTGAAAAATGGCAGTGGGGACGCTTTAACTAAAGCTCGTTTGACAAGCTTTTCTTAAAGTGCCCTCGCTGCCATTTTTCAGCATGGGAACACTGATACCCATGACGCTTTAATTAGAGCAGCTCTCAGAATTTTTTTAACTAAAGCACTCTCCACCCACCCCCCACCACTCCCAGAGCACATGTATAATGCCCTTAGACCACGTTCCACCAGTTTTAGACCAGTCTATGTGCCCCAAACTTCTGAATAGTTATGGGTTTGGTTTGCTTTCTGATCACTTTCTCTGGATTATATGTAATGTCTATACCCAGCCCTGAAAAGCTGTGTTCCAACATCTTGTCCACAAGGAGACTGGAAGACACCATTCTAGGACTTCATGTTTAGGTAGAGGCTGTGTTTTACAGTAGGGAGCTACTTGGGTCCTTTTACTTGTAAAATGACTGACGAGGAAATACAACAGAAAAGGAAAGTAGGGGTTGCTTTAAATTCCAGTAAATTTGTGGAAATGGGAGGGATTTATTTTATAGAAGGTCACTGGTCACTTAGGCTCTCCTGACTCATCTCCAGTACCATAAAGCTGAACAATGCTGACTGATTCCAAGGTAAGTATCTATAAATGGTGTCACTGAACTAAGTTTATGGGAGCAATATAGGTTTGTTTCTACACAGTCTCAGGTGCTGCTCAAGTCAAATGTGAAATGTGAAACGTGAAATGGATATAAGCTAAGACCTCAGACACTGGTGAGTCAAGTTGGGATGAGCTGGATCTCTTGTAAATGTTCAGCCCTATAATTGTAATAATTGTACTTGGATTAATTTTGCTCACAAACCACCAGTTAGAACTTTAACTGGACTTTTCCATATGTGATTCCAACAGCTACAATAACTGTTCATGCAAATTAAGAAAATGTGGGCTTATTATAAGAATGCTGATGCTTCTCTTACCCTCCTTCTCACAAAATATGGAAAGGTGAAGAGAAGGTAATAACAACTTATTATTTATTCTCTCACACTACAAGAACTAGGGGTCACAAAATGAAACTAGTAGGTCTTGAGTTTAAAACTAACAAGAGGCAGTTCTTTTTCACACTGTATAATTAAAGTGTGGAGCTCATTGCCACCAGATGTTGTGGAAGCTGACAGCTTAGCCAGATTCAGAAAGGGATTAGACACCTTCTTGGAGGAAAGGGGTATCAGTAGCTATTGAGCATGGGAGTTAGAGGTACAATCTCTGAACCCGAACTTCCTAGACCAGGGGTCAGCAACTCCTGGCATGCATGCCGAGGATGGCATGCAAGGCCATTTTGCTCGGCACACCACTGCCAGCCCCGGCTCTAAGCAGCTGCTGCCAGCCACAAAGCCCAGGCTGCTGCCAGCAGGCGACTGGGAGGCCGCAAGTCCTGCTGCAAGCAGACCGGGCTCCATGGGCCAGTTGCAGCTGGCAGGCTGCAAACAGCTGCTCCAGGCTCCGGCATGTTGGCACTGACACCTTCCAAGATAGACATTGTGGTTTTTTCGGCACTCCAGCCAAAAAATGTTGCCTGCCCCTGTCCTAGATCCTAAATGCTGGAGGGTGCAAGTGGGAGAGGAACAATAGAAAAAAAGACCATAGTCATACACTGCTCACTCTCCCTTTCAGCATTCACTGTTTGCCACTGTGTGATACAGGAGAATCAGCAAGATGGACCTACAGTCTGACCCAGGAAATGGCAGTTCTTACTTTCTTATGAGCTGTGTTCATTTGTTTGTGCCATAATTTGAGTACAGCACAGCACTCTGTACCTACATTGCAATTTGACATTATCACTGGAAGAATTATTTAAGGTCTAAAGGATTTTACTCCATATGAATATCTATTAGATGAAACTGCTTTTGTTACAGCAAGTGAAATATATTTTAGCTTGAGCAGAGGGAGATGTATAGCCTTGTCAGTCTGAAATCAGGTAGAAAGCAGAGTAGTTACTCTATAAAGTGCACCTGCTTTCTGCCTATATTCTATTTTATTTAAATTGCAAACTCTATAGGTTAGGGACTGCCTCTCTTAAAAGCATGTTTGTACAGTACATTTGGGCCCCAGTTTTCTTTGGCTTCTATTCTAAAGCAAAGAGTTAAACCATTGTGATATCAGTGCAATAACCTCTAAAAGAAACAGAACTATTTAAAGAACATGTTGATAAGACACCAAAAACTCAGTAAGTGAATATAAAGCATTATTCCAAACCTGCCTGTTCAAAGAACCAATTTCTCTGAAAACCAATTGTTCCTATTCCTATTATTCATTAGTGTAAATAATCACTGAAAGAATACATGTTTTGTCCAGCATTCTTGCAGCATGAATTGAATTGATTTCTAAGGTAATGCCTGTATATTCATTTTCATTTCAGAAAACTTGCATTGGGCAGTGTCCCAAGCATATGATGCACAGGCACAACAAATGATAAATGAGCATCAGCTTGTTTAAAACCAGTGCTTGACACAGTTTGTTTTCTTAAGCAATTAAAACACATCTTGGCAGCCTCCATCCCATTCCAGAGGAGGACCAGTATCTCTTCCTTTCACTTTGATTAAATGTTTGCTTGATAAATTACTTATTTCACATTAACACATTCAGAAGAGAGACTTGTCTAATGAAGGAGGAGGGCTTTAAACTAGGTTCATCAGGGGATGGAGAATAAAGCCCTAAGGTAAGCGGGACTTACCTTACCAAAAGAACAGGCTAGGGACTATTTAGAAAAGTTAGATGTGTACAAGTCATTGGATCAGATGCAATACACCCAAGGTTGCTGAAGGAGTTGACTAATGTGATTGCAGAACTGCTGGTCATTATCTTTGAAATGCACGGTGGTCAGGAGAGATCCTGGATGACTGGAAAAGGGCAAATATAGTGCCCATCTTTAATAAAGAGAAGGAGAATCCAGGGAACTACAGACCAGTCAGCCTCACTTCAGCCCCTGGAAAAATCATGAAGCAGGTCCCCAAGGAATCCACTTCTAAGCACTTGGAGGAGAAAAAGGTGATTAGGATCAGTCAGCACAGATTCATCAAGGGCAAGCCATGCTTGACCAACCTGATTGCCATCTATATCAAGATTAATGGCTCTGTGGATGCGGGGAGACCAGTGGATGTAGTGTACCTTGACTTAAGCAAGGCTTTTGATACAGTCTCCCAAAACGTTATCGCAAGCAAGCTAAGGAAGTACAGGTTGGATGAATGGTCTGTAAGATGGATAGAAAACTGGCTGGATCATTAGGCTTAGAGGGTAGTAGTCAATGGCTCAATGTCTAGTTGGCAGCCGATATAAAATGGAGTGCCCCAGGGCAGTGGTGATATGTAGCATGTGCATGAGGGTGCATGTGCACCCCCTGAGAGTGCTGGTGCAACTCCTGACAGGTCACACTCTCCACTTAGGCGATGGGCAGCAGAGGCAGGCAGGAGTGCTGGTGCCCCCCGTCTGAGTGCCAGCTGGAGAGTGGGAGCACCAGATGCTCTGCAGCCACCTCTGAGAGCACTGTGGCCGCTTCCCGGTCAGTGTGATCTGCCGTGGGGACCACCCCAGTCGGTGAGATTGGCCCCCCCATCACTGACTGGTCACTGGGAAGGGCCCTGACTAAGGTGGCACCAGTCGCCCATGCCCCAGGGGTTGGTCCTAGGGCTGGTTTTGTACGATGTCTTCATCAATAATGTGGACGTTGGGATGGAGAGCACCTTCAGCAAGTCTGCAGATGACGCCAGGCTGAGGGAGTAGTAGATATGCTGGAGGGTAGGGCTAGGATTCGAAAAGACCTGGAAAAATTGGAGGATTGGGCCAAAAGAAATCTCATGAGGATCAACAAGGACAAGTGCAAAGTCCTGCACTTAGGACAGAACAATCCCATGCACCAGTACAGGCTGGGGGCCAACTGGCTGGGCAGCAGCTCTGTAGAAAAGAGCCTGAGGGTTACAGTGGACAGTAAGCTAAATATGAGCCAGCAGTGTGCCCTTGTTGCCATGAAGGCTAACAGCATACTGGCCTGAATTGGTAGGAGTGTTAGCAGCAGATAAAGGGAAGTGATTATTCCCCTCTATTCAGCACTGGTAAGGCCACATCTAGAGCACTGTGTTCAGTTTTGGGGCCTCCACTGCAGAAAGGGCGTGGACAAATTGGAGAGAGCCCAGCAGAGGAAAACAAAAATGGTGAGGAGGCTGGGGAACATGAATTATGAGGAGAAGCTCAGGAAAATGGGCTAATTCAGTGTGAAGAGAAGACTGAGAGGCAATTTAATAGCAGCTTCAACTACCTGAAGGATGGTCGCAAAGAGAATGGAGCTGGAGTGTTTTCAGGGGTGGCAGATGACAGAACAAGGAGCAATGGTCTCAATTTGCAGCAAGGGTAGTTTAGGTTAGATATTAGGAAAAACTTTCTCAGTAGGGGGGGGCTAGTAAAATACTGGAACAGGTTTTGGGATCTCTATTTTTGGAGGTTTTTAAGACCCAGCTTGACAAGGCTTTATTTGGAATGATCTGGTAGGGGGTGGTCCTGCTTTTAGTAGGGGGTTGGACTAGATGACCTTAGGGTCCAACCCTAATTTTTTATGATTCTATGATTTGCATTTTTGGAGGATTCTCTCAGTCAATTCATTAACCATTGCTCTTGCATTTGAGGAAACTTATATATAGGCTTGGCAGAATTTGATTTTTATTTTTTTATAATTTCAATAGTTAAAATCAATTTTCATTTTTTAAGCATTTCTTTCACCTTTTATTTATTTTTATTAGTTTAAATTTTTAGGAGTGGGCATCCAGCCCAGGGCAGGAAGCAGCTCCCTGCTTCCCACGGCTGCTTAGGGGGCAAGCCCCACCTGGCAGGCACCAGTGGAGGGGTGGCCTGGCCTCTTGACAGCCCTGGCCTCCCACCCTTCCAGGCAGCACAGGGGCAGCAGCTGGGCCCTGGGGGCACCTCCATGTAGCCTGTCCCAGTCATGATGCCTCTTTCCATGTTCCTAGATCTCCTGCCTGGCCCAGCCCCTGCATGCTGTCAAGCAGCCAGGTTGCTCCTCAGCTAGTGCCTACCAGGTAGGGCTTGGACCCTGCCCCAGATTTCCTTACCCCCATCCCAGATTTTTTTTTTACTTCCCCTTTCTATTAATTGCAGCTATTACTGATATTTTTTTTTCCATTGGTCTGTGTGTGACAGGTGAAATTAATGTTTACTAATAAAAATCAAATCCTGCCAAGACTACTGATATGTTTCTCAGTAAACTGATGCTATGTAAAAGACCAGAGTGCACCATTCAATTAAAATTGATCAAAAATTCTTCCCAAGTCTTCTGTCATCCCAATGAATGACTCAAATAGCCTTTAATACTGCCAAGAAGTTCCCTATTCATTTCTGAAAGAGGACAGGTGCATTTCCTAATACAAAGGGCATCCTGCTAAAAAAGGGTAAGACTCCCAGTTGCATCCAGATGGCTGCTTCACACCTATAGCCTCTGGCTTGGAGTTACTGTATAAGTTTGAAGTGCGTATGTGCTTGGTTAAATTGCTACGGAGCATTTTAGGAAACTCTGGATATTCCCCAACAGTATGTTCCAATCAGCAATAATGAAAAACCAAATAAACTAATCATGCTGTGCTCGCAGAGGCTCCTAATGCATGTAGGAAGTCTCCTGGAATTCTCTAATGGTTTTTTTATTCTAAGGAAAACTAATGATTTTGCTCAGTCCAGCAATATGAAAATTCAGTGGGTTAGAAGGAATTCTATGAATAAACAGTGCAACATATTGTATTTGGCATTTACAAGCGTAGTGCTGGAGAGGCAGCCATCTTGTTGAAAAATGGTATTTGTGATACCGTGACATTACACTTTATTTAATATAGCAAGATTTATTGCAGCATATTTGTAATGGGTCAAAATGTTCAGTAGTGAGTGTTTGGCATTCCCAATCTTCAGTCTGTGTGGCCTTTTGACAAAATGAGTTGTCTTATTGGAGCATGTGGCAAAAGGCAAAAAGTTTGCACTTTTTAATCTGCTGATTTACATGCACGTTAAAACTGGATAAGATCTGATCTTTTGTAAAACGGGACCCACTTGGAAGACATTGTATTCTTGCCGTCTTTTTTCTCTGGATGTGATGTTCATTCAAAGAATGGACTGGGTTTTAATGGGAGAAAAAGGCCGTCTGTGTATTTAAGAATGTTAGCTGTTATTTCTTAATATAAATAATATGTCAGTATGCATTACATTGAGCATTTGAGTGGACAGGGAATGCTCTACTTATGGAAACTATTGTAATAATTTTTTTCCACTGAAAATGTCTCAATTTTGAAACTTTGACTTGCTATATAAATACCATTAAGGCGTTACCAGCAGGGTGAAATTGACCCTGTGCAGAGGCCAGTGTAAGGGCTGAACACCAGTTCAGTCTGGCTTAAGCCTATTTTTATACTCCTAAAAACACTGGAAAGAGAATGCCAAATGCAGAACCCTGATCAACCCCTGATCGACCAATTGCTTTTAAGCCTACATCCTTAAACAAAGCTTTTTATGATACAAAACATGGATGAGATGCATAACTTTTCAGTAAAAGGGCTGCCTCCAGAGCACTATGTCTCCATCCTATGAGGACTGGAAGGTCCCATCTGGTGGCCTGACCCCATGGCGTGAGAGGTCTGCTTCATGCCTGGGGCTCAGGTTAGGGACATCACGGAGAGGATCCCGGCCTACATCCGACCTGCAGACCAGTACCCCATGGTTGTCATCCACGTGGGAATGAATGACAGGGCCAGGGGCAACCCTGACCGCATTATGAAGAAATTCGAGGCTCTGGGGGACAAATTTAAGGAGACAGGGGTACAGGTGGTATTCTCCTCTCTTCTTCCTGTGAGTAGGCGGGGACAGCAACACAAGGCTTGCACTGGCAAGGTCAACCGGTGCTTATGCAGTTGGTGCCACCAGGCAGACCTTGGGTTCCTAGATAATGACCCATGCTTTCGGGCGGGGGACTTGCTAGGGTGGGATGGGCTTCACCTCTCTCCTAAAGGAAAGTGTGTCTTTTCTTCCAGGTTAGTTGATCTCATATGGCATGCTTTAAACTAGCCTCGCTGGGGGAGGGGGCCACAGGAAGGCGAGGAAACACCCCACTTCAGGAGGGATGTGGACAACATGGAGAGGGTCCCGAGGAGGGCCACCCGC
>NW_017728943.1:81846179-81949698 GCF_001723895.1 Crocodylus porosus
TTGATAACTACCTGGCTGGACTCCTTTGAGCCCAGTTTTTTCTCCTGCCCAGGCAGGGGGTCGGACTTGAATATTTACAAGGTCCCTTCTGACCCTACTTCTATGATTCTGTGATTCTATGTCCAAAAATATGAAATGTAATAGTTCCATGAGGTGTAGATGGGACATAAGTGATAAAATAGGCTATGTGTTAGCACTTCTGTACAGAGTGAATTTCATCTTTAATGGTTTAGGAAGCTAAAACAACTCCCAGAAAATAAAATGAATAAAACTGGGAAATACAGACCTGAGTATATCCAGTACGGTTTTCAGCAAGTTCTAAGGAGTTCAGTTCCAGATGGAAGCACATGGATATAGAGACTAGGGAATAGACAGAATTAAGTATGTAGTGGAGAGAAAACAGAGACCAGTTATGTATTACTTGATTTTCAGTTTCTTAAAACTTTCTCACCAATTTATTTTTTAGCTGGAAACTTCACAAACTGTATGCACATCAAAAAACATATGCATACTTTGTGAATGCATATGTAGCTAATTACATGCTCAGATCATTAGTTAAAGGAATCCATACATCCCACAAACCTAATGCTTTGGGACCAAGGGGTTTACAAGCTATGGAACCCATATTACATTGGCTAAACCTTGTAGGAGACACATGGCAGCAAGAAGAAAAGACACACATGTATCCAGCAGCTCTAGATCCTGGCCTGGTCACTGCCAGCCATAGCAGGTACATGCTTTCAGTTACAAATGCAGTGGAGCAATCAGTTCAAATGGAAATATGCCTCAGATTAAAAAGGTAGGATCAGGCATATGGAACTCTGCAATCCCCCCTGCTTACCACAGGACTTTACAGCACTGGGTACCTTGCCCAAGCCCTGTGTAAAATTAAGCCTACGAAAATAGATTCCAGTCCAAGGAACTTTCAGACTTCTAGGCTGGGCAAAATTGGTGAAAGCTTCTTACAGGGAATGGCTGTGGTACAACCCTGGAAGCAGCCTTGGAAAAGTTTTAATAATTCTATTAAGTGAACAGCCCTAGCCAATTCTTCATAGACATTTATTAGGGAGAGCCTGTATGGCCAAGAAATCTTCACAGTGAATGGGGTATATCTGGATTCCAAATGCTGGGGAAAGGATTCCAAATTCTGCAGAATCAGTTGCCTTGATGAATGTACTTTGTTTTTAAGTTGCCTAAATAAAACTAGCCATAAGTTACATTCCAACTAATAGACTGCCTCTTCAAATCATAGCCAGATGTCTAAAGAAAACCGGTTTAATTTTTCAAAACTGCTAAGACCCGGAAACTCCTCTTGATTTCAGTGGGATTTACAGGTGCTGAGCACTTAGGAAAAATCAGACTGCTCCTGGTTAGATGTGTAAATATGGCATCAGGGTTTGAAAACACTGGTGCCGAGGTTGGGGTTGCAAGCTGGTACCTATCAAGCATTGCAGTCCATAGCTGCCTTAAGGAACTGAATAATCTATATTTGATGTTCTTGGTCTGGCTGTTATATCTTGCCTTTTTGTTTCTTCACCTTCCCCATTTTAATTACATCCATTTGTTAGTCATCCTGCTGTGTTCTTTGACCCCACTTTCATCCCTCCTGGTTGTCACTTTTTTTCCTTGAGCACATGCTCTTGCTGGAAAGAGAAGACAGAGTGAAACATTAGACTGCATGTTAAGATGATTAAAAGGCATGTAAGAAAACCCAGGCTGTCATTTTAATCTCCTGCTAATGTCCATTGGCATGTCTTTGAGATACAGTACCGTGCTGACAATAGTGATGGACAGAGTGTGAGATTGGCCCCCTGAACCCAAGGGCCTCACAGGAATAGATTATGTCTAGACCTGGTTTGCATTAAGGGCCAAACCGGATAAACTGATTAGCCAGTTAGAAATAGTTCAGCCAATGGAGTATAAGGACCAAGAAAAGCTGAAGCCGGAGGTCATCGGGATATCACAACTGATTAATAGTATAGCAAAGATGTGGGATTTAGGAGAGGCCAGTTTTGAATGGGGAGAGGAGAAGCTCGAACACAAACACTAATGACAAATAGAGGGGTTTTTCCTTGTCTTTACCCTAGTACCTGAGTGAGGAGAAAGATCAAAACATCAACCCTAAACATGGGCAGGACTGATATTTAATCCTTCATGTATATGTTTCCAACAAATCCTTTAAATGTCAAATAATTATTAAAAAAAAGAAGCTTCCTACTCTAAAGGCTGCATTTCTGATCTTTACCAGTGTATCCTTTTTGTTGGTTTTATTTCCACTAGTTTACATTATAAATGGATTACACACCAAACATGTTTTTCATTGTGAAACTCCCAGATTTTCCACTGTAGGCATCATTAATCAGGGATCGTGTGAATCATAGTAGTTTAAAATTACGTATTTGGAACTCCAGGCAAAGTAAGTGGAACCAATGCAGAGGTGATAATTTTTAAGAAATGGAAGAAAAAAACAAACCTAAATTCCCACTGGAAAGGCAGCATCTTTATATACCCAGTTCTCTAAATTCATGTTTTAAACAATTTATGTAGTCAAGGGAACTGACTTCTTAATATCCAACACCACAAGGCCACATGTGGAGGGGAAAAAAATCAGTCCGACTATCCTAATGAACTGCACGATTGACAGTATAACATTCACTAAGTATAAGTGTAAGACACAGAAGACAACTGCATTTCTGCCTCAAGAAGCATGTAACCTAAATATAATGGGAAAAATTCTGCTATCACTTGTTTACCTGAAGTCAGAAGGATGGTGTGAGGGGTAAGAATCCATCTAAGGTCTAATGAATTATAATGTGCAAAACAGAAATGAATACACACCTTCCTCGCTCAGCTTTTCCTCACTTGCTGCTACTCTCCTGCTGGGCTATTTGCTGTCCATTAACATTCCAGTGCAGCCATTGGAATGTCCTGGCCTACTGGGGTCATTCAGCAGCACAGCAGGTGTGTCCTACCTGGACATTCAGTGGCTGTCAAGCGATTCATTGTCAAACACCTTCAAATGGTGGAGAATAACAGAACCACCATGCAGATGGAATGACCTATTTGAATGTATAAGAACCATGTCTGGGATTTCCAAAGAAGTTCAAGGGAGTGAGGTGCTTAAATGCCACTGACGTTTGATAGAGGTCTGAGTGATTAATTCCCTTAGGCTTCTTTGAAAATCTGAGCTTACATTTTGATTTAAACACTGGGTTTTGAATTGTGGTTCCCATGAGCATAGTAGGACATTCTACTAGTCAGGCTTGAGTTCAAAGCTGTCCTTTCCTACCGAAGTTCTGCCTCAGTGGGAAAAGATCATCCCAGCTTTCCCTATTTCACACATCAGTTGAGCATCTCTTAACCCTCTTGTTTCTCTGGTATAACCATTCCATTCCACAAAGCTTTAAAGTGTTCCCTAGTTTCTGCTTGAATAGCACTGTGACTTGTCAAGCAAGATTTTCATGTCCCTAATTTTTCTCTCAGGCTCTTGCAGTCATAAGTTAAAGGCTTTCAATTATCTCATATTCATTAGTTTTTGTATCATATCCACTAAAGCATCAAGATGAAGTTCTTCATTATATTGCATTGTAGGTAAAACCCACATTTATAATCAATGGATATCCATCTTCAGGTTGAAGAAAAGTCAGAGATGGAATGAAAGAGAGAATGCACGGTCTCCAGGAAGCACTCCGTTGTGCTAAGAACATAAAACATAGCCAAAAGACCTTCATATTAGTTATGAAACATAAAATCATAGAAAATTAGGGTTGGAAGGGACCTCCGAAGGTCATCTAGTCCAACCCCCCGCTCCAACAGAACCATCCTCAACTAGATTGTCTCAGCCAAGGCTTTGTCTAGTTGGGTCTTAAAAACCTCCAAGGACGGAGTTTCCATAACCTCTCTGGGTAAAGTGTTCCAGTGTATTACTACCCTCCTAGTTAGAAAGTTTTTCCTAACATATAACCTAAACTTCCCTTGCTGCAACTTGAGGCCATTGCTCCTTGTTCTGTCATTTGCCACCACTGAGAACAGTCTAACTCCGTCCTCCTTGCAACCATACTTTAGGTAGTTGAAGCTGCAATTAAATTGCCCCTCAGTCTTCTCTTCCTCGCACTAAATGAGCCCATTTTCCTGAGCTTCTCCTCATAAGTCATGTTCCTTAGCCCCCTCACCATTTTTGTTGCTCTCTGCTGGACTGTCTTCAATTAGCTCCATCCTCTTTGCAACCCCTTTTCAGGTAGTTGAAGCTGCTATTAAATCCCCTCCCAGTCTTTTCTTCTCCACAATAAATGAGCCCAGTTCCCTCAGCCTCTCCTCAAAAGTCAAGTGCCCCAGTCCTCAGACCATTTTCTTTGCCCTCCTCTAGACTCTGTCCAATTTTTCATATCCTTTCTGTAATGGGGGCCCAAAGCTGGACACAGTACTCCAATGTGGCCTCACCAATGCTGAATAAAGGGGAATAACCATTTCCCTTGACCTGCTGGCAATGCTCCTACCAATGCAATCCAGTATGCTGTTAGCTGTCTTAGCAACAAGGGCACACTATTGGCTCATTTTCAGCTTATTGTCCACTGTAACCCCCAGGTCCTTTTCTGCAGAGCTGCTGCCCAGCCAGTCAGCCCCCAGCCTGTACATGGGATTGCATACGGTGCATGGGATTGTTCCATCCTAAGAGCAAGACTTCACACTTGTCCCTGCTGAACCTCATGAGATTTCTTTTGGTCCAGTCCTGCAATTTCTCTAGGTCACTCTGAATCTTAGCCCTACCCTCCAGCATACCTATTACTCCCTCAGCTTGGTGTTATCTGCAAACTTGCTGAGGGTTCACTCTGTGCCATCTCCCAGGTTATTGATGAAAACATTGTACAACACCAGCCCCAGGACCAACCTCTGGGGCACTCCACTTGATACTGGTTGCCAACTAGACAGAACCATTGACTATTATCCTCTGAGTCTAATGATCCAGTCAATTTTCTGTCCACCTTACAGTCCATTCATCTAACCCATACTTCCTAACTTGCCTGTGAGAATGCTATGGGAGACCATATCAAAAGCCTTGCTAAAGTCAAGGTACATCATACCCACTGGTCTCCCCGCATCCACAGAGCCAGTCATCTCATCATAGAAGGTAATCACATTGGTCAGGCAAGTCACTTACTCTTTGACTCATTTATGCTACAGCTACCATTTAAAGTTCAAAGAGACTTTAAAGAAAGTGAAAGTGGAATGTACACCTCATCTGAGGTCATTTTATCTAGCCTGAATGATGAAAATTGGTCTCCAGTACAAATGAGAATCAGGACCTTTGTCTTTGTGCTTGTTCTCATTTTTAAAATAGAGATATAGTATCTATCTTTGAAACGCAGTCAGAGGAGTCCAGGGGAAAAGCACTGTAGAAATGCAGATTATTAATAATAATTACTTCTTCCACTGATAAGGAGAGCTTTACAGATGGGTGTTTCAAGATGAGAACAAGCCAGGCCAGGTGCATGGTTTGAAATTAGAGACACATTGCTACAGATCAAAGGTCTACGCACAAACCTAGTGACTTGTTGAACTAGCATAGTTAAGGCACATCAGTTTGAATAATCTACAGAACGCCAGACAGTTACGAAGCTAGCATCATGGCTGGCAAAGTTTGATTCCCCAGTCCAAATGTCAAGGTACCCATTTATATCTGGGGGGTAACCTACAGTGCCAAGTCTAGAGTAAGCCTCAAACTCATATCTCTATAGAGCAATAGCAACACACCTAACTACTCTGCCACCACTCCCCAATATACTTCATCTGTAAGAATATGATGTGCACCAAGAGTTTGCCTAATGCCTGAGTTTTGATAAGAGACCTGGAAGGCTTTGGCTAACCTGTATCCAGTATTGTTAAATTTGGTTGCTGGTCCTCCACCCCACTCCTTGTGGTGGTGTTGGTGGTCATTATCATGATTATCATTGACATTTTGGAAAAAGCAATAGAATAAGTGCCAGATTCATAGCAGTGCTCCTGTCTGAACAGTATATCCAATGTACCCAAGCATTAAAGAAAAATGTATTGTTTCCACAGTTCCAAAAGCCAGAAATACACACACAAACAATTAAGCTCATCTTAGGTATTCTCTGTCTAGCTTTTTTCCAGACACTTTTGAACACTCCTTTTGTTATTTGTATGTGTATTGGGCTAGAAAAAGCAATCTTGAACTCGTTCTATTTGGATTTCCTGAAAAGATATCCAAACTCCCGAAACTTCCAGAGCTATTTTAGATCTAGGACTAATGCACAAATAGTAATTCAGGTTAGAGGGAAAGAAGGTTTCTTCCTACTTCTTAGAGCTGATCTGCTTTTCACCATGCTAGTGTGGCATTTCCACAATCATTACAATTTATCATTTCAGAGAGAATAAAGCATTTCCCATAAGATCTGGATTTGTGTGTGTCTGTGTGTGGAACCACTCCAGTAGAAGGAACAAGGATCTTGGTGGAAATTTATCTTAACCTTTTTAATTAGCATTTTTCAGCTCATGACAACTGAAAACAAACTAATGCCCAAAACACAGCATGAGTGAAAGATCCATATCCAAAGGTATTGCTAATATATAGATTTTCATAGCAATAATTGTTATTATGGTAGTCACTACAGACCTCAGTAAGTATGCAGACCCCATTTTGTTTAGTGTTATTAACTTATCCAATGAAAAAATTATCTGTGCTCCAAAGAGCTACTGCTATTTTTATAGCGTCAAAATAAATCATGAGCTTTCCTGTGGTGGACAGCAATGTGATCCCTCTGTAATTTCCAGTCAGATCTATCTGCCTTCTTAAAGACTGTCATGATCATGGTGTCCCTAAGGTCACCTGGGATTTCCTCATCATTCCATATCCTTAACGTGAGGGCACTAAGCTGTGATGTGATCTCCTCTCCCTACTACTTAAAGATTTCAGTGGGGACTCCATCAGCTCCAGATGCCTTGTCATTCTTCGTTGGCTTGATAGCTTTCCTCACCTTGTCAAGGGCTGGAGGGATTCCGAAATGCCAATAACTCTGCACTGAAACCAGAATCAATTACAGTATGTACCACTTGTTCTTGACCTCAGACCTGCCATGCAACACAAGAACTTTCCATCAGCTGAGGTGATAATAGAGTCTGGCTCTATGGGTGCTTGTACACGTGATGGGGGGCTTAATCCTTAGGGTTGCATTCTGTGCCCCCTAAATTGAAATGGTGGGTTTTTAATTGAAACCTACCATTTCAATTTAGGGGTTTCCATAGCTGTTATGGCAAGTAGGGCTGTGCAAAATGGCACCGTTCCGTTTGGCCTTGAGTTTGGATGGAACAGTGTTCCATTTCAATTGTCATTTCAATTTGAAACCGCTCTTCCATTCTGTTCTGTCAAAACCAAAAGGCTGTTTCAACCATAGTGTTGGTTTTGCAGCCCTTTGTTTCATTTTAATTTTGCTGTTTTGACCTCGAAATGAGTCAAAACAGTGTCGAAACAAAATGGCCGGCGAAATTTCGCACAGACCTAATGGCAAAGGGTCCAATGTTTTTTTTTTTCAGCAGAGCCTGCCTGCGGCCACAGGATGAGCTACTGGCGTGCTAAGTGACCCCTGAGCTGCAGGAGGCCCTGGTCCTTCCCTCTGCATATGGCTCTGGTCCTCCCTTGGGGCCACCTGGGCAGGGTGCTAATGGGCCGGGAGCTGCCCAGCTCAGTGGCAGCACCCAGCCTGATGAAGGCAGAAGCTGTGAGGGGCCTGATCCTTTTTTTCTGTGGAGCCTGTGGACCTCTTCTGCAGCTGTGGGGGAGGGGGGTGGACAAGCGGACTAAAAGCTGCAATGCATTGTTGCAAACTAAACTGTATTGGGATGTAGTTTGGTTTGCAACAATGCAAACTCCTATAGAACCCCCAAAAGTCCTGCATGTGTACAGTGTGACACCATTAATCCACACAAAGTGACATTTTCATCACATGCACATGGTAATGGTGTCACATGTCCAAGCACCCTATGATGCCACTCCATGTTTCATGAGCCAAAGCTTTTGTGTTCAAATTCTTTTGACATCTATTGCAGTGTATACAGTACAGGTACACACACCTAAGTACTTCAGGTACTATATGCAGGCACAAGGAACAAGAAGTCTTTACTCTTTGCCATGAGTGACTGGTACCTGAACCTGGGCGGACACCCGCAGAAGCCGCCAATGGCAGCAGCCCTGTCAGGGGCAGGCATCAGCCCTACCAACAGCATGAATGTCAGCCATCAGGCAGGGCACTGGCCCCATCAGGGGGGACGCATGCACCCCCGTGCACCCCCTACCAGTCGCCTATGCTCTTTGCCCAACCACTCCCCAGCCATCCTGGCACAAACACCTTGATAGTACCAGACAGGTGCTATACTAGCCAACAGGTACTACTTGCTCATATGTTTCTGTGTATTGTTTCTCAGCTCATGGAGCTGAACCTACTTCCCAATATTACAAATTTCCTTTCCGAAATGCCATTGCCTATGTTGTTCCTGTTTTTTCCACAATTTGTTCCAAGGTTTCAGTTTGTATGTACCTAGTGGCCTCCCTCTAACCACTGAGTGTGGATTGTAGTTTCCTAGTGGGCCTTAGCCCATGATGCCTACATAACAAATGGACCTGTTTGAAATGGCTGCACTTCCTACAGCAAATTATTAAAGACAGAATTTGGTCAGGTCCTCAGCTGTGGCAAATCAGTACATCCTCACTGAAACCAATGAGCCCCCTCCTCCAAGTGTAGCAGGTGTAAAACAGTTTATCTCCAATGAAATCAAGGGATTTGTGCCAATTTACAATGGCTGGTGACTTGGCTCAGTGCCACCATGATGTGACAGTTAAACACTGAAGGGGGTTTTTTCTAAGAGGCAGTACTGTTATGGCCGCTTCAAATAAGCTGTCACAAAGGGTTAACGCAGTAAGTATTTCTCTTTTCTTACCAAGTTCATTTCTTATTATACAAAGGTAGCTGGGCCAGTTTGGAGTTACTAGCAGACCTTTCGAATCTAGCTGCTTGAGAGCTGCCTATGCTGCCAGGGAGACTGGGCACTCAGATAAGCTTAGCTACAGGGAGTTCTTGATCAGTTTTCAAGCTTTGTGTGTGTTGAATCATCCCAGACTGGCAGAACATGATCCCTGATGGCACAAAACCCAGACAGAGAGGGAAATGGTGCTGAACCCATCCATTCCACCACGTTTTGTTCTTTTGAGTTTGTCATGGAAAAAACGACACGGTGGCTCACTTACAGAACTGGATAGCTTAGAACCATGGTTTAAAACTTGGGTGGCTTTGGGGGAAAGTTGCTGAAGGAAAGAAAAGGAAGTTTCTGTGCACAGGAAGTTGGCGTATGGAGAAATAATACAGGAGCTTTCAAAAGAAGAGCAGATTAACATCAACAAAATGTCCATATAACAATGTTCTCATTCTCAAAAGGGAAATAGATGACAGGATACAGAAAATATGACAAACCACAAATTAAAAATGAGGACTCTGGATAATGTTTCAGGTTTATGAGGACTGAACCTCTCTAGATCAGTTCCAGAGCTTGTTGAAATCAGTTGAGACCCTCTTATAGCCCTTAATGAAGTTTGGATGAAACCCATTTTTTCCCATGGGAGATGGTATCTTTGTTAATGGCACAAAGAATGGATGTAATTGGTTGTACAATAGCAGGAACTCCCATGTACCTGGGAGAAAAGAAACATGGCATTGAGAAAAATGGATTAGAAATAAATTATTGTGTCCTGTAGTTTGCAAAGCAATATGATCTACATTAAACAGCAGTATTCTCTCACAGCCCCAGCAAATTTCTCTCTGTCTAAACAGCACCTGCCGCTAACAGAGTCCTGTCAAAATCAAAACAGTACATTGACTTTATAATTATAGAAATCTATATTCCAGTGCAAAAGGTAACTATGTTGCAGCCTACATTGAAACTAGTAGTATCAGATGCCAATGAAAAGAATGCAGTGCAATAACTCCGTAGGGCTCGTCTCATGAAGATGGGAAAAGCCTTCAAGGCCTCTCTAATCTACCAATATTCATAAGACTGACATCTCCCTCATCTTCAACCCTGATGCAAACCTGTACCAGTCTTTCTGGATACATTTCTTCAGGCACCTTGAACAGACACCAAAGATAATCGACATAAGGAATTCTTTTTTAACTTCCATGTGAAGCATAGGCTGGCAGACTGGAGATGTATTTTGGTCTGGTAGAGCTGAATTCTGTGTGAACAGTTGTTTCCACTTGTGTCTTCCATGTGAGACATAAGATCCAGGAAGAAGACTGTTTACTTGTGAGATCACCAGAGTTGAAATATCTCAACTTTTTGCAACTACAGGTTGAAATCCCAGTCCTGGAGCCTCCTGACGTACACTAGATAAATGGGATTCCATACAGCTTACTGTGGGAAGTAGGGAGTTGGGCAAAGTTTTACAAACTGAGGGTCTTCCCACTCTTCATGGGCATTACGGATCATACAGAAGTTTGTTTTGGTCTTCCTTGGCCGTGTTTTACCCTCCACATGTTACCCTGCATCTCAGTTGTGGCTGAATTTTAATGGCATGTAATTCCTATATTCTTCTAGGTTTTTATTACTATTATATAAATTTCGATATATAGTGGTGTAAGGCTACCTGGTTTGCTACAGTGGAAGGTCTTTACTCCAGATCCTGTTGATCTGCTGACCCTCGCATGACAAAAATTATCAACAAGAAAAAACATCCACAGGGGAGGGTTGCATCGTTAGCAGCTTGAAGTTTCACAGGTGGGAGCATTTATATGACATAGTTGGGTGTGTCTACACATTCATTAATGTGCTGTAGTTACTGCACATTAAATTTAGTACTTGGATAACCAAATACTAAATCAATGTTCAGTAACTTGCACTACTGCACAGTAGTGCCAGCTCATGGGCTTTTAGTGATGCTTACTGTGCAATAGCCTAATACTACTGTGAAGTAGCATATTAGTACTGTTTTTGCCCGGCATACTGTTGTGCAGTGTTATTAGGCTACTGTGCAGTTAGTGTCTCATGTAGACTCACCCAGTTTGTAAAGCAGTTAGGGCCAGATCTTCAAAGGTACGTAGAGCCCTTGATCCTGTTTTGGAGCCCAACCCCCACGGATTTACCTTTGACACCTGAGCCTTAACGATCCTGCAAGAGAAAACACACCTCATACCTGTCAGTGAGTTCATTATCCCTTCATTTCCCTTTTGCATGATGGGAGAAAATTCCAAATACCTGGGATGCTTTCAGGTTCCAGACAGCCACCATCTGTGCTGACAGAATTAGAAGAGGAGAGTGAAGCTGCATGGGCATAGAAGTCATTATGCTGGTTGATCCAAAATCCTGAGAGGGTCTGTTTCATCCCATGCGAATAAAGCCAAGAACTGCCAGGAAAGCACAGTGGTCAATAAACCCTGGGCAGGGGGGAGAGCAGGGGACGGGGGAGGCTATTTGTTTATTTGTTTGATTTATTCATTCAACAAAAGAGATCAAGAAATGAGAAGCCACAAAAAAGGCCATTAAAACAATTCATCAGGCATTCACTCTTAAGTGAGCCAGTTATAACATACAGCTTCACCCTGTTCTGCTATTCTCCCAAGGCTAGCATGCCTGTCTGCCGATATTCTCCCAACTTAAGTCTGTCACTCCTGCAGATGGACAGCTAGTCCTACTACACAACTGATCCCTCCAAACCTTTAAATAATTTGATGCTGATAATATTTTGGGGCTAATCACTTAATAATACAACTTCGTGCAAACCAGACATCCCTACCACACGCCATGGGAGGAGAAGATGCTTTGAATACATCATCCTGCCAACTGAGTTTATTATTCTTTCATTCAAGATAAACTGCAGCAGCCAAATGTGAGCCTGTATAAATTCCAGCCTCAGAAGTCCAGCAGGCACCCGGCTCCTTGTTAAACATGCACATGCACACATAAATCCAACTGGGTAAATAACATGACATCTTCCAGTTCCCAGAAGATCCTTCAGGGGCTGATGCTTTTTCCCTGTTACCTGGGGTGGTCTTTGAAGCAGCTGTATAAACCAAGGACCTGACACTTGAGTAAGTACATGGACTGTGTAGAAACAATGGGCAAGATAGGACTTCTGGGTGAACGCAAAGCTTGTTGTCCTGTGTTAATACAGCTTTGTCTTCTATTTAAATAGCACATGACAAATAAGCTACAGGGTTTGGAGTCTTATCTCCTGTGTTTACCTCTCCCTGGCATTCACTTTTCTACTGAGTTGACAAATAATCCAGGCAACCAAGAGATATGGAAAGGATATAAAGTCTCATGCTTCAGAACTAAAGCCAGCTCCTGACTAATAGGCTGATGGAGAAACTTTCCTCGTGGGTGGGTTATATCCTTAGTTTCCCACCGCAAGGTTTCTTGCACCTTCCTCTGAATGTTCATCCAAAAATTGTTTATCTCAAGCTTCTACTAAATAGAATCCAAGAGAGCAATGGTGGGAAGATCCTCAATATATACATAAAAAGAATTACAGGAACAAGAGAGACCTAACAAATGAAGCAGGTGGCTAAATAGATCACAGATGGAAATGACTGTGCAGCAGAATCCATTCATCTTAGTTACATACTAAAAAGCAGTCTCCTCTCTTCAACTAAAACAAGGAACAGAAGACTCCCAAGGATCTCTTGCTAGCTACTGTTTTGTAAAGGTCCTGGGGCAGGTCTGTACTCATTTCTGTGGTACTCTTTAGGGTGTCACAAAGAATCATGCTTTGCCTTGCTTCTCTTGCTCTGTGAGCACTATGTTAGGGAGCAAGGTGGGGAAGCCACCTTAGAAGCACCTCCCATGGCCATTCTGGTGTGTTCTGCCTCTAGGGTACTTGAAGAGTAACAGCAGCAGTGGCACCCCAGATAGCACCCCTGCTTCATTTCCAGATTTGGTTAGTGCAGAAGAGAGCAGGCAGGTGGAGCCAGCCTTCTTGGCAGTGTTCACAAGAGCACTGCAGAAGTGTTATAGATATACTCTACACTATAAAGTCCCTTCTTTTTGCCTGAAGGAGGGCACAGTGTCCCTGCCCTCCATTTCACAAGAATCCAGGTCTAATGCCAGTGGTAAGCACATTGATAGCCATAACAGGCATGATTCTAACAATCCTGTTAATTCAACTCCAGATATCCAGGGTTTAAACTAGTGGTTCCCAGACTTGTGATATCTGAGGCACACTATTTCTGGCAGCACACTTCACTCTTAGACCTGAAAAGGCCTACACACACACACACTTTTTCAAAACACATAATGTGTTCTATTACCCAGCCAGAGGAAATCATGCCAGTGCTGAGATGCACTGTTAAAATATGACACCAAATACATCTTTTTTTAAGCAAAGGATTAATCTCTATACCAGTGGTTCTCAATCTTTTCAACCTCAGGGCAACCCTCCATAACTTTTTTGAGCTTAGACAGATCCTGCAGCATCTCACACATTAGTGACCACCCCCAAGGTCCCTCCAAGTGGAGCTCTGGGAGCATGGGAGGAGTAGAGGAGATGACCTGGGCTGCCAAGTGCAACTCTGTCTGCCTCTGCCTGCCCACCCAACTTGCAGGGCTAGGAATATGGCAGGGGCTACTACAGGCATGGCCTGGGGCTGGGGGGAGGGCAAGGGAAGGCAGCAGCAGTGGTGGTGGCAGTCCCCAAAGGAGCATCCACAGGCACCACTGGAGTAGCTGGGGCTGGTGCAGGGTGCCAGACATGGTAAAAGAGCTTTTACACCTCCTTGTACAGAGGATCTTGCAGCATGCTCCTGTTCCTTTCACACTGTTTGGGGATCACTAATTTAGACATTGCTCATATAACAAAAACAGGATCCCTGAGTGCATAGGACCAGAAGGCAAGGTAGCAATCCTTCTTCCAGTATCCCTATCACTGATTGTTGAGCTCAAATGGATAACTTTAGAAAGGAAAAAGATTTTAAAAACTGTGAATAGGATGTTCCTCAGCTTTCCCAACTTCAGCACAATAAGTAGGTTAGTTGTCATCAGCTTCTGAAATAGATTTTTTTTTTCTGGCTTGAGGACAGAACTGCTTTTTATCCAGGGTGATCTTAGTGAATAGGACTGAGTCATCCTAAGAGTTGTAGACTGAAAACAAAGCTTCCCTATAGAGAGGTTTTGAAGCCTACAATTTTGAGATGGGAACAAATAAAAGAGGTATGTCAAAGCACCATTGACCTGGACAAATGCCATTCCTCACTACAGGAAAATGAGAAAACACAAAGCAAGACTTTGAAAAAGAATCCGAAAAAAAGCTCTTGAGGTCACAAAATTGGACCACTCCCTGCCATCCTGATGCTTCACACAATGGGTCATCTTTTGTTTTTGGCTAGTTGATATGCAGTGCCATGTCCTTATCATAAGGCCCTGGTCTCTTTCTTCAAGCCCCCTTCAGTGGTGTGAGGTGTTCAGAAAATCCCTAGAAAGGCCCTAAGGGTTTTTTTAAGTCTAGGCTCCTTCAACCAGAGCAGGTAGCAGATGCTATGCTTTTATAGTATATGATGTCCATTCCAGGACTGTTTCATTGGCCTGATGACATTCACCAGGGAAAGTCATCATATCAAGGAAGCTTTTTCAACTAAACCTTCAGGCAAGTTCTAAAACCCTGACTAATGCTTATATGATATTCTTCAAGAACTCTCGATAAATCCGATCCCCAGGACAGCACTCTGTTCCATTCTATTCTGGTTCTTAGACCAGGCCTGTCAACATGCTATCTGAATGGCAGACTCTGCACATCACCTCATTCTCTATTTATATCTTCAGTGCCCTGGAATCTGGGATTACTCTTTGCGGCCCAAATTTTCACCTGAGCATTGGGCTTGTGACGCTTGCTGCTGGAGCATTTTGCACCTGCTTGTTATGCCCACACGTATTAGCAGGTAGGGAAGCTAGTTACCTTCATTCTTGCTATTCATCACAAATACAGACAAAGTTCTATGCAACATGGGTCTGCAAGTCTCACCAGATTCTAAAAATGGCCCATCTTTAAAAGCATGATATGAATGCAGAGAAAATATATAATAAAACCCAACAGCATTCCACTAACTTGTCTTTGTCAGTACCAGCCATAAGAAGCTTATTGTCTTTTCTCATGTCCTGATTTTCCAGTTGGTAAATCATTATCTATTTTTCTGAAGTTCTTATACTGGCTTCTCTGCAGAGTCCTTACAGTTAAACATCACCTACATTTCTCTTTGATATTGCCCAAAGGAACCAGCATCTTGAATTAAACACAGGCCTTTCACTTGCCCCTCCTCTTGAGTTATGTTATATATACTGTAGTAATATAAACCAGATCCTGTTACTCCATTGAAATTTTATATCAAACAGAATGATGTAAATAATCACGTGGCTGGGGTTTTAAGTATACCCAGAAGGGTTTTTAGGACTAAGGGCATTAAGGAGGGTGAGTAAGAGCTACAGCGCATCTTACTACCTGGACTTCTGTTGAGTCTGCGTTTCCTAATCAGCCTTTGTTGTAGTCCCTAGCCTCATTCCAATCGACAGCATTTCTTGTGGTCTCTCACTCAGAGCAGGCCTGATGGAGCCTTGGTGTAACTCCATAAATTTCAATGGAATGACACCAAGAATTTATTTGGTGGTATCTATTCACTTTATCCCATGGTCAAGGTTTCTTGTACCAGTGCAGACAGTGGGAAACAATTCCTCCCTGGCTGTATATGGAAACAAGTCTGGACTTCTGAGGCTACGTCTACATGGTAAACTTGCTATCCCTGGTAGAGGTACTCTCAGAGAGAGGTAGTTACCTTCCTTTCCTTTCCCTATGTCCTTATGACAGGTATTTAGCAGAATTCACAGATTTATTGCAACCTGACAGGGTGCAGCATTAGCACATCTGATATAGCCTCAGACATGCAACCTCTGGGTTGTCAACCAGGCACCTTAACACCCGTGCTATCCCAGCCCTCCTGCTAGTAAAAGTTGGGCAGAAGGCAAGGTAAATTTGCACCTACACTGGTCCAGATGTTTGAAACTTCCCCAGGTGGCATTAAAGCAGGGACTTTACCATGGCTTTCAGGCTCCTACACACTTTTATAGAATGGGGGATGGGATGCAAGCTTCCTAATCCTGCTTGCAACAAACCAAAATCTTGACATGGCTGAGTGCCACAGGACACAATACATTTGGGATGACACAGTGATCAGTGCACAGTGCTCTGCTACGTCTCTGTCTCCGGGAGCCACATTTAGACTGCCCAGGAGCTGCATGTGATTTGCAAGTTGCAGTTTGGCTGTTCTTGTTATAGCAGCTGCCTACATCAAAGCCTTCATGATGTTCAGTGAAAGGCAAATCATACAGCTCAGGTGGGAGCTCCTGAGTCCTCTTTTGATCAGCTAGGGAATGACGATATCACTGAATATCTGAACTTCTTCCCTGGTTAGCTTGCTGAAGTAAACTCATATGATTTCACGGTCCCATAGGTCTCCAGGTGCCCAATTCCATACTTTAGGAAGGCTCAGCCCACTGCTCTTCCACAGTGGATGCCGGACTCTGCATTCTCTCTGACGACAAGTTCTGTGCCTCTTCCAGGGGAGTCCTCTATCCATTGGTAACAGTTGGTGACCACTGTGGGTGATCATTCCTCCATGTAATTGCTTGCGATGAATCATTGCCTAAGGGATGCTGTGATTTATGCCAATAACCTGATAAACTTGAGATAATCTCTCAGTTCTAACTCTATTAGGACAGATGAAAAAGACAACAACAAAAATGCATAGTTGCAAGAGACTTGATCCCCTTTCCCTGTATGCAGCAGGAACTGTTAGAGAGGTAATAAGTCAGAATGGCACCACGCTACACAATGTGCCTGGTATCAGAAGGAACTGGCCTGTTACTGTTACGTAAGCATAGCAGATCAGTAGGGAGACTATTTACAACATGCCGCATATCAGCAACACCAGGCATTGGCCATGCCTGCTCCTCAGTCACTATAGCCTGGCTTCAAGAATGTCCTGGCCATCTAATAAATCTTTGGGTCAAGCTCTCTAAACACCAGCAGTGCCACTGGAAATTAAAGACTGCTCGCTAGCTTTGCTTTCGTTCTTAAAAAAACCAGGTCAGGGTGAAGTCTGTGCCCACTCTCTTTATGGCAAATTTCATTTTCTCCCATATTCATCTGCACAATGAGAAACTGACTCTCTAAAAGGTTATTTGGTTTGGAGTTTCTTATTCTATTTTATTTTTCTTTTGTTCATTTAACTAATACTACCACCACCACAATAGCAGCAAAAGGCTTCAGTCAAGGACCTGTAACCCATAGTGGAAGGTGCTGTACATATACATAATAGGAAAAAAAAAAGTCTGCTCCAGAGAGCTGGCAAGCTAAACATAATGTATAATGTCACTGATCCTACCTCATGCCCTAAAGCATAGTTTTTACTTTCTTCCTTTTATTTTTATGGTGGTACCTATATTCAAAGCTGGTCAGTGCAAAAACCACCCTCTACAACATTGTTTGACAGAAACTATTGCAATCATAGACCGATATACTGCAGAGAATCATCTGCAATTGAGATGTTTCTCACCTTGTTCCAGTTCCAAAAAACATGGGAGTATGTGGAAAGGGACACAGAATATGTGTTCATTGCAGGCCACAATGTGACTTTTGGTGCAAAATCTGCTCACAGGATGGAAATATGTAGTGGCTGCAAAACCAGAGCTTGGTTTCTACTTAGCTCTCTGGATGTCCCATGTAACATCTTCTCTGGAAAATAGATTATTGTTGTTCCTCATTTGTTTGCTTCTGAGACAGCTCCAGCTGTTTCATATTAATAAACTCTTCTTAAATTCATCACATTAAGTTTCCTGTACTCCAGGGCTTAACAGAATTCCAGATATGGCAGCATCCACCAGAAAAGAGTGGCAAAAAGAATAGCTGCTGAGAGGGTGGCCTTTTGTTTAAACTATTGCACTGACATGCAGGAGACCTCTCTGTGTTGGCTTTGCCACAGTCATCTTGCATCACATCAGCAAAGTAACTTGTGGCTTCGGCCCTCTGTTTTTCATCTGGAAAAAGCAGGGATAAATCTCCTTCTCTGTGGATAAACTCATTTGAGGAAGATGGTTAATAGGGTCCATCAAAGTATGTGGCTAGATCACAGGAGACATTGAAGGGAGATAAGTGAGGACAACACCCATTATGAAAGGATTTTATGGGAAACTTCCTGGGGGAGGAGAAGGCACAGGGATCAACAAGCAGCATGAGACAGGGAAGAGCAGGGGCTGACTGAGGACAGGGCGTGGTGAACTGGACCAGGTTAGACTTCTGCCACTTCTGTGTTTTCACGGCATGAGCCTAGGGCAACCACAACCAATATGGCCAGCTATACTCCCCAAACAGCACCAGCAAAGTAAACACATGTGCGAGAGGAGCAGAGATGTGTTTACTGTACACAGCCAAGTACAGTGGACTTCAGCAGATAAAAATATCCAGTGGAAAAACACATGGGCCTAAGTAAAACATTAACTAGCATGGGCTGCCGAGGCAGCAACATGTGCATGCGTCGCAAGTTGCCCTTCTGCTCAGGGCTTTGGAGCTTATTGTGAATGCTTCAGCCTTTTCCTGCTTAGTGGCCTTTTTCCCCCTCTTCATCCCTGCTTTACAGCTCCAAAGTAGACCTAGTTCATGTTACAAACTCATTCAATCCAGAAAAAAAAAAAGGAAAGAAGAAAAGAGGACAGCACAGACAGTTTGCCATCCAGTGCTGGTGGCTCTTGCCAACATACACAAGTTCACAGCACTGGCAATGCACGCAGTGTTCCCAAGAGGTAAAATTTGCTCCTGAGTGAAAGCAGCACAAGGTCCACTCAACCATTTTAGCTCGTGAAGAATTTCAAGCTCAGCAGGAACTAGTGAATAGCTGGTGGCATATGGTGCCACTCAGCACAAGGGTGCTATAATCTTGGAAAAATCTATGGGGCAGGCAGTAGCTCTTTCTACATACTTATAGGACACCCAGCACAGTGGGCCCCCCAATGCTACTTACAGACTATGGGTTCACATAACACATAATTATTAATGATATGGCAGATGCACTGGCTCATAGTCACATCGGGCCATAGATGCTGTTAACATTGCTGCAATTAATGGGACTGCACTCACTGGGCACATCCAGGCAAGCGTGCACATGCAGTTTGTGACCCCACAGAGCTGTTTGATGCACTGCAAACCACACACAGCACACATGCACCTGTTCACTGCACTGCTAATTTGCAGCACAATGCCAAAATTTGACACCAGGAGATTCCCCAGGACCCCAGGTAAGGCTGCTGGGGCCAGCACAGCTGCTGGCTCCAGCCTCCCCTACCCCACCCAAGTCAATTTGCTGTGCCGGGGTACATGTGCAGGGGCATGTCCTGGGACAAAAGCAGTGGCGCAAATGTGCCACTCCTTTTTGTGCCGCAGAAAATGCGTGCCCCTGCATATGCATGCTCATTTGGATGTGTCTACTAAGTTAGAGCCACTTCAGGCAGCATTGGATTTTGGCCCTGGTTGAACAAAGCACTTTAGCACATGCTCAACTTTAAGCATGCAAGTAAACAACTTCAGTGCAACTTTTTATATGCTTGAGTGCTCTGGCAGAAAGGGTGCAGTGCACACATTAAATGAGGGGCTGCCATTTTTTACATGGTCATTCTTACGACTATAACTATGCTCCAGATTAAACTTTCCACTGGCAGTTGGCCAGAAAGCACTTCAAGTATTTTTCAGGTCTTTTTTTTTAAAGGAAAAAAAAAAAGTCTTATCTCCCTCATTATCACCCTGACATTTGCTTTGGCTTTGAGTTTAATTAGTCTTGAATTGAACAAAGGTTCAGATAGGGCTGAGATAATAGGAAGCTAGTGAAGTCTGATGTATATAGGAAATAGTAAAGTTGAAGGTGTTAGACCATGCAAGCTGACCCTCCATTATGAGAAACAAAAGCTGATAAAGGGGAGATCTATTAATCAATCATCTGGGAAACAAGGATGTGTAAAGAATTGTCAGATGTTTGCATCTGCATGCCACCTGGGTAGACACAAACACAACAGAGCCCACTTAGACAAATACCTGTGCAGTAGAGCAAAGCCAGGCAAACAGAGGGCAATCCCTGGACAGAGGGCCCTGAAAAGGAACATACAAGGGACATTAATACATTTCCAAAGCACCCAGAAGCCAATACACAATTGAAAGTTGCCCAGTAAAAGTCTACATGATTTACTGTGGTAGTCCCTAAAAGTCTCAACAGTGATCAAAGCTTGGTTGTGCCGTGAATTGTACAGAATAAGTTATGGTTCCTGTCTCAAGGAGACTACAGTTTAGCTAAACAAAGGGTGCCCAACAACATGGAACAGGTCAAAGGCAGATTTGTGATCAGAGCTGTATCCCACACAAGGTAAGGGCTGGAGATGCAGTAGGTAAAGACAGGTCCAACCCTCACTGGCATTAGGGCATGTTTGTATCATTGCCCTTCTTTGGCAGCTGCAGTGTGGGAGGGCAGCTTTCTTTTGTAACCAGGTTCCACAAGCATCTCGCTGCTGCTGATTGCTGAGAGAACGCACTGGCCATGCCTGCTCCTCAGTCAGTATAGCCTGGCTTCAAGAATGGCCTGGCCATCTACCAGGCTCCCAGAACAGAAGGGCCTGACAAACTTGGACTGGAAGAAAGCAACACAAACCAAGAGGTGAGTATAGTTCGACAGGGGCTAGACTAACTTTACAGTCTGCCCTTGGTACTGCAGGACCTGTAGATGTGTTGCCTCCAGAACCAGTTGGGTAAGCACCAGTCTGCTTTGTTCCTCTTCTTCTTTTATATGAGAAAAATGGTGTCTATATCTTTACCTTTGTGCCCTTTGGCATTTTTGGCAATTTGGAAGCTCTTGGGCATCAGAGACGTTGCCAGGGATCACTACGTGGAAGTGGCTCTTGTCGATCCCCTTTGTTCCCCTGATGATATGAGAACAAAGTAGGTAACTTCACCCTTCTAAAAAAAAATCTAGATTATGGATGAAAAAAAAGAATCAAAATTTGGAGATTTCATTATAGAAAAAGCCAAGTGACGTTTTGTTCGGTCTTATCAAAATTAAACAAATTCCGCCTTGTCAAAGAAAAACATTTTGGTGGGCTCAAAACATTTCATTTGACCTTTATCAACATGATTTTTTCTGCTCTAGACTATTATAGCATAAGAAGTAAAAATGTTTTGTCATGACCTGTCATTATATGACAATTTAATAGTTGAAAAATTATTAAAATTTTACATGAGAAATTATAATTTAAGCCTTAAACATTTTGGTAAAGTTGAAATGAATTCTTTTTCCCTTTTCACCTACAGCATGTAGGAGAACTCAATTAGCACACATAGAAACAACCAGAACATATAGGAACATGGGGCTAAAAGGGAACACCTGGATCAGTAAGTCCAGTCCCTTCATGTACAGGCAGTCATGTAATAGACCAGTGATTCTTAGCCAGGGCACCTCTAAATGCTGTGAAATCCTTTTAAGGGTGCCACAGGGAGTTGTTCAATAGGAACGCTGTAAGAGGTGCAAACACGTACACGTGATTCACAGGATAAACCCAGAGATTTCAAATAGGAATCCATAGTGAGAAAAATATCTTGACCTGCTGTGGCCTTTCTGAGATCTTTACAAGAGAAGAATTGTTCTATTATTTTTCTGTAGTCAGAAAAACAGTGAAATCTTAGAGCTGGCATTTCCTGAGAAGTGCCTTGAGTCTAAGAAGGTTAAGAACCACCATACTAGGTGTCAAGTCCAAAAGGGTCCACAAAAATATACTTAACAACCTATAGTAAGTTTAGCATCTTTTGTAAAACACCTCTTTCCCCAAAGCCTCAAAACCTACCCCATGCTAGAGGGAGAGAGCAGGTGAAACCACAGATACTGCCAGCGCCCTAGGTCATGGCAATTTGTTAGGTAAAATATTCAGGCAAGTGATTCTAGAAAGTAGGCCATGTCACTAGAAGAGACTGGGGCATAGGCAGTCTTTCATAATGGTTAGATTACTGAGGGAAAGCAGAGGCCTGGGGCTAGGTCAGAGGGCAGGGACCATACTACCAAAACCTGAGGAAAATCCAGGGGCAGAGTTCACAACACAGTCTAGGGTCAGGGTCCAGGAATCAGATATCAAATACCAATCTGAGGGATAATCCACAGGGTGAACTTCAAGAGTGGAGCCAAACCTAGGTCAGGAGCTGGGAGATAGATGCGAGGGAAATCCAAAGCCAAAGTCCAGAAACAAGCCAAGAACAGGGTCAGGAACCAGGAAAACCAGAGTGCAGGAACGATGAGGCACATCACACAACTCTTGACCGGCCAGCAAACCCAGGGCCCCAGCTGCTGTTAAATGGATAGGCAGCACTCCCAACACCCATCAGGATGCTCATTGCTCCTAAATTGGAGCAGAGCTCATCTGCTGAGGCTTAATGCAGGTGTGGCTGCTGAGGTATTTTGCCCAAGCTGGTCTGCCTGCCCAGATTCCCTAATAGTACTTGGCCCAGGGTGCTCTGCCTGATCAGAGTCCCTGACAGCCACATGCTAAAGAGGGATACTAAAACAAAACAAAATCCAACAATCCTTGACAATTTGACCTAAAGGAAAATTCCTTCCTTAAACCCTGACCCCAAACTTAGAGGTAGTTTAACCCTGACCATGTGAGCAAGACCCACCAGCCAGTCACCAGGGGTTTCAACATATTCTCCCATCTCTGATGTTTCTGAAGGGGGCCCATAAGGGATGAAATACTCCAAAAGTTAAGTTCCTTCCTAGTCATTGCAGGCAACCAGCAGATATATTGAAGCATGGGATTATGTGGAAATATAAATATGGTGCAACAAGTATAGAAAGTTCAAGAAGAAGGAGAATGGGCATGGAAAGGAAACATAATCCAGAAAGGGCCATCACACTTAAAAACTCCAACTTTGCACTTGTGCACACCAACCATAGAATTTCCTGTAATCTAAGCCATGAATGAGCACATCATCAACAAAGATATCAAGCTTGCTTGAAGAATCAGGATATTGCAAACCTGCCTCCCTACTGGCAAAAAAGTTCCAATATTTACCCTTTCCCTACCACTAGGAAGTTAAGCCTCACCTTGTGAGCACTTTCTCTTGCTACAGCCATTCTGCCCGCACCATCAATGAAGTCAAGGAGCTCCTCTACTACCAGATACCCCCTTCACGTGCAAGAAGGCCATATGGTGGTCAAGCCCCCTTGCAGTCCCCTTTTGGGGATTACTAGCATATTAAACACCAAAATCCTTACCACAAGGTTTAATTACTAAGTCTAAGCTCACCTCCACCCAAGTCTTTCCATTAATTTATCAAGCTGCATCTTGAAATTCTGTCCCCGCTACCTGGTTTGTAAAGGCATTCCAAAACTTCATGACTTAGGTGGATAGAAGCCTTTCATTAATTTTCATGACCATTTTATACCCACTCCATCTGGACCTGGAATTATCCTTTACCTTAAATAGGTCTTCTCCTTTTTTTTTATTTATCCTACCAATATATTTAATAATGAGTAATTAATCTTATTTTAGCTAGAATAGAGCAGACAAGCACGTTTAGTTTCCCCTTATAAGATAATTAAGAGAAGGGAGAACCATAGTAGACTTTCTCCACACTTATTGCCATTGGAATGATTCTTTGTTGAACATGGGTGAACTGGAGCATACGCAAGATTCCAAATGGGACCTTACTGGTGCCTTATACAATGATTTTAACAGGTCCCTGTCTTTGCTAAAAAAATATTACCCAATACTTCCTACAGTTTCATTAAGTTTTTTCATGGTCATGTTACACTGGTAGCATTTGTATGATGATCCTACAGTCAACTGATATACCTAAATCCTTCTCCATCCCCTGTTGCCTCCGATCTACCAGCCCCCAGCTCATAGCAGAAGTTCTTGGCACAGGCACCTATACAAGATTAGGAATGTTGTGCTATTAAATTTCATACTGGCCCAACTATTCCCAATGGAAAGGTTTTCCAAATTCTTCCTGTATGATAATCCAGTCCTCCTCAGTATTGACAACACCTTCCAAATTTGTGTCACTTGCATATTTCATAAGCACACAACCTGATTCCTATGCACTGTGGTCATGAATGAAAATATTACATGGAATGGGTCCCACGGCCAATCCTGGAGACACATCACTTACAACCTCTCTTCATTCTGATAGCTCCCCTTTTAACGTAACCCGTTGTCATCGTCACTTTAGCCAGCCTCAATCGCTGTCTTTTCTACTTTGGATAATTCTTTGTTGTGAGACACAGTATCAAGTATTTTGCTTAATTTTAAATAAGTTGGGCCCACTGTCTGTGTTTTTCTAATAAGTCAGTTATTCTACCATAGAAAGATATTGGGCTGGCTTGACATAATCTACATTGGATAAATTTTGCCTTTTTTCCATTTACCTCCAAGTTCTTGATTTCCTCTTTCAAAATCTTTTGTAAGATTTGGGCCTATAGTTGCTTGGGTCTTTTTTACCTCCTTTTTGAATATAGACACTATGTTTGGTATTCTCTGGTCCTTAAAAATACACTTGGCTGTTCTTTCAGTATCCTGGTATGACGATTATCTGCTCCCTACCCCCATTTTCATCTCAGTAAGCAGTCTAAGCGTTACTTCCACCTTGAATACGGCAAATTCCATTGCTTCCATTAGCTACTCTGCCTTTTTATTTATGGGGCTGCAGGACCTTTTGCTTGTAAATTAATTTTATTTTAATTTTCTTTACAAGTTCCTGCTTAATGAGGCTGTGGGTCATTCTTAAGTTACTTCTGCACCCTGACCTCTGAGATGGAGCTCTCCTTGCTGATTAATTCCCTTCTTCATTCCTCATAGGTGTTCTGCTTAATCTTAATATCCTGTAAAGGAAAGGAGGAGGGGCCTTATTCATCCAGATGTCCCCAGTGTGTGATGTAGCAGAAATAAAAGCGTGTTTTTACCAATCCTCACAACATGTGCAGTTCCTAGTGGCAATAAAATACTCAGGAGCAATGATAACAGCAGCTTACCATCTGCCTAGCTATTATCCTTCAGTTCACAGCTGTTTGTAGATATCTTGGCAGGTGTGAGTTTTCAGGAAAGATTTGGAGGATAATAACATAGTGGCTATAGTTTTTCAATGCATTTGGGGGTCAATGGAAGAAAACATGGAGGCACTTGAGGGTGAAACTGAACTAGGGAATGTAAAGTGAGGTAGCATTCAACATGGCTGTCCATTAATTAATAGCATAACTAGGTAAGGCAGTGATTAATGGTGAAGAGCCTTCATAGCAATGATAAGCTTGTGTTTGATGCAGCAGAAGAACAGGATAAGGCTAAAACAGGGAGCCAGGAAACAGATCTAAAATTAATGGACTTAAGGGGAACAAGGTTGTAACAGTCAAAAGGAGAGAAAATAAGACTGCAGTGGTTGAGATACAAAAAGACAAAGGCCTGGAAGAGAGCTTTAGTTGTGTGGGCAGAGGAAAGGGCAGAACATGCTATGGAGGATACAATTACAAGAGTTAGAGGCAGCTTGGGTGCATAAGTGTAGAGAGAGAGCAGAGCCAGGAACAATGGGTCTAATGATGAGAGCTGATGGCTGTTAATCAAGGAACTCTACCGCTACCAGATACCCCAGTATGTGGCTGGGTGGTTCATACATCTACTTCAGCTTGTGGATCCCTTTCTTCATGGGCAGTGTTTATGATTATAAACACATGTATGGATCAGAACCTCCGATTTGTCACAAGAACAGATTATGCCAGGAAAGGCAAAGGGCACTGACCCTAAACAGAACAATATATTTGCCACCAGCAGAACCACTGAGTTTCAACCATGCTGTGCCAGCAATCCCATATGGGGCTGGAGCACAGAGAAATTCTACCAGAAAAAGATAAACAGATGAGTGTGCTGTTAAGAAAAACCTGTTCCCTAAGCAAAGGGAGTCTGGCCATCTGTGGAAACAAAAGAATTAGAAGGGCTTTGATGGGCCAAGAAGGGCTTTGATGGGCCAAGAACACCGACCAAAACCCTAAAAGTTGTGAGTATGCGTGGGGGTAGTGAGGACCCTGAGAGAGAAATTGGGTTCACATGGTGGTTGTTGTTTGCCTAGATCTGTAGCTTTCTTTGATGTCTATGAATCGTGTGTGTGTGCGCGTGTGCATGTGCATGTGCACTTTAAAAAATTTGTTTGCAAAATCTGCTCTTTGCCTCCAAAGAGCCAACTATAAAATAAGATATCCTCAAGGTTGAGGCTGTAGGATGACAGGGAGCTTGGGCAAACAACTGGGAAGTGCTAAGATGATAAAGACTGGTTTCAATACCCAGGGAATTGGATTACAATGTCCACTGAACTTCAAGAAAGACATAGACTAATTGGAAACAATCCAGAGAAGAGTAACAAAGATTGTTAGATATCTAGGAAATAATGCATATGAGAAATGGTTGGAAGACCTGGTTTTATTTAGTTTGGAGAAGAGACAACTGATTTGATAGCAATCTTCAAACACACAAAGGGTTGTTATAAAAGAAGGTGGTGACCAACAGCTCTCTGTGTCCACAGGGAACAGGACACATAGTGATGGGCTTAAATTACAAAGTTGAGATTTGGGTTAGATGTTGGTTAAAAACTTTCTAACTGGCTGGTTAAGAGCTGAAGCAGGTTACCTAGAGAAGATGTGGAATCTCCATTTATTGGAAGTTTTCAAGTGCAGGTGAGAATAATTTATTTAGGATGGTTTAAGACAGGGATGATCCTGTCTTCAGCAGAGGGTTGGACTATATATATGACTTTCTGAAGTCCTTTCAAACCCTTTTTATTATTTTATTTTTGTCCAGATCCAGCTAACATGAAATGCATGTGAGATTCAAAGCTTTTGCCACTAAGACATTGTGGCAGCTGGACACTAGGAGGACTCAGGCAGGGCTTTAGCAGTGGTATTGTCTGAGGCGATGGAAACAAATCAAAAGAATGACCATCAGCGAAGTTTTCACCACATCAGATGCAACGTGACAGTTTAATAACCACAAGGGAATGTCAGAAAGGAAGGCTAAGCTTTTTTGGTTTGTATAGAAGGGGACAGTAGATTCGTCAGTGATCAGCCCTGATGTGGTGGTCAAGGATTTGCCTGCATGTAATATTACTCAGTGAGGGACAGTAAAGGGAGAAAAGTGGGGAAGCAAGAACAAAATCCTGTGGGACCTCTCTCAAAAAGATAAAGAATGGAAATGAGGTGCATCCACTGAACGAAACACTAGGTTTCAGGGGAGACCCAGGAGAAGATTGAATCATCAAAGCTGGTATAATCAAATAGCAATAAAAGGTGCATTGAGCATAATAAAAACAACCAACAGGTTGTGAAATATGAAGATGGAGCTCAGGATATGATATTTAACTAGAAAGAAATCATTAGAGATGTTGGTGACACCAGTTGAATGGAGTGCAGAATGTGGGGAGTTCTCCCCAAGGTTAAACATACCTTGAAATCTTTTTGGATAGCTTTGCCTTGGGGCTAATTGCTAGTGACTAGGATCTGCAGATATCCCAAGCACTGACAAAGGCCAAACAAACTTTTAGCAACTCACTTCTGTATAAGAAGATGCCTCAAGGTAAAAATCTCCACATACAGAACCTCACCAGAGTCCTAAGGATGCCATCACCTCCTCTCTTTCAATTTTCATTTTGCTCTACTTTACTGCTGTCAGGATAGCTTTTCTAGCTGCCATGATAGAACTGTCCAGCACTGAAAGCAAGGGTGGAAGAGACATTTTAGATTTCTTACCTGTTCATTCCTTTGTTCTTATTTTGGGTGCCTGACTATCCACCCCACCCAGGCTATTTTTATGGGGTGCTTTCCAGTAAAATTACTCTGTTTTCCGACAGATTTTGTGCCAGTGTCCTCATCTGCTCTGTGTGCATATTAAAAGAAAGACAGAAAGAAAGAAACCGTCCAACTCATTCAGGATTACTAGTCGGTTCCATTTGTAACCAAGACAGTGTCTCATGCCAGCATCCGGACTGTTGGTTCTAGGTATTAGGCAGCTTTGGGAGAACTCCACTCATTTAGTTGTTCCTGTGGCGACACACAACATTGAGGGATAGATCTGGTGCGCCTCTTAACTTCCACTACTGAGGGAACAACCTATTGTAGCATTGTCAGGCACTCAAAATAGGAGAACGGAAATGAATAGGTAAGATATTTTAAAGAGCATGAGTAATATAATGAAGAATGTTTTCAGACACAGTGGCAGCATTGCCATGACCTTTCCCCTGTCAGACTGAATTATTTTAAGGTTTAAGAAATAAAGCCTATATGGGCTTGTCAAGGTCCATTTAAGGCAAAACAGCTTAGAAGACTCAGTTCTACTGGACTGATCTAAAGTCCCCTTGAAAGGCAATGGGAGAGGGGAAGAAGGAATGGGGAGTGTTTGCACTGACTTTAGTGAGCTTAGATAAAGGCGAGCCCTTTGTGATGCTAGGACTGAATGGCCACGCTGAACTGCATGCAACTGAGCGTGGGCCTTGGATGAGAACCACTGTGAAATGCCAGGCTTGGTAGATATAAGCCATGGAGGTGTGGGCTTTCACTTGCAGAATATGAGACTTGAGAAGCTGAATGAGTAGCAAGACTTCCTTTGTCCCCGGTTGCTGCTGATTGATGAGAATAGCTGGTTTAGATTGGAGCAGTGTAACTCAGCCAGTTCTTTAGGTGATGCAAGTCAGCATGGAGCTATGCTGTCATACTAGCTGAAGAGCTGACTCTGACACTTTGCCTGCATAACATTCAACCATAGTACTTCTAGCGCTTCACCTTCATTTTTGCTAAAGCACTTCTCATGCCTTAGATCAGATAGTTTTGGTGAGAGAGTCTCATTTATTTTCCTGTTGTCCTAATGACTGTAGAAGTGGTTTGTTTTTCCCCAAGCATTTTTCCATCAGCATATAGAGCAGACTGCCCCACCAGCTCTGATCAAAAAAAAAAAGAAAAAAAATTCCATTTGGAGGTCTAAGAAATCCTGTCCCATGGAGCAGCCCTGGGCACTGACACATGTGCCCGACACCTTCTCCGATGCATTCTAATTAGCTCTGATTAATTAAGTCTGTTGGCACCAATTAGTGTGCTCCAGCAGCCTCAGGGTCACATCCGTTCAGTGTCCCCTTGCTTCAAAAGGGTGGCAGGGGCGCTTTAACTAAAGCTCATCACATAAACTTTAGTTAAAGTGCCCCTGCCACCATTTTGAAGTGTGCGATGATGAATACACAAGATGCTTAGGTTGCTTTAATTAGATAGGCTCCTGAGAGCCACTTTAATTTAAATGCCTTCCCCTGCCACACACACACACATACCCCAGAGCATGTGTAAAGACTCAGGGATGCCTTGTCCTGAAGAGGTGTGACTTGGTTTAAATCTCCTTTGTAAGACACTTGTGTTAGAGCTTTCTGCCTCTGGCAAGAAAACATTTGTTCTACCTTAATTCGTACATCTCTCCTACAGGAACTGAAAAGGCCCTAAAACTCTGACTCCTACAACAAGTATCTCCTTGAGGAGTTAGCAGCGGGAATCCTGACATCACTGGAAATCACATGGCTCTATTCCAATGCAGCGGTATGGATGTTTAAGCCCAAGCTACAAAACATTTTTCCAGCTTTTCCTAGTTTAGCAAAGCAAAATGATCTTTGTTGTTGCTCATCTTTCAGTGAAGCCACCCAAGACCAGACAACTCTTATGATAGAAAGAGTCTGTTCTTTAGACAATAAAGAGCATATATAAGAGGTGTTTGGGACTTATACAAGAGGCAACCTAGTAAAACTATTCTTCTGTATACGCACACACTAGTCTTTGCTGCCTGACTTCCTATTCACACACCTCCTGTCTTCCCTTCCCTCACATGCAAACACACGTTGTAAACAAGCTCAGTTGCTAAGGTCCATGCCTCACAGTGCCACTGGAGTATTCCATGCTCTTACACACAAATCCAATTGCTCTACAGTTTTGCACTGCCTTAGCATTTAGTCTGGACTGCAAATAGGCCCATTAGTAATAGGTGACCTTGAAAAAATATTCTGTCTCCCCTGCACAGTCTTCCTCCTCAGAAAGCAATTCTTGGGAATGTGCTTTCCAGTGACACCACTTGCCCAGAGATGACGGGTCAGATAACCATAAATCTAAGAAGGTCTTAGCCAAGTGATCAAAGCTGGATCACAGTTTTGCTTGTCTGGATTTCTCTTGCCTCTCCTCTGTCAATATTTAACAGCACTGCAGTCAGCCTAGATACATAGGAAGGTTACGTGGACCTAACCAACTTTGTTTGACAGAGCTCTGCAGTGCTGCATGAAGACAGCGTCCATGACATCTACTGTCCTTCCTCAAAAGGTGTTTTAAGGCAGGGCTGACAAACTTACCTGGGGCCTCAGGTCGGATTTGGACTGCAAGGCTCCTTGCAGGCTGGGCCAAATATGGGGCACAGGGGAATGGTAGTAGCTACCACAGCCATTGAGGCGGTGGAGGATCAACATTTACCACAGTGGCAGGCATCATAGCAGCAGTGGGGCAAGAAGCCCCAACCAGGTGGCCACTTACTGTGGCAGAGGCAAGCAAACAGTGGCAGTCTAGGTGGCTTCAGGGTAAGTGGGACTGTGTCTGAGCAGCCTTTGCTCACCTGACTGCTGGCAAAGGCCATGCTCACCGGGGCCAGAGTGCCCCAGATTCTGCAGCACAGCATGCCCACTGCTGGCCATGCCCCCCAAAATCCATCAGGCTGGATTGAGTGACTCCATGGGCCAAATGTGGCCCATGGGCCTTATGTTGGGCACCACTGACTTAAGGAATACCAAAGCATTTATTCAGTACCTACTTGAATGCGGGGAAAAAATCATGAGATATGCAAGAGAGAAGCTGTAGAAATATAAATCAGTGGTGCTCAGTTGCTCTTTGCTTTGAAATATTTTCTTGCCAACAATTAAATAAAGTCAGGGAAATATCACAATGTGTCATTTGGCTAATTTCACCTAACAGTCAGAAAATTAATATTCTTTTTTATTAACTATTGACAAAAAAAAAAGCAGCCTTACAACTGCGAAGTGGTGTCAAAAATCTGCAATGACCAAAATTGGCTAATTTGTCCTTTTACATGCTTTCATTTAACTAGAACTATTATGCTTGGGTTTCATTGGTTTTCATGTGCCATTTTTCTCACAGTTCTGCAAACAGATCTGGTTATTAGTTGCCCAGGTGATGAAGGACATTGAAACCTATTGTATGAAGCCAGAAACTCATGACGGCACAGTACTGCATGTAAGAGTGGTATAGCCTGGGTCTAATGAGACAGGCAGCTCTAGTGGTGGGTAGGTGAGAGATCAGACCCCAGTAAGTGAGCCATTGGTGAGTAGCAAACTGGAAAGCTTTATGCATTGTACACTGGTGTTACTCTTCTTCCTCCATTTCTTTCCCAAATAGTAGCTTGCAGTAGGAGTCTAAAAATTATTCATTTCCATTCCACACTTCACTGTATGCACAGTGATGCTCAGCTAAGCTGCTTGTAAATCTGCGGATCTGCTGAGCCCTGCAGAAGAATTCCCCTCTATCTGCCTTCAGGTGGAACCCACACAAAAAAGGAGCTTTGCTGCACGTAGTCCGGGGTAATGGGTTCAGTCTGAACAACAGACATACTGGCTCCACTGCTATTCAGATCTTGTGCACCCAGGGGGAGAAGGGGCAGTATTTTGGTATTAGTAGGATGTATCCCAGTCTGAATTTGACTGTATGTCTTGGTCTTTCATGTCAGTCCCAAATACAGCCTCCTTCCCACTAAATTATACCACAGTTGGGAAGGACGTGACCAAAGCCAAGAAATTTAAAGCTGAAATTGACGTTTCTGTATAACTTCCACCATGGCGTACAAAATTGGCTCAGTCCTCCATACAGAGTGGTCTTAGCTATGCATTTCCCAGCTTGTACTGGTTAGGCTTTAAACATTTAATTCCTTTATGTTTTATTTAGAAGGCAGTTTTGTTTCTAAAATGCCTATGACTTACCAGACCCATTCTGCTCTAGATAAATGTTTGTGCATTTGATCCAATGTTTTATGGATCACATTTCCATGACATTGAGGTAAGGGAGAAATTCATTCCAGACAGAAAGAAAATGATCAGCCTGTGAACGATGTAAAGAGGACCAGTGGAAAACTCTCCCAATGAGGCCAAAAGATAGCACTTATTGTGAGTGACCCTCAACGCTATTCTCTCTCAGCCTTCCACAAGGATGGGGCCAGCCGAAGCTCCAGGGATGCACAGCCCTTGTGACAGTTTCTTGTACTGGGATGAATTTCCTCTGTAATGAACAGTTTACACTGAAAAGTACTTTGAAGTTCAGAGGAGCCATTTTGGTCCATTATGTAAATGAGTTTTGGGTCATGGTGCTTGCAGGATAAATGCCTCAGGAGGCATGATAAAAACATGTCAGGCAGTAAGGGAAATAGTGCCCCCTGTGAACTTGAATTTTATAGATCACACCTATTTTTAACTTGTACCAGCACAAAAAATAGCTCCAAAGCCATCAAACCTCTGTTTATTTTTCGAATGTGTAGTTCAAAATAGTCAAAAACAATGTTGTTGTTTTTTAAAGAACAAGTTGAGAAAAAAAATACCCAAAGTTGAGGCTGTTTGCTAGAAGCAATTTTAAAATGAGACCATTCTGAAAGCCTGAAAATACGGGTTTATAATTGGAAGTGCCAATGTGATCCTAAGTATAGCAGGCTTTATTACATCTCAACTACCAGGTACTGAGGTGGTATTCCTTGAGCCTGCCATTAGTGATGTCTGTGGAGCAGGGCACACAATTATTTTGTTATGAAAATGCTGGCACAATTTTTCATGATGGAAGGTGCTGGAGCCTTTGATCCCCAGCACTGAGGAGATCTTTTGAAATGTCAGAGTGACTTATGTTTCCATGAAAATCAAGACCTAGCAAAGAGGAGCTGGGGAGGCTAGTCCCAGTTGTGTCTTGTTTCAGTGAAGCAGAGATAGGAGCAAGCTGCCTCAACAAAGCTAGATATACAGTCTCTAATATGGAGAAAGATCAACCAGCAAAGACCTCTAAGATCCAGTTCTTGCTTTTCTTTCAGGCAAGAGACAGGCTTTTTTTCACTTGAGGTTTGTGAGCCTTGTTTTGAAATGAGACCAAGTGACTCAGGACAAAAATAGCCAATGTGAATGAGTTGGGAAGAGGGAAGAAAGAAAATTCCTTGAGTTGACTATTTTAACATGGGCTGCATTTTTTGAGTAGGCGAAAGGACACCAGAATAGAAGGGAGGACTGAGTATCACAGTGTAGAAATACCTCAAGCTGAGCTCAGAAAGGCCAACAGTTTTGAACGTGGGTGCCTAAAGTTAGGAACCTAAATCTGTCTTTGAGGACACAGGCAAGCTCTCTCATTTCTCAGTGGCCTGGAGCATTCATTGCTCCTGCAATAGGCAGTGGGAACTCAGAACCTCCAGAAAAATCAAGTTACTGATTTAAGGAGGAGGTCTTCAAAGGCTCTTGAGAGAGGATTTGGGAACCCAGTTTACTGTGAGGCTCCTTTAGAAGTCCCAGTCATAAGTGCCTAGCTTTGATTAGCTAAATGGGAGGATTTTGGCTAAAGTTTGCCTGTTGTGAAATAAGAGGCAATATGCTTTCCAGCTCATTAAAAGAATCCTGCTTTTCACTCTGATCCATTGAGGTAGAGGCTTGTCAGAGATTTCAGTCAGTACTCAAGCAGCATATAGATGCTGTAACAAAGTGCAGGAGCACTTTTGTGACAGTCAACTCCTAACAAAGCACCAGGGATTGAACCTGGCTTTGTTAGTGCCAGAAGCATGCACTGCTTAAGCCAGAGGTATGAACTACCACTTGAGCTAAAAATCCCGAATTCCACTTAGGGGCTGTAACAACTCCTGTCTTCTCTAAGTGGGGCACAGTGGGGAAGACATGTAACACACATGCCAATAGGTTTTGTGCAAAATTGTACCTTTAAGAGGTCCCGGCATGTGCCATTTGGAACCACATATGGAAGGGCTCATGTATGCAATACTGGTCAGTTACAACTAGGTACTAAATGAAGCAGACCTCAGTAAGACTCATTTCCTCAGAGTGATCACTGAACACCACAAATTACACTTTGTCCCTCCTTATATGATCAGCTTCCCAGTCAGTGACAAAGCCCCTCATTTTAGGCCCCCCATGCCACAATCATCTTCCTGCAGGTACAGGGATCCATCTCAGAGCTGATTATAACATCTTGGCTTTAGCTATTTGCTCTTGCATTACCTACAGTTTGTAATTCAGATTAAATCGTTTGTAATTACCTACATCTTGTAATTTCAGATTAAACAGAAACACCTTTTAAGGGACTGCAGCATTCAAGAAGATGCTTCTCTTTTGCCTAGAGACCTTTTTTATTTTCTCTGCCTATGCACCACTTAGCAGAGCTATTTTACATCTGGAATGCAGCAGGGTCCTGTGGATTCAGGAGCAGGTTATTCTGTACCTCAAAACAGGTGTGACAGAGGAAACATATGAAGGTGATGTAATGAGAGAAAAAAGTCCAAACAGATGACCTGGCACTGACAAACTGCCTTGCTGGTGCAGCCAGAGTGACACTTTGGTTCAGGAAGCCATAACAGTGACCTTTCTCTGTTAGAAATAATGAGAGGATCACCAGGTCTAGTCTCCGTTTCACCTCAGATAACTGTAGTTAAGTCATTGGTGGCAGCAAACTCAGTTCCAGGTCTCCAGGTGCTGTAGGTGCTGCCTCATTCCTCTCTATGGTATCTGTAACTACACAAATGAAATATCTTTATACTCTTTGTCCTTCAAGATAGAGACCTGGCAAACGACCAGCGCGGAGTAGACAAGTACCTACACAATGAACCTTCTAGCTCTCCAAATGCCCCTCTCTCTAGCCTGGGGGCAGGACATTCAGAACTGGGTGTAATAGTCTCTCTGAGTCCTCAGAGAAAGTTTCCTTATAGCGCTTGGAGGCCCCAGCTGACACCAGGGCCCTACTATGCAGGACCCAGTACAAAATTCAGGCTAGCAGATGGTCCCCGCTGGCAAAGAATCTGCAATCTAAATAGAAAACTAAGAGGTACAGCTTTCCCTGTACTACAGAGAGGAGCTGTGGCACTGAAGGGATAAGTGACTTGTCCAAGGTTACTTGCTGAGTCTGTGGCACAACCCACATATAGCACCCAGGCCTCCAGAGTAGTAGTACAGCGCTCAACCAACCTCTCTAAATGTTTGTAGTACACATCTAGTTCTGCCCCCATGAGAAGGATAGAGGTAGAGGAGGGCAGAAACCATTTCAGAGGCTTTTCTTAGGGGCAGATTTGAGACACTCATGCCAAGATAATTCATAATGCTGGCCAAAATAATCTCAGTGTCATGAGGACATATGCCCATGGTGTCTGCGAGGAGGAGAAGTGCTTCATCTCTGGCATTCATCTCTGCTTATGAAATGAGCCTTGTCCTCCCCTCTCAAAAAGGCTCCTGAAACACATATTGTGTCTTAATATTTAAACCTGCCCATAAATCCTGGCAAGTCATCTTGCCACTCACAGAAATATAATCTTTTGCCAGACAAATATCTGCATTCAGAGAGGGTGCCAGGTGGTGACAAACGGGCCAAGCACTATCCTGGGCAGATTTAGGAATAGGAGTCAGAGCTGAAGGGCGTTGCCTCACAGGAGCTGGAATCGGATCAACTCAGAGCAAATGCTGGCGCCACATGTAGAGGCCTGGCTGCAAGTGGCAGAAGTCTGTGGGCACTGGATGCCTCTAACATATTCCAGTGCCCTCAAGACAAGGTAAATTGGTGGTTGAGGCAAAAATCAGTAGTGTGTGCAGTTATCCTGCCTCCACAAAATTCTTGGTAAACCGATTTTTGTTTGTTTGCGTTATATAATTATTTTTCTTCCCACTTTAAAGCACATTTAGCGTGGATGCCAGATCGACAGCATTGGAGAACCAAGAGCTAAATTTATCCCTCAAGCAGATACAGCAGAGTCTGCTATGATGCAAGTTTCCTTCCCTTTCCTTTTTCACTTCCTACTCCTCATCCCTATCCCTGGCTCTCAACTCTGCCCTAAAGGGGCCAGCTCTGGAAGCAAAAAACTGTGGCAATCTTAGTGTTCGTTCCTCTCTTCACATCTTTGCCAGCAATACTAGGCATGGCTAATTGCCTGTTTGAAGAGGGTCCTTATTAATAGAAAGGGAATCAGGTAGACTAAGAGTCTGAGCCGGCTCACATTAAGCTCAGTGGTAAAGTTTCAGCAGTGACACTGCATTTGATTTCGGCTGTCTTTACAACTGGGTCCTAAGTAACAATATTTCTAGGAACATAAGATTTGCTATGCCAAGTCAGCCCAGCAATCCCTCTAGTGGTATCTTGGCCCTGACAGTGGCTGGTAATAGATGCTCAGAGCAGTGGTGCCCAACGTTCTGGCTGTGCAAGCCAAATGAGTGCTGCAGTGTCAGTCCACAGACCAGATCCAGTCTATTGGCCTGATCTGGCATGCCCTGGCCCAGCCCCCATGACAGCCAGATTACACATACAGGATCGTGTCACTTGGCCCATGGGGCTTGGAAATTTGGTGGTGGGGGAGCAGTGGCAGCATTAATAGTCACTGCTTCTCTGCTGCTAAATTTCCAGACCCTGAGGGAACCCCACGGGTCAGATCACACACCTCAGCAAGTCAGATTGGGCCCCTGAGCCAGGGCAATGAACACCCTTGCCTCAGAGGAAGAGGTAAGAACTCTGCAATAGGCGACTATGGGGTGACCTTCCCCCTGGGAAAGTTTCTTTTGACCTCCATTACAGGTTGGCTCCGATGCAAAGAGGGGCGAGTTCCCTACTGAAAGCTCTTTTTTTGCTTGCCTGCTTGTTTCTTCTTAGCTTTTACTATGGCAGTGGTAGAACTGTTACAGCATTCATGTAAGTGTCCAGTAGTGCTTTTTCAATTCTGTGAGGCTCTTGGCCTCACTGACAGTGTGTGGAGGTATGTTCAACAGGCCAGTTATATAAGGTCTTAAAAATATATATTTTGTTCCTTAAAAATGAAAATGACTCTGCCTTTCAGTTTCCTCAAATATCGCATCCTTCTTAAGTTACAAGGAAGCATAAAAATCAGTGCTTCATCAACAGGAATGATTCCTTAACAACAGTTATTCTGTGTTTCTTAGCTGGTTTCTTGTCTGTCTCTCGCCGCATGACTACATAGTTATGGTAAGAGCTTCTTGTGAGGGACTCTGACTATGGCTTTTTCAAAAGTCCATGTAAATCATTCCAAATCAGGCCTACTTTTATTCATTATTTTATTAATATAATCAAGGAATTCTGGTATACTGGTGAGGGAGTTTTCCTTCGCAAATACCCAGAGCCAGCCTTAGGGAAAATGGTGCTCTGGATAAAGTTGTATTTTGGCACCCGATCAAAGTCAGTGGCACTGCTACAGCCAGAGGCAGGCGGGTAGGGGCACAGTCCGGCGGGGAGGCAGAGCAGCATGGTGCGCCACGCAGGCGGGTGGGCATGCACCACTGCTGCTGTACAGGAGCGAGGCAGGCAGACTGGAGCAGGTGCCACCTTGCCCACATGTGCCCAGCCCAGCTCTTCCGGAACAGCAACTGGAGGCTGGGGGTGAGCTGAGCTGGGCACTGCTCTTCCTGCCTGGGGTAAGAATGGCCAGGGAGACAGCGCTGCTGTGAGCACAGGCTTCGTGTGTGTGTGTGTGTGTGTGTGTGTGTGTGTGTGTGTGTGTGTGTTTGGTGCTCCCTGACCATGTCACCCTGGGCATGTGTTTGGCACCCGAATGCCATCTTGGTTGGTCCTCTTCATATGAGGATCACTTAGATGATTAAAAACAGAATTATTTAAACCTCTTTTAAACAATGTACCTTGTCCCACAAGAACATGCACTAGTGTAATTCACAGCATTTCCCCTGCTGTCTTTGCAAAATATAGATAACAGAATTTGCATCTTTCTTAGTTTTCCAGTAAGGTAACTGATTCATAGAACAGGGGCACAGATTCCTGGCTCCTTAATCAGATACCTAACTGAGGTGGTCAAATTTTCAAATATTCCCAGCACCCGACAGCTGCTGTAGAGAACTGAGCTTGTTTGAAAATCTGGGCCAATAGGAAGAGTGGGAACATCATTAACTGTTATACTGAGAAGAAACAGTGATGGTCAGGACAGAAAACTGATCACTGATTGCCTGGCATGGGGAAGAGTTTTCTTTCATTGGCCTGTGAATGAATTATTGAGCTAACTCAGGGTTTTATACCTTCCTACTGACTAGTGCTGGTGGCAGGACACTGAGTACGTAGGCCACTGATGTGTGTCCATCTAAAAGTTCCTGTGCTTCAGTGAAGCTCTTTGTGAAATATTCAGCACACCTTCTCATCAAGTAGACTCACTGGATGGTTTCATAGATTTCATAGACATTAAGGCTGGAAGGGACCTTGGAAGATCATCGAGTCCACCCCCTGTCCCAGGGGCAGGAAGTCAGCAGGGATCACAGGATCCCAGCAAGATAAGCATCCAATTTGCTCTTGAAGGTGTTCAGTGTAGGTGCTTGAACCACCTCCCCCAGATCCTGGTGGGAACGTTTTATATGGAGTTGACTGGTGGCATCTACCTCATTCACAGTCTTAACTCATTTTTACTTCCTGAATGTGGAATGGTGTCCAGCAGCTGAAGAATTAACTTTGCCTTTCACAATTCACTTTTATAGGGATACCTTTCACTTCAAGACTCATTTCCTCCCTGGTTGAACTGGATGAGTGCAGACACCATCTTCTTTTCATCAGCCCTTGGGATTATCCTGGTCTGCTTTTTAGAATCTGACAAATCATATTCTCTGGCCCTTTGCCCCTCTTACATTCAAACCTCCCTACTAGCTCATTTCTTTCTGTGCCCCCTTATGCTTCCCAAGATACATGTTATTATCTTTGTTCTACTCATCAGTACATCTGATTCATTTTCTTTATCTATTCCTTTTGTAAGTCTTCATGATTCTGATGTGGCAGCCTGCTAAAGGGTATTTGTCAGAGACAGAGTGACTTTTTCACAACTCTTGTTGGATGCTGCAAAGGACTCACCAAGGTACTATCAATGTTGGATCTCCTCCAGTCAGGAGAACAAGCAAGTCTTCAATCAATAACCCGAATAAACTCTCTCCCTTAGAAAAAAATGAATGGCTAGAGATAGCTTCTCATTGTTTTGAGGTGTCCCCTAATTATCAAAAAGTATTCTATCCGGTTTGGACAGAATTCTTTATTGAAAAGCCCAGCTGAGCCAAGAGGTAAGACAAAGACCCCATTCAACTCTTGAAAAATGTACATGAAAATTAAATTAACCTCCACTATCCCATATACAGTACCTGTACCAGGGTGACCAAGACTGTTGTAGATGCAGAAACAATAGAATTTTCTTCTGCTTTCAGAGGAATGTGCACTGAGAGTCCACAGTTGACAGGCTTATTCTGTGGGACAGTGGATGTGCCATCTCTTGAATGCTGCATAACACCAAATTCCGCAAACGCTTGCAGTCAAAGATCCTATTGTGCCTTTTGCAAAAATGGTTATTGGCTTCAGCATCTGGGCCAATTCTGACTCACTAAAATTGGGTGAACACACTGGCAGCACTGAATCCCAAGCAACAGAACACCAGCAATGAAAGCATAAGCACTTACCAACTCAGCTAAAGGAGAAAATCCATCTACTGTGGCTAAGTATCAGCTTCTTGCTGAGGCAGAGAATCCCATGCTGAAAGACAATATATCATAGTGGTTTTTATATGTCACATTCCATCCAAGAGGTGGCTGCACATCAGTGTTGGGTGAGGCACTATCTGAATATATATTATTTGCATGGCAGCTCTGCCTAAGAATACAAGTGAGGGATGTGGAGTCCACTGCACTGTACAAACGTCAAATGAAGTCAGCCTTTGCCCCAAAGACCTTACAGTCAGCAAAGCAATCTGGGAACTTTTGGTTTAAAGGCACATTACACAAGTAAAGATTAATTATTAGCAGCTTTTTTCCTTGTGACTGCAGACACACCCACTCTCACACATTCACCAGCAAAATGGTTCTAATTAGTTATTGAACACTGACACGGCATTTCACTAAGAAAATAAAGAGACAACCCCAAATGACTTCAGTCCAGGTGAAGTTACGTTAAGGGAATGGCTTGAATTAGTCAAGCAAATTCAGAGTTAACACTAAGTATTTGGGCTGACAATCAGATTCATTATGTGGCTTTCTCCCCTGGTGTTGGCCAGGCTCTTGCCTTCCACTCTCTTTCTTGGCTGAGGAATATGAGGGTGCTTCATCTTTTCTTTCTTCTTGATGTCAGCTGGGCTCCCTCCTCAAACATGTGTATGTGCACATGCACACAATTGGCTCTTATGAGCAGGATCCAACCACCAGCTACCTGCACTCCCACTTAGACACAAGTGAGAGTGAGAGCAGGCAAAATTCACACCTGTGCTCATTGGAGGCTGGCTGCCGCCTTAGCAGGCAACCCCTGTGGGGGCTTGTGTAACCTTCAGGAGAGGGAAGCCAACAGGTAAAGGGGGTTTAAGAGGAACACAAGTGAGTTTGCTACTGACAGCTATCAGCCTCCCACTTCGGCCCAACCCCTACTCATCTGCCATTCTGGGATCTAATCCACATTTTCAGAACTGCATAGTACTATGTGCTAATAACTGAGCTCTCCCCCGCCCCTTGCATTCCTTTGGTTGTCTGATGGACCCACGTCTAAGTTTGATGAAGCAAGGAAGAGAGCCCAGAGCCAAGAGACTTATATTTTTTCTTTCCTGCATGGGATCCACACTTTTTTCACTTTCACACTTTATCATGCTAAGTGCAGAAAGGTGGTGGGAAGGAGGCAGGGTTGCCTCATACTCTACATCAGGGGCCTCTTTCTCTTTGTTCTCAATGTTCTGCTTCTCACCAAGAGTGCCGTCTACCATGTCCTCATTGACCCCATCTCCTGTATTCACCTTTGTTGCAAAACTTGATACAGTGATCACCCAGCTGTCATGATGCCAGCTATTGTACTGGGTGGTGGAAAGAGAGGATTAATACTATTGCACTAGTGCTTCAGTACCCAAAGCAGGGATTAGACTCCCATCATATAAGGCATTACACAAACAAATGACACAAAGACAGTACCAGCCCTAGAAAGCTCACAATCTAGGATTCAGACAGGTGAGTAAACAGACAAGTGAGGCAGAGAGAGGCAGGAAGGCCAAACAGCAGTGGAAACAAATGTATTTGCATGAGTTTAGAAGCAATGGCCTCAGCCAGGCCAAGCTGGACAGTCAAACAGATCAAAGGTCATCCAGAACCTAGCAACCCACAAGGCAACAGCAGTTTTATTTCAGCCAATTTCTGTAGCCAACAGCACACAAGGGATCCTTGTGTCAACTCTCACATTTGGCCATCTTTGACTCTCTGGCATGAATGGCTACATGCCTGTTAATAGCTAGGTCCATAAACTGAGCCTATGGCACAGTTCCAGAGCCTGCCTATGAAGCTGTACCAGGACACTTTAATCACTCTGCCTCCATACCCCTCTAGAGCAGAGCCAACCAGGAATTACTCCTATTCATTTTTTTATCTTTCTAGCTGCAGGCACTGTTTCTCTCATGATTACATGGTTTGGAGTTCTTTTAGATTATACAGTATTCCCAGCAACCCCTCAGTCTTGGCATTATCAGTCAGCTACAGCCTGATTTTTAAACCTACTTGGGTTGCCTATCTGTGGGTGCATCTACACGTGCATTTAAGTATGATTAAATTAAATGCCCATTAAGCTAATGTGCATTAAATGATCTTTTTGGCAGGTCTCTACATGTGTACAGACTTGGGACAAAAGTTAGTGCACTTGGCACTAAAATTAGTCCCAAGACCCTTTGGCCCTGCCATGTGCTCCTGTGGCTACCAGGTGGAGCTCCAGCCTCCGGCTACATGGCTGCCAGCACTTGGTAGCCACGTTGAAGTCAGAGCTAGCTGCCAGCACCTGGCAGCCATCTAGAAAACTCTGATCCCCGGCCAGCCCCTTACCTGCCCAGGAGCCACATGCCCAGTGCAGCGGTAGCATACAGCAGCTCCCTCCTTGCCCACTCTATCTCCCTGCACCAGGGTTGCTCCAGCCGCTGCCCCTGCCAGTGGTGGCCAAAACCCACCTGCTCCAGTCTGGCCCCTGCCAGTGATAACTAGCGCCCAGGACTCCTGCTGGCCATGGTGCTAGCCCTGCTGGCTTCAGCAGAACTCCCCCTGCCCAGGCCCCAGGGCAGCTGTGCACCTACCAGCAGGGGCCAGGGTACTGGCTGTGGGAGTCCCTGCCTGACCCTTACCTCCTGCACTCCCCACTCCAGCCCACTTGCCCCACTACTAACACACCTTCTACCCCCGACCACCCCCAGCACCACTCTCAGGACATGTGCATCGTTGAAACAAAAAACATTTCTTAACAACCACAACCCTCTCCTTCCTTCCCTCTCAACCAACAGAACCCCTCCACCACCCTCCCCACACACCAACAATAAAACCCCCACTTACAAGTGGGAAACTATATACAAGGGGAAAACTATATACAATATTTTGTCTTCAAGCCCAGATTGCGGGGAGGGTGTAATCGGGGACGGGGGTGGCTAGGGAGAAGGTGCCCAGTACCCCAAACCCTGGATGTTTGCTGGGGTTGGGCTCAGGCCAGCCCCCTAGTGACAGGGCAGATAGTGCCAGGTCACATCTACATGTACATTAATGTGCATTAACTACTCTTGCCTAAATTTGATGCCTAAATCATGCCTTTGTAGGGTGTAGTGCAAAAACAGCCACCACTGCAATGCAGCTGATTATGGCACCACAATCGGCATGGTGGTAGCCTACACTGTCCCAGGTGTCTGTGGCTGCCCTGGGCACAGAGGTGCCCTGCTACACCTCTGACAATACTGTTTAAATCTAGCATGGATTCTAACAGGGAGTAACAAAACACTTCATGGAGAGTCACAGATGAAGGAGAAAAGGAAGGTGTCACATTGAGCTGTAGAGTAAAAAAGAGATTTATTGGCTTGGAGGGAATGACCTGTCATGAAGGGACAAAAAGGAGTTGAAAGAGCCACCCTTCAGTCTGTGGCTTCATGAGATGTAGGGCCACCTTTAGGAAACCATTTTTAAGTAGGTGGATAGTTCTGTTTCCCATACATTTTTTAAATGTCTCCTTTCTTTAAAAAAAAAAAAATATATATATATATATATATAAATAATCTATTCCTTTTAAATGTTTCAGCATTACATTGTGTCATGTTTTAGATCCAACATGGCATGAAATGTAAAACCCAGAGGCTACTTCTGCAAGATGGACCAGACTGCCCACAATTCTATTCACCAGTTGGCACGACAGCACAACATGTCAACAAGGAATGTACAAAAGATACCATTGCCTTAAAACAAACACTATGCATCTACATGTTGCCCTACAGCAACCTTCTTACCATATCATGCTTAATACTGTGCTGATTATTTTTAGCAGCTGCTTTGCTGTAGTGACACACTATAATGGAGGGGCACACTGCTAAGGCTAAGTAGATGCTAGTAACATGTACACGTGTAAACACTACGTCACCATAGTGTGTTGCTATGGCGAGGCACCCACAGACTATTTGATTAGATTTAGGGGGTAGATTTTCAAGGACATAGTTGGATAACTCCCATTGACTTCCAATGAATGAGTGACTTTTGGTTAGATGCCTAAGTACCATTGTGGCTCCAAAAATCTGTTCTAGAATCAAATGTTTTAAAGTACAAATTGAAGTACAAATGTTTTAAAGTACAAACATTTCAAATTGAAAAGAAAAAAAACAGTTCCAAATGGAGAGACAAGAAGAGCAAAGCAAAAAGACCAAATGTATTTGCATGAAGCAAACTGGTGATTATTTAATCATTCATTCACAAGGATTGAAATTCATACACTTTGGAAATGTTTGCATGAGCCCAAAATGTTTTGGATTCTTATTTGATCTGTATGCAATGAAAAAAATAGAACTGCTCCCTGATCATCCTTCTCAATGCCAGCAGACAACTTCCAAAGGATGACCTCCCATGATGTCATCCTTTTTTCCCCACTAACCCAGAAATCTAAGCTGTTCCCTTTCCTTCAACCTTTCTGATTCCCTTGAACGCTGCATTTCAATTCCATAGTGTTTTCCTAGATATATCCAGCCACCAGTTGCACTTTTTGCACTGGGGTAACATTCATTTTTGAATTCTAGTCCTGGATAACAATAAAGCCCAGTACACCTCAGCCTGAACACAGAATTAGCTCTAGGCAGCTGTATTCAGTCCTAGGAGCACAAGAATTCAGGATGGAATGCAATATCCTGCTTCTGGTGGTAACTTCTCCCAGTTATTCTAGAGGAAGACAAATTCTAAAAATCCCATAATGCATCTGCCCACTTGTGAAAAACTATAGCATGTGGGGAGAGAGGGAGGATTGGCCACAAAATGTACATGCCTCCTTTGAGTGGTGAACATTTTTTTTCTGGGCAAAAATCCTATTTTCTCTGCAGTGAAAAAATGGCTTCTAAACTAGAATGAAAAAATTGTGGAATAAACTTTGTTCTCATCAAAAATTGCTAGGGTGGTGGGGTTAAAGTCCAAAAAGAATGTGGTAGGAACCAGGAACCTGATTTTGAGATCCATGGGAATCAGTCTCATACAACTCCACCTTCATCCCTGCACCATGGGGGATAGGTGTATTCATCTCTGTCTATAGATGCAGGGCACATTTACATGTGATGTGTTAATGCACATTAGCCTAATTTAGTGTGTATTACTGGCATGCATCTACACATGCGCACCTTTAATGTTCATTAACTTAAGCTAACTGCACCTAAATTTGAGGGCTGCTGCCCCAGTTGCCCTCCCCTCAGTTATGCCACTACATACTGGACACGGGGACAGACATATTGAATCAAACCATTAATTCATCTACTCCTGTTCCCTAGCGTGCATCTTCTACTTCAGAGGGAGATGCAAGAAAGCTGACAATAGGAAATTGTAGAATAACTTGCTCATAGAGAAAGATTCTTCCTACTCATTGCTTAGAGGTTGGTTTGTGCCCTCAAGCTCCATTTCTTTAAGTCTTTCCTCTTGTAACTCTTCCTGTTGTCATAATCTATATAAATGTCCAATATTTTATAATCCTCCTAAGTCTGTGGCCTCATTGATGTCTTGCTCCACTAGGTTAACTACAAGTTGAATGAAAAAAAGAATGTCTTCTACCAGTTTTAAAGCAGAAGTACTTGATCTCCATTCTCTACATCATCATCCATTTTCTACAGATCAGTCAAAGGCTTCTGTCTTCTTAAGAGCCCTGCTCCTAACCTGTGCAGTCTCCTTTAGTAAGTAATATCAAATAATATATAAAGGTTTAAGAAACTAAGTGATTTAACTTTTTAAAAAGCCACACACAAAACTTTTTTTGGCTCTATTTTAATTCAACTTTGTCTTGCTTGCATTTAGTGGTTTGGCAAATCTCCGTGTATTTTTGGATCAAACACCAAGCCAGTAAAGACAAAGGGTCCTGGTATGAAAGACAGAGAAAGACCTCAAAGAGGGGTATTTATTTAAAAAAAAAAATAATCCAGCCCATCTCTATTTGTATTGAGCTTGGCAAATGAATGGGTATGATTTTCATTTTTTGCAATGCTTCATTTAAAACATTTGATAAAAATAGTAGATAACAAAAAGTCAGTTTATTTTTATACCAATGCCTTTTTTTTAGGTCGTTGCTCCAGTCCCAGATGGCAAATATAGAGCATGAGGGTGGCATGTTGAAAAAGCAGAAAACGGTTTCTTTTTCTTGCTTCCACAAATGTAAATCGACAACCAAAACCCAGACAAGGACCCCGCATGTGGTCTTCTCCCACTCCTATCTCCCACCTTCTGCCTTGCTCACCCTCCTGCCCCCAGCCTGGAATTTCCTCAGTAACTTCCTGCCTTGCGTTCAGTTCTCTGCAAAATGCACCTCTTCTTTATATCTTTTTAACTGGCATCCTACCAAAAGCAGAGGCTGAGGCTTTCATTAAAAACTGCATTGCTCAACATTTGGACTTTCCTCCCTATCTTGGATTTTTGTTTGTCTTTTCTGTCCTAATTTAAGCCAAGACACTGCAAAACGTTATACACAGGGCAAATATCCTGGAGGAGAACAGACCCAATAAGAATCAGGTATTCTCAAGAGAATATAAGTGACTTATGTAGGTAAATGTGTTAAGGGTGGGAGCTTTGCTGTGTGAGCTTCCAAGTAAGTGTTGAATAGTCTGGGCAGTGGCTAACTAGTGGGGAATGACCCAACCAGCTAGATCAGTCCCTCTGTCCCTCTCAGGAGGGAGTCGCCCACCATGACCACCCTGCATCTCTTCTTAGGGGTGGCAGCTAGCTGCCTCCCCTCATCCAGAGCTGGTACTTGTGCTAATGTCTTTGCTGGTGGTGTGAGAGGTGCATACTTGTTGCTCATTTCCAAGGGAGGAGTGACCCTGGTGCTCTGGGCACCATTGCAGGGCGGGCAGGTGGACGCAAATAAAAAACCAGGCTGCTGCTGGCAGCCACATGATCACTCCAGTGGTGAGGTAGCAGCCAGATGTCACCAGTGATCCTGTGTCCCAGGCACCTGGCCACATCAACACACTGCTAATTCTGATCAAGGTCACCCACTGATGTAAACGCATGTAGCCCCAATGCAGCTATTCATATTTCCACCAGTTGGAAACCCAACCCAGTTCTGTTGACTGCCAAAAATTGTGTGTTGTAAGGGTCACAACACTGTAGGAGCAGCACGCCAAATTAGCAGAGCTTAGGCCAAAGGCAGACCTCCATTCATGACCCAGATGTTGCCACTGCTTCCCCTGCCACCTGCTGCCACTGAAATGCAACAACGCACTGGCAAACCTGGCCACTGCGCCCCTCGTTGCCCAATGCCACTGATTCCTCCTGCCACTGATGTCATGGCTTTACAAGTTAGATGAAATTGCTTGGTGGGCTGGATCCAGCCTGTGAGCCACAGGTTTCTGACCTATGATGTACTGAACTGAATGTTACATCATTGGTTTGAGTACATGCATATTAAATGTTTAAAACAATGAAAAATTAATTGCTTTTCAGCTATCTCTGAAAAGAGTCAACCTTACGTTCAGATGCTAGTGTATGTATAGAATATACTTCCAGCATGGTACATGTTTATACTATGGTAGCCCTCAAAGGCTTCCTATGTTTAGCAATTTACAGACACAGAAAAGAGATGATCTCCACTCAGCAGGGGTTAGTAGAGATCTAGCTCTCTCCTTCAACCAGCTTGAGTGAAAACTCTGAATGAGAGGAAAACCTTACAATTTGCCTTAAAGTTCACAGTCTAGTTGTCCAAACCAGTGAGCAAGTTTACTGAAAAAGTTTACTGAAAATGTTGCCTAAGCTTTTCCAGGGTAAAGATGGTATCAAATGAGTCAACTGTTGTAGCAGCACATGGAGAAAGATGTGGTTTCTCAGGCCCTAGTGAAGATGCTAATTCCGCTGAGTGTAGAAAGAACCACTGAAGTGCACCTTGAGCCAAGTAATCTCACATCAAGACTGTCAGATTTTCTTCAGAAGCCTTCCAAATGCTACACCTATTGAGTATAAAAGAATGAGTACACCAGGGCCTCGGACCACGTAAATCCATTTTTGGTACTGTATTAGGACCATTATTGCCAGTTCTGTACATGGTAGATATAGAATGCACCAGGGAATCATTGTACACCAGTCCAGATTGGCAGTATACCCTTGCATTTCAGTGCAATCATCTACCATCCTTGAGTTATGCTGAAGAACATGGATAGATAATCTAATACCCTCTACAATAAAGCAAAGGAATTTCTCATCAATCACATCTCTGTTGGAACAAAATATGAGGTTACAGAGGGAGAACAGCAACAACACAGTGATTTATTTTTACTTCACACAGCTTACATTTCTGATACTCACAGATTAGACCTGGAAAAAGCAAAATTTTCCACAGCATAATTTATTCACTCAAAATAGATAAACAAAAACTGCAGGTCCAGAAATGGGAGTCTCAACTCTTCTCCACTATGCAGAGGATTATGTTTTTCTATACAGGTATTCAAGAGTAGACCTTGCACAAAAGGAAGATCACATTTCCTTCCACCCTTCAGGTTCCTTTTGTTATTAATAATTACCAGCCAACACTTAGCTCTGGAGTCACATGTCTACTGGTGAGAGACAAGGCTCTGTGTCTGATCCCAGTCCTCCTCTCCCATTATTGTTTCATTGACTGCTATTGACTTTATAGTGCGGCTGGAAGACAGAAATGAATAGGAAATAGGAATTGCAAGACTGGTGGGGCAGGTTTCCCTGGCCAATGTTGCAACAGGCAGAAAAATAAATAAATAAAATGAAAAGCAGTGTTTATCAGCTACCTGGAGCCAGGTCTCTTTAGGGTCACTGTGCATATATGTCAGAGATTGAGGACAGTGGTTTAGAAATGAAGTTTTTGTTTCAAGTATTGAAAGCTACCTCTCATGGAGCATTTCATTCCCCATGATGCATTCCATGTCTCACCCTGAACATAAGCAATTGTCTGAGATCTACAAGGCACTTCTCCTCCCATCAGTAAGCCACCTGGACTGTGAAAGCATTTAAGATGGTTTCCCTAGCTTGAGCTATGAGTTGAATGAGAGAGCAGAGTTGACTTTGGGTTAGAGAAAATTGTCCTTGAAACGATTTTGCAGATAGACTTCACAGGGCTAGATCCTCATCTGGCCTAAAGTTTCCATCAAATAAGAGTTTCCCATATTTACATCAGCTAATATTCAGTCCCAAGATCTTCCCTGGACCATTGTTATGTAGCAGAAGAAACAGTAGTTTCTTAATGGTGAATCAGACCCCTTTAATGTGATTCACATTCACAGAGACACTTGACGTCTCTTCTGAATAGCGAGGTCCTAATGCATAGCACTAGCTAACAAACTACACATGAGCACAGATACAGCTGAATGGCATATTTGAGAAGCCACAAACTGAAAACACTGAGGCATCCTTGGAATGTTTAAATAATACAAATGACAATTTCCTAACTCAAAAAGTGTTATATTCTCTTTATTAGCATTCTATATTAGACCTGGTCTTTAATGATGAAGAGGAATTGGTCATAGAATAAAATAAGTGGCTGCTTAGGCACAATTGATCTTAACTTGAATACATTTGTTCTGTGCAAGCCAAGTAAAGCCCAAACCAGTAATATAGATCAGTGCACATGGAAGGGGAAAGATCCACGGGATCTTGAATGCCCATTGATCAGTGCTGCTAACTAATACCACTCTGAAAGGGGAACTGGTAGTCTCTGCTACACCCCATAGCATAGAACAAGAGCAGTTACTTGTTAAGTGCCCATGTAATAAGTTACTTGTTAAGTGCCTGTATAAGCTGAAATAAAAATAAGCTAGAGAGAGAAATTCAACAGAATATTTGGAATTTATATTGTAGGCCATGGGCATTTTTGTAGTATGAAACAAGCAGCACCAAGGGGAGTTCTCTCATCACCCTAAAATGGTAAAGATTAACAGTAGCAAATCTATGTTTAAAAGAGTGGACCAAGAATTGAGCGAGGGTCACAAAGACAATAGTTGTCTCATGCTGTGTCTCTAGAGTAAAAATATGGGATGCAACCAGCCTGGGTAAGATTAGGCCCATCAAGATTCTTTTGGTGATTATACACAGCGGTACTAGATTTAGCAAGTGGAACTCCACAGATTATAAAAGATTTCAGGGATGCTGGAAAGGAGCTGATGAAAAGGAAAGTCTAAAAACACTGGAGACGAACTATTAGCTTCATGAAGATTTTGGTTTTGTGAAACAGTGGGGCCACATTCTGGATAGAGAGGGATCTCTGTGAACAGGATGACAAGATATCTCCCAAGTAGTGGTGGTGTGGGGGCATCAGTCTTCTCAGCTGGAGAGTACCAGGGCAGCCAGAAGGGCATTGAGCAATGCAGGTATGGTAGGCTGAGAAGGTACACACAAACTCAGCATGTTGGAAACAAAATTCAACCAAGATGAGAAAGAATGTAAAAACAAGAATTCTGTCACATCTGTTCGACAGAATAGTGAGAGTTTGGGTAACAAACTAGAAGAACTGGAAATTCTCACTTATGGAGAAGAAATTTGGAATAATTGGCATTACTGAAGGCTGGTGGAACGATTCATAGGACTGGAATGTTAAAGTCATGAGTTATAACCTATTTAGGAAATAGCGGGTAGAAAAACTGTGCAAAAGGAAGAGGACATGGCTCAGAACTGCGGGATCTTCAATGCTGATTGATCAGTGCTGCTAACACCACTCTGAAAGGGGAAGTGGTGGTCTCTGCTATACCCCACTGAATGGCAGCATAGAACAAGAGCAGTTACGTATTAAGTGCCTGTGCAATGAATGGAAAGAAAACCTGCATATAAACAAACTCAGCATGTTGGAAACAAAATTCAACCAAGATGAGAAAGAATGTAAAAACAAGAATTCTGTTGCATCTATACGACAGAATAGTGAGAGGTTGGGGAGCAAGCCAGAAGAACTGGAAATTCTCACTTATGGAGAAGAAATTTGAAATAATTGGCATTACTGAAGGCTGGTGGAACGATTCATATGACAGGAATGTTCAAGTCACGAATTATAACCTATTTAGGAAAAAGCGGGTAGAAAAACCATGTGCAAAGGGAAGAGGACATGGCTCAGAACTGCGGGATCTTGAGTGCTTATTGATCAGTGCTGCTAACTAGCACCACTCTGAAAGGGGAAGTGGAGGTCTCTGCTATACCCCACTGAATGGCAGCATAGAACAAGAGCAGGTACTTGTTAAGTGCCTGTGCAGTGAATGGAAAGAAAACCTGCATTATAGGAAACTGGCATGGGAGAGAATTGTAGTGAAGAGCAGGTAAGGTTCCTCAGAATACCCTCAGAGGCATGAGTGTGAACCTCACTCTGGATTTGTGGCAAGGGCTACCCACAGCTGAAACAGCTTTGCAAGGATATCTGAGGAGTCACAGGCTAGGGACAGAAGTTGCACATAAACTGGCTTAGGTGATCAGAAACTGGTTTAAATCTGTAGCAGAACAGAAGCTCAGTGCACATAAACCAGTTTCAGCAATTTTGAAACTGGTTTAAGGTAAACCTGGTTGAATGTACTATCAGACTTAACCAATTTGGGTCAAACTGGTTTATGAAACTTCTGTCCCAGACCCCTTCCCAGTTCAAGTTAAATTGCAGTCCCCCAGCATCCCAGCATGCTTTCCAGCCTTGGGTTGGGCTGTCCTGTCAGCTCCAGAGAACAGGGCTGGCCCCGTCCCTCTGCTCCCTAGCTGGAGCAGTGAAGGCTGGCTGAGAAGGGGGTGGGGAGGGAACAAATGGGCTGAGGATGCAGCCCAGTCTGCAGTGGAGGGGAACTGACCCTCCCTGACAAACCCCCAGCTGGGGGTCTGGAGCTAAGGAGAGGGGTTAAACACCCCTTCCCCTGCTCAAACTTACTGCTGACTGCAACTATGGACTACAAAGATGAATTAATCTGTGGACTGAAAGTTGATTATTGCCAGGGATCCAGTGATCACAACCTAATTATATTCAACATGGGCAAACTGAAGAGCATACCACCCTATCACATATGTATGTGGTGCTTTAAAATGACTAATTTCCCAATGGTGAGGAAAATTAAGAGAAATTGAGACGATTTTTATTTTTGTGGAAAAAGTGAATAGCAACAGAGGATTTTTTAAGCTGAGTTTTAGATTTCTAAAAAATCAGATTTCACAAACCAAAAAACCCCAAACACTAGCTAAAAGCCTGCCCTGGATCAGCAGTGAAGTCAGTCATATATTTATTTAACTACACATATATTCCTGCTATTATCAATTAATAACATATTTATATTACCATTTTCTATATTTAGGCCAATGATAATGAAATGCTTTCTATTCCAACAGAAATAATAGCAGATATCAAACAACCAATAAAGCTAGAATATTTTATCTCGCTAAGTACAAATAACAGGCATCTGAGGTGTTTAAAAAAAGAACCGGATAAGGACTTCTCTGTATCATTATTGTTCATTTTCAGCAAATCTTGAAACTGGGTAAGTTCCAGTGAAACAGAGAAATATAATGCTGTGCCAGTATTTTAAAAGGGTAAACAGGATGATCCATGTAAGCATAGGCCTGTCAACTTGATGTTAATCCCAGGTGAACTAATGGAATGGTTGATACATGATTCAATTAATAAGGAACTAAAAAAGTCAAAGAACATTGGATTATGGATAACTAGATATTGTCAAGCTAACAACATTTTTTTATTGAATTATAAGTGTTCATTTATGAAAGGGAATAAGTGATGCAATAAAAATTTAGACTTTTGTCAGATATGACTTGATATTGCACAACCATTTGATTAAGCAACAAGATGATACAAAAATCAACAACTTTACATAGATTTAAAAAACTCAGAGAACTGAGGGTCTCAAAATGTTGTTAGGAGAAGGGAATCATCATCGAGTGGGTATGTGCTTCTCGTGACTACCCTCCCGTATCAATTTCTGGTCCCAATTTAACATTTTTGGATGGGGATGATCCTGCCTGAGGCAGGGGGTTGGATTGGTGAACTCTGGAGGTCCCTTCCAGCCTGACTTCTTTATGATTCTAGTATCTGTCCTGGAAAAGAACATAAAAAAGCACTGCTGACAAAGTTTACAGGTGACATGTAGAAAAAAAGTATAGTAAATAAGGGAGATCTACGGGCAGATTATTGATACCTGGATCACTTGATAATTTAGGCACATGCAACACTATACCTTCCAATATTGCCACGCATCTAAAAACAAAAAATATGAGCCATATTTACAGGATGGGGAACTCTCTCCAAGGAAGCCACAACTCTGATAGAGCCTTGAGGTCATGGTAAATAATTAGCTGTAGATGAGCTCCTGTTGTGACATTCTTGTCATAGGGCTAATGCTATCTTTGGATGCATGAACATCAGATAGGAGCAGGATGGTTATATGTTGTCTATATTTGACACAGGTGCCACCCCTGCTGTGTCCATTTCTAGGGACTGCATTCTTTGTCCATTGTGGAAAAGTGGGAGAGGCTTCAGACATGAGTCATAAGAACTATTAAAGGATTGTCAGACCCGTCTTATAATAGACTCAAGAGCTGTATCTTCTTAGCTTATCAAAGGGAAGCTTAAGGGGTAAGTTGATTAGAGTCTATAGGTATCTACAGGGGGAAATGAATTGAGTAAACAGATGACTAGGTAGCATAGCTTACACAAGTAAAACACAAAAATACACTGACTGGAAGTTAAAGCTAGACATATTCATACCGGAAATAAAGGTGCAAATTTTCAAATAATGAAAGTAATTAACTGGCTTAGCACAGGCTATGGTAAGTTTTGCATCTTTAAATCAGGATTGAATATTACTTTAAGAGCTATGCTGTACTTCAGTCAAGCATGGATTTAGATAAGGCCCAAGGCCTATCTCATACAACATGAGATCAGTCAAGGCGAACACAGTGGTTCCTTCTGGCCTCGATACCTAACAATCCCCCATCACCTCTACAAGTTCTTAGCTCAAGAAGGTTGTGAATGTGGCTGCACTCCAAAACAAAGCAGAAGAAAAACTGACCAAAACTGGCTGGCTGTACTGACCCTCTCAGGGTCTCCAGGGGTGTTCTGTTGTCTGTTATGTCAGCGGAGGTAGAAATGAGTGCATCAGCACATCAGTCTCACAGGCCGAGCTGATGAGCCAACAGAACTTGAAGAGCCTGTGAGACAGGAACCTAGAGGAGGAGCTATGACCACTGATACCCCCTGCAGTGCAATTTTCCATTAGGTGTTTTCAAGATAAAGTGCTGTGTCAAACCAGAGAAATTTAGGCTTGGCAAATAATATGACGCAAAGAAGCGGGAGACCAGCTTAATGGCTTGGAGGTAGCCTAGGAGCCGACATGATACTAACGTGAGCCTGTTACCTCTGTCATCAAGTAGCAAAATATGCTGCTCAGTCCATTAAGAGAGCTCTCAAGAGTGTTCCAAGCAAGGGGTAACCATAACAATACAGGGTAAGTATCGAGAAAAAGGGCAGAAGGGTTCAAGCCATGCTGCTCATGTCTGTTTCAGGCCGATTCAGATTTCCTCTTATTTTGACATGTGCACCACAAGGCTTTGTCTCTCAGTCTGTGCAGTGCTGAAAATTCAAGGATGTCAGTGAAGAAACACAATCAGCTGTATTGATAAAATTAGATTGCCGAGATTTCACTGTATGTCAGCACACTGTGGTGTATGCATAGCAGCTTGTTACAGAAAAGAGCAAAATGACATGGGTGTATAATGGATTTAGAGGCCCAGTTACACGCACACATTTCCTTTTATCTCCTACATTGTACTAAGAATCCATGCAGACTTTGTGAGTGATAGCGGGTGGGGTCTTGCTGTGCAGTTTCCATTCCATTTCTGCAGGCCATTCAATGAGACAAATTCAGTACAATCAGAGTTTGAGAATTATAATTGAATTTGAGTTTGCACAAATGAACAGGCACCCCTACTCAGAGACATCTTTTTTATTCTCTTCTTTCCCCCCCACCCCCCACCTGCTTTTGATGTTCTCATTCTTGTCTTCTTTCAGGCAGCGCTCTTTACCCCAGAGGGTAGGCAGCCAACCCACCTCCTTGCCCCACTCCAAAATAAATGTTATAAACAAAAGAAGGTGCAAAAGGGGATTTTTAAAGAGATAGTTTATAGCAAGTTTTTTTCTTTTTTTTTTTAATTTTGAGAGGGTTTTTTGCATGTTTCACAGAACAGCGTCGTCTGTTCTATTCAGGTTCTTATACCGTGTCTTGACCTTATTACAGTCCAAAACAGTATTCGTCAGAGAATGTCTGTCACAAAGAGCAGACAGAATTGGCCTATATACTGAAAACTGCATGCTCCTTTTCCTTTGGTTTATTCCTCCCCTGCCAAAATCAATAACAAAGGGTATAGCAGTGGTTTGCAAACTCTGCTCCTGGGAACCCTGGGGTTCCACAATAGGTCATCAGTGGTCTTCAAAGAGATTGGGGGTAAGAACAGAATAGGCTGGGAGGTGGTATGTCACCAATATGGGGCTGGGTTGCCTCGCTCCATGTCAGTCTTTACGTTAGAGATGGGACTTCTGTGGCAAAGGAAGTAATATGAAAGGGTTCTGTGACTTTAGGAAGTTTGAAAACCACAGGGCTTTGGCATTAATCAGATACTTGTCCAAACAGGCTGGCAGATACCTTTCTGTTAGAGCAAAACATTTTCCTAACAATTAGGTACACATCCAGTGCCAGCTCTTCAGCTGGTATAAACTGGTGCTGCTCTCACCAGCTGGCACAGAATGAGCACAAATCTATTTACCTAAGTCAAGCTGAAACAATTCGCAGCAGTGAGTAACTTGCCCCATTACCTTTAAAAGGTAGAGTAGCCTCTCCTGAGTGCACAGATGCCAATTTGCACTCTCACGATGTTAGTATGGATCTGACCCTGAATGCTCAAAGGTGTTTGAAAAGGGCACTTGATATTGTTATTTCTTCTTATGTGCAGGTATAGAATGACAGAATAACAGAAAATGAGGTTTGGAAGGGACCTCAGGAAGTCATCTAGTGCAACCCCCTGCTCAGAGCAGGACCATCCCCAGCTAGATCACCCCAGCCAAGGTTTTGTCTTCCTGGGTCTTAAACACCTCCAAGGATACAGATTCCACCACCTCTCTGGGTAACTGTTCCAGTGTTTTACTACCCTGCTCATAAGAGAGTTTTTCCTGATATCTAACCTAACTTCCTTTGCTTCCAAGTCATTGCTTCTTATTGTCATCTGCCACCACAAAGAACTGTCTAACTCCGTCCTCTTTGGAATCACCCTTCAGGTAGTTGAAGGCTGCTATTAAATCTCCCCTCAGTTTCCTCTTCCTCAAACTAAATAAGATCAGTTCACTCAGCCTCTCCTGAGAAGTCATGTGCCCTAGCCCCCTAACCATTTTTGTTGCTCTCCTCTAAATTCTGTCCAATTTTCCACATCCTTTCAGAAATGAGGGCCCAAAACTGGACACAGTACTCCAGATGTGAGGAATAAGGGAAATAATCACTTCCCTTGATCTGTTGGCAATGCTCCTATCAGTGCAACCCAGTACGCCATTAGCCTTCTTCACAACAAGGGCACGCTGTTGGCTCATATTCGGCTTATTGTTCACTGTAACCCTCAGGTCCTTTTCTGCAGAGCTGCTGTTTAGCCAGTCGGTCCCCAGCCTATAGCAGCGCATGGGATTGTTTGTTTCTAAGTGCAGGATTTTGCACTTGTCCTTGCTGAACTTCATGAGATTTCTTTTGGTCTTAGCCTCCAATTTGTCGAGGTTTCTCTGAATCCTAGCCTTACTCTTCAGCATATCTACTACTCCCCCCAGCTTGGTGTCATCCACAGACTTGCTAAGGGTGCACTCCCATTCCATTGATGGAAGACATTGAACAAAACCAACCCTGGGGCTGACCTCTAGGGCACTCCACATGACACCAGCTGCCAACCAGACATCAAGCCATTGATTACTACCCTTTGAGCCTGATGAGCCAGATAGTTTTCTATCCTCCTTACAGTCCATTCATCCAATGTATGCTTCCTTAGCTTGCTTGTGAGAAAGTTATGGGAGACCGTATCAAAAATCTTTGCTATACCACAGTCAAGGTATATCACATCTACTGGTCTCCCTGCATCCACAGAGCCAGTCATCTCATCATAGAAGGGAATCAGGTTCATCAGGCATGACTTGTCCTTGGTGAATCCATGCTGACAGTTCCTAATCTACTTCTCCTCCTCCAAGTGCTTAGAAATGGATTCCTTGAGGACCTGCTCCACGATTTTTCCAGGGACCGGTCTGTAGTTCCATGAATCCTCCTTTTTCCCTTTCTAAAGGATGGGCACTGTATTAGCCTTTTTCAAATAATTCAGGACCGCTCCCAATTGCCACATGTTTCCAAACATTTAGAGCCAGTGGCTCTGCAATCACATTAGCCAAGTCCCTTAGCACCCTCAGGTACATTACATCCAGCTCCACATCCAGCTTTTCTAAATAGTCCCTACCCTGTTCTTTCACCACTGTTGGCTGCTCACCTCCTCCCCAAACTGTGCTGCCAGGTGCAGTAGCCTGGGAGCTGACCTTGCCTAGGAAAACTGAGGTAAAAAAGGGAATTGAGTACTTCAGTCTTTTTCACATCAGCTGTCACTAGGTTGCCTCCCCCCTTCAGTAAGGGACCCACACTTTCCCTAAGTTGTGTGACTGCATCAGATTTTCAGCATGCTTCAGGGAGATGCATATGTGCTTGTAACCATGCACTGGTCAGTCTCCTTTGCTGATTAAAGATCAGCATACTGCTTTGTCTCCACTAATTTATATCTCAAATCTACAGTTACAAGCAGATCCTACCAACTACATTGGTCTTCCTTCATTCAGCTATAGCTCTGTTCTGTTATAGCATACAGTCTGAATTGCCCGCATGCACACAGAATATCCAGTGCACTGCCAAACCAAGGCAGTTTCTACAGCTGGAAGAGAAAAGATGCAAGCCTAGGTTGACAAGCAACATAGCACCCTGAGAAAGTAGTGCTCTTTCTGGGTTAGAGGTACTAATTCACCACCATTCCTCCTTCTCAACTGAGGGATACCAGAGGAACTTGAAGCCCTCAGATTTAAAAAGTTGCCTGTGAGGCATTCCTTAAACTCCATCCAGTTCTTCAGCCCTGATATTGGATTGTTTTGCTGTTTTGTTTGCTAAGCAAGCACAGGCGCATCATGGTACTTCAGCTATTCTGTACACCCACACACAGACACCCCCCTACACTGATTAAGATGCAAGTGGCCATCCATGTAGAATGGCTGTCCTCAGTCCATAAAAGTGTCCACTGTTAACATACTGAGGCTGGGGAGCTTCAATTTTTATAAGCCCATTAACACTAATGGAGAACATAAAATGCATAAACAAGAACAGCCTCTCTAACCTCCCCTGGCTTATTGACTGGACTGGTAATGGATCACATGACAGGACAAGAGGTAAACTGCACTGGGGTAAATTGTGGTAAACTGGACAAGAGCCATCACACTCTCTCAAAACATATGTTTCCTCACAGTGAGGGACTGCCACCAACAACAATTTTGTTTATTTCCTTTTCTTGTAAACCAGAAAATAATTACTTCAGATGCACACTGTCAGATCATTATGTTCATGAGTTCTCCAGGCTGCCAGAGTCAAAGAGAGGATAACAGGGGAGAGGAGCTATCTCCAAAAGATTGTCTTCTTTTGGGTCTCAAAATAACAGGCTACCAGTCATTAGGCCTATCATTGCTTGGAACAGAAGGACTGACTTCACCCTGCTTTGTATAGAGGCTTCTTGCATTGGATTAAAGGACTTGCTTGTGGTTTAAGTCCCAGGTCTCAGGTCAGAAAGTGATTTAAAAAAAATTAAAGGTTTTGGAGTTACCCACCTCTCCAAAAAGCCCATGCCCATATTCCTTTTCTTAACAAGATGCTTGTAAAATCCCTTGCTTCTCAGAAATAATCTGATAGCCTGACAATGATGGTGTTCAGCACTAATTGCATTCGTCTTTCTCTGGCTGGGAATTCTGTAGGCTTTCCCTGTGTATATGGAGTTATTATTTGACATTCAAACGTAATACACTGGTGAGCCATTGTAAGGATCATCCCAGACCTTCCCCTTTGTAAGTCTTTGCTTTATACCTCTGAATAACTCAGTGTTCTGTTTAATAATAATGCTTTGTATTTCTGCAGTTCCATCCAGGCAAGGATCTAGAATCACTTTACAAACATCAAAGCTGCTGTCAACTTGAATTGTACTTTGGCACTGATTACTTTTTAAAAATTCCATGTTCTGACAGATCCCTCTTTAACATGATGTTCTGAATTATTTTTTTTTCCATGTCTTTTAACAAAAATTTGATCAGAGTTTTCTTGCTTCTCTGCAGATGTTTATAAGGGTCATTGCCACCATGGAGAAAGTAAGCATACCAAGGAAACAATAAAACAGCCTATGCACAAAGACCTATCAAAAGCAAGAAGGGAACTGAATGAGGGGGAAAAAAAGACAATTGTTATTTGCTAACTTCTTCTAGCAACAGCCAACTGAAGTTGCATTTTAAACAATGGGAGATAAATGTGATTTTCCAGATAGCAGTACTCCTTTAAGAGCCACATTGTGAATCCTTCTGTGAATGGTTACACACATTGGGCTAGATTGTTCTATCTATTAGGCTTTGAAGTGAACTGAGGCTCTGGCCCTTTAAAGACTCTTTCCCACTGTGTTGAAGTCCACAAAATCCAGTAGTGTATCTACTTTTATAACTTACCATCTCATCTTAACTCAAGACAAAAAAAAGTAGCAAGCAGGAGAAGGATCCATATACAGTATCTTTAGTATTAATAGTTTTTCAGGGCCTTGAACAGATTTGCACTTAGATGCCTAACTCTGCAACACCCTGCAGATTCTTGAACAAGTTGTAGTGTGGATGATTTGAAGGGTGACACGAAGAAGCTCCATGTGCTTGAAGAATTTCACAATAGCACCAAGCACACACTGTTTTTCATGGCTGCAAGGAACAACATGGAGCACACAGCACATGTAATGAAGATCCAAGTGCTTGCAGTCCAAATACAGTCAGTGCACTGGATCAGGGTAGTACAGACAGATACCGACAGAGCTCTGTGCATGAAACAAAGCCACAGATGCCTAAAAGGTAGAATACATTCAGGCCCATAGTCCCAATGAAGTAGATACATAGGCTAAGGATCTTAGGTTCAGAGAAGCTGTGCCAACTCACACCAGCTGAGAATCTGTCTCATGACTCCATATTGTCTTACTGCATTCAAATACTTGGGGTGTGAGCAGAGCTTGGGTTTTCTTGGGTCTGTTTAATAATTGCACTATCACAGTTCAGCAAGGCTATTTGTATATCTAATACTTCATTCTTGCCTGAGTTCAGCTTCCACCTTCAGTTCTCCCAGTATTGTCACTGGATCTTTCCTAGGTTCCTGTATTAATATGTGGGCATTCTTTTCAAATGCATGTAATAATCCCCCTGGACCTGAGGAAACTTGTTTGTATTCTTTTACAATAATAGGTTTTGTCAAACCCATTTTCTTTTGTTTCTTTAATTGTACCCCATTCTTTGCTTGTTTTATAGCTCAATACCCATACAGCAGCAGCGTCCATGATTTAAAATGTCAGAGGGCATGGCTTTGTCTGTAATTTAACAAAATCTTCCATCTCTTGGCAGTTTGACAGAACTGTGCACTCTAGATCTCCATCTATTGTGCAATGGGTTTTATTCCGTTGACTTTGGATGAACTCTTAACATTGTGCACTTTGCCTGAGCTCCTGTGTCTGTTTTAAAAATGACACACCTTGTGGACTCCTGTCATTTAAAATTTTACAAATACTTCACTCTGATCTTTTTACAGCATGTTGACTATTGCAGCTAACAATGTTTTGTCATAGTTTTCTCCTTCATGGTTCCCTCAGGTGTGTGCTTTATTTAACTGTTTCTGTTGCAGTTTATTTCATTTGCTGGCATCTCTTGTCTCAAGTCTTATGGGACCTGTGCCCTACCTCCAGCCTCTCATGTAATCAGCTATCCTGATCTCTCCCTCTGATGCCATTTGTACCATGGGTTATTTTTGCATTTCAAAAGAACAGTTCTCTTGTTCTTGACAGTCTCATAGCATTATTGAACAATTATTGTTATTTGTTTTTGTATCACTCTAGTGCCTGCTTAACCTGGGAACAATCACTGAGAGGGAGTTAGTTGGTTTCTTATGTCCAGGAAGGTAGCAAGGCTTTAGGCAGGTTTACAAAGTCAGCATGGGATCAAGGACTCTGTTAAACTAAGAGTGTACAAAACAGACATGCTTGCCACTCTACTGCACAGACACAAGACTTAGAGGTTATACAAAAGGTACCTCCATCAACTGAAGAAGTTGCACAGGAGGGACATTTGTGCCCAGCTAGAATAAACTGAACATATTGCATCATATGGACAATCTATACATTCCCAGGCAGCTCCTTTACAGTGAACTGGAGCATGGGTAAAACAAAGAAGTATAGTTGCCCAAGGAAGCCCAACAGCATTCTCAAAACACACTTGACTGAATGCAGCTGATTAGCAGGACTAGCGGTGCTCAGTGTTTTGGCCTTGTGGGCCAGTGAATGGTGTGAGCTGGTCTGTGGACCAGATTGGACCTTGCATGCCAGAAGCAGGCCCCAGGACCCTGTGCCACCCCCCAGCCTCATGCACCAGGATCAGGTGCCTCTCTTCTGAACATTAGGCTTACAGGATTGAGGTCCTGGAGCCCCAAATCACCTCCACCTGGCACCATGCACTAGGATTGAATCCAGTACTACCCTGATCCAGTGCACATACTAGCGGGGAATCCTATGGTCCAAATGACCCAGCAATTGGGGGCTGGATTTGGCTGACAGGCCAGAGGTTGAGCACCCCCGAGCCAGTCATTTGAGGCAGAGACATAATTAGGAATTTTGGTATTCTGGGTGAGGTAGGGGAGGGGTGCCAACACCAGAGAATCCCATCCATAGGTTGCTGCTGTTGTCTACTAATATTTTTTTTACTGGGTATCCATGTGCTACATGCACAGTATTCTCAAATCCAAGTGTTTAAAAAACTTAGGGCTTCTATACATGTGCAGGGGGGCTGCTCCAACACGCTATAATTACAGCATGTCAGTCTGCTGGAGTATGCTAATTACCACATCCAGGGAACTCCAGTGTCATGTGTATCAGCGTCCCTGTGCTGAAAAATGGCGGTGGGGCACTTTAAAGCTCATATAATAAGCTTTTGATCAAAGCACCCTGCCACCATTTTTCAGCATGGGGATGCTGACACACATGACATTCCAGGTGCTTTTAATTAGCGTGGCTCTTGGAGCTGCACTAATTAAAGCACCCCCTCTGCCTCCCAAACCATGTCTATAAACGCCCTTAGGTCCCAACAGTTATGAGATTCTAATAATTTACTTGTATCCTGGTATTGGAAGCCCTTGGGGTCCAAATTTCATAGATTTCATAGACATTTGGGCTGGAAGGGACCAGGGAGGATCATCGAGTCCAGCCCCCTGCCCCAGGGGCAGGAAGTCAGCAGGGATCATAGGATCTCAGTAAGATAAGCATCCAAATGTGTCTTGAAGGTGTTCAAAGTGGGTGTCTGAACCACCTCCAGCAGCAGTCTATTCCAGACCTTGGGGGCTTGGACAGTAAACAAGTTCTTTCTTATGTACAGCCTGAACTGGTCACAGTGGAGTTTGTGACCGTTCAATCTTGTCATCCTTTGGGGCACTCTGGTGAACAGATGTTCGCCCAGATCCTGATAAGCACCCGTGATAAACTTATAGGTGGCCACCAGATCACCCCTGATCCTGCGCTTTTCCAGGCTGAATAGCCCCATTGTTCTCAGCTTGTCGTCATAAGGTCTGTTTTCCTGACCTCTGATCATGCACGTGAATTGTGGAACCCAAAACTGGACGCAGTACTCCAGCTGCAGCCTCACCAAGGCCGAGTACAGTGGGAGAATGACGTCCTGCGATCTGCTTGAGAAGCATCTATGGATGCAAGCCAGCGTTTTGCTCACTTTACTAGCTGCAGCATTGCACTGAAGGCTCATGTTCATCTTGTGGTCAACCATGACCTGCAAGTCCCTTTTATCTGTAGTGCTAACCAGCGTAGCACTACTGAGCCTATAAGGACGCTGCAGGTTTTTCCTCCCAAGGAAACCTTGCATGTTTCAGTGTTGAACACCATCAGGTTCTCATCTGCCCATTTCATGAGTCTGTCCAGATCTGCCTGGATCACCCTCCTATCCTCAGGTGTGGATGCTTTACCCCAGAGTTTGGTGTCGTCAGCAAACTTGGCCAGTCCACTTCTGACACCAATGTCCACATCATTGATGAAGTTGTTAAACAGTATAGGCCCAAGCTTTATTCAACATCCACAATGGCCAGACACTTACTTTAAAAAAAAATGCAGGCAAAGATTCTCATATGGTTAGATGATTCCAGTAGCTAGATCTTTAAGAAACACAACTCTTGACTCAAAATAACCCCCTTTGCCTTTTAACCAGTATGAAAGGAGTTATTGTTTTGCAAACCCCTTTGAGCCTTCTAGACCTCCCATAGTAACTACATGGGTATCTTCAGTCAGCTCAGCTTTTTCCTGATTGCATACATAGCAGTTACCCATAGAAGATATCACAGAGTTTGAATGCCTCCCTATTGTACCCATGAAGTTTGCCCACCCTGCATGCAAATTTCTCAAGAAATTCATCTGTGGAAGTGGTCATACTTGTCTCCTACCTCAGAGTGATTTCTTCAGCATCTGCCATCTCTTTCCTAGGTCCAAACAGTGAGGGGAGCCAGGTCCAAGATACTGCCACATGCACTATGCAGAACCCTTTTGGTACTGAGTGATGAGTACCCTTCCTTGAAAAATTCAGAGCTAAAATAGCAAGGTTGACCTGTATAGGTTGAGGAGTGCAAGGTTTAGGACTGGAATTAACTGTAAGGTCTGCATGTTAGTGGAAAAATGAAGAAACAGAGGTGTGTAGGAAGTCCAGGACAGAACTGAGGGGCATTCAGTTGACCTGTTTATGTAATTTAGGATTGGAATACTGGGCGAGGGAAGGGCAGGTCATGACTGATGTGTATTGGCAGAGATGCACTGAGTGTCAAGGACTGGAGCAAGAGTTATGGCTGGTCAGTAGAGGGATGAATTGGCAGGGCAGTAGGGAAGACCCAGCTGGAATAGCACAGATATTGCAGAGCTAAGTACATTAGCAGACCTGTATGTTAAGGGACCCATGATGGGAGGAGTGTGATGTTGGTGTCAAGTCAGGTGTCAACAAAGTTACATGAAAAAGTGAAGAAAGTACTTTGACTGGCTGCCCACCACAGCTTGGCTCCAGCTTGTCTGATGGTCCTATCACTTCCTTGAGAATGCAGTGCTTATGTGTTACTTGAACTAGAAAGTAAGGAGGATGTCAGACTGACAATCCACATAGATAAATATCCCTTTCCAATGGTTCTTTTTGCTATTCATTAGCCTTAGCTGAGCCCACAGCTTTGCTAGGGCCATGTGAGAAGTGTACCCAGGGGTGCTTGTTTTGGCAAAACAATGAGCAAATAATTGATGACATCAAGTTTGGCAGAGTCCACCATTTTTTTAAAACCCACCCACCCACAGACTGAGCCCTAAGGAAATAATAGAACATCAGTCAGGGTCAGCCCTGACCCAAGCTCAGCCCCATTTGGCCCTCTCTATGTGCTTTCTGCACCTCATGGAGGCACAGAGTTGTGGAATCCAAAATCAGCCAACCCATGTTTCCCAGAGGGCCCTCATATCACCCTAGTTCCCCCCGCTAAATTCCCTCCTGCATCAATTTTAGGCTCATGGATGAAGGTCTTGACTGGCAATAGATGCCTAGAAGTGGTGCATGGCATTAAGTACTATGTAGGCATGTGAGCCTAAGTGCCTGGCAGTGTCCCAGCAGAGTCATGTTCCCATTGCATTCCTTGGATATCTCCCAGCCGCTGGTCTGAGAAAGTCACTAACCCTAGTGTGCTGCATTGTTCTGTTAGGGACATTTCAGTGCAGGAGAGGTCTCATGATCTGACTAACCACTGCATATGCACATTTTGAAATGTGCTATCCCAAAGACAGCTGAGGAAACTGAAGTTCTCCCCGTGGTATGTGCACGTCCCCAGTAAGCTCCCCCAGGGGCTGCATCTTTTTGAGAGCTGAAGAGCAGCTGGAGATGGGGCTGTTCCAGGTGTGTGTTATAACTGCTCCCCAAACGCTTTCCAGTGGGAGGGTAAGGAATGGGATTTTGCAGCTGAATGTTCCTCTAATGCTTGGATGGGGAGGAACATTGAGAAGCTGGAACAGAGGAGCACACCAGCAGGAGCTAACTGATCGGGGAGTCTCATTCCTGAAAAGCAGATACAATACTCTTGAGAAGCAGGCTGCACCCTCTAGAGGACTGTGTAATTACCAAAATGTGAGTGAGCACAACACTTTGAGAATGTTACATGCATGTTACCAGTTAGCCATGGGGCCTTCAGGGTGAACAGGGAGAATGCTCATCTCTCTGACGGTTCCCGTTAATCCTCCCATTGCGATGCAATAGGCACCAAGGAGATGGGAGTTTGTAGAACAGGACCCTAATATCTTCTCCCTTGGTTCATTTTCTACCTGACCTGTCAATATTGCCATTTTAGCCAGAATACTTCTTTGGGTCCATTTGACACGAATTCAAATTGATGGGCTTTCTGTGTAGTCTATGCCGTCTTTTTTCATTATGCTACAATCCACATGTTTTTCTTCATAGGAATCTGGGCTGCTGAAATCCAAGTTTCATTCTCCAGATGTATTTCCAGTCTCCACACCCATATCCCTCAGCATTTATTCAAATAGGAAATGGTCATGCATGGGTTCTGGGCTGCTGCCATTGTACAGAGCTGGTGCTTTTCAGACAGGCTTGAGGGATTCTTTCCACAATTAGAGTAAGCAGGAATGACGCCTCTGGACATGGGCCCATTCACCACTCATCTAAAAGCAACAGAACTGATTCATTCAGGGGTCTAAATAGGCTGGTGAAACCAAGGCCCTCTGCAGTAAAAAATCCTTCTGAGGGTATAGAGGAAAGGGAGCGGAACCAGCCAACTTGGGTCCAAAGTGAGTAATATGGTGGGGAGGTGGACATGGCCCAGGTGCATGTGGGCAAATACATGGAGGCAAAGACAGGCTAATGGAGATGATATGGAACTTATATCTGAAGTGGAAACAAAATTCAAAGAACTCAGTGCTGTGAAACTCAGAAGTACCTTCCATCCCCAAATTTGGGAGGACAGGCACAGGCATTGTAGGTCTGATAGCAAGGTTTTTAAATAAAATATATCGAGTTGGCATGGGCAGATCTAGGATTTCGAAAAGAAGGGTACAGATAGTGCAGCGCATCATCATATATAACCCAACATACACTTTCTCCAGGTAAAAAGAAACCAGAAACATTATAATATGCTAGGGGTCTAGAGCTGTATTATTCATTTTAAGATTGAATTAAAAGCAAATATATCTTTATTGAAATGTGCATTGATATGCTATATCACATAATACCTACAAAAACCCAACAAACTGAAAAATATAATCAAAGGACGTTGTTTCTTTAGTTCTGTTGTTATTAGAATCAAATGTACATCTCTTTCAGATTCATAAAACACTATCTAGCCTTTCTGAGCATCTTGACAGTGCATCCAATGCTTCACTTAGTTATTTCCAAACTTGCATCAATGTTCACTTGGCTTCTGTTCCATCCAGGAGAACACAAAACAACAGCAGACTCTCCCTATGCCTGAAGAAGGGTGTTTGTGCCCAAAAGCTTTCAAAGAACAATTTTTCCAACCATAGGTGACTGGTGCCTCTTGAGTAAGGCTGGGCACATGTCAGTGACCAGGGGGGACCCTGATCTTGCTGATTGGAGGGGTGGGGTCCCCCACGGCCAATCTCACTCACCAAAAAGTGGCCACGCCACTTTGGAAGTCCTGCTGCCACTTCCGGAAGTGGTGTAGCCATTTTTGGTGGTGGACCTGCTCCCCGGCTGGCACTCGCAGGGGGGGCACTAGCGCTCCTGCCTGGCCCCCTACCCATCGCCTAAACAGGGAGCCTGACAGGGGATGCACCACCACTCTCAAGGGGTGCATGTGCACCCTCTACATGTCGCCATTGTTTCCAACTATTTAGTTGGTCTAATAAAATATATCACATTTACCCAAAGAACCTTGTCTGCCTATGTCCTTAGACCAACACAGCTACAACCAACATCCCCAAATAGCTGGATTAGTGGAATATCATCAAAACCATTAAAAAAAGAGAGAGGGTCATTAACATCTGATTCCTTCTAAATTCCTCATTCCACAGGAGGCACATCTACATGTGCATATTAATGCAGAGCAATTAACTCTGGTGCTTATTGCACCAGAGTTTATTGCTCCCAGGTGCTGCATTTACATGTGTGCCTGGGACCCCCCACCCCCAGACCTCCTGCCAGCTGGGACTACTCCAGCCTGGCTCAACATGCTGCAGAGGGGCTGGCTGGGGCACTAGCTGGCAGGCAGCCCCTGCACTGAAGCACCCTCACACCCCAGCCAACCACATCAGTGTCCACATGTGTGCTACTGTGGAATAAAAAACTCCACATCAGGATAGTTATTGTATTTAAAAGTACTGTCCTGCTGCAGAGTTTATTAGTTGACTCCAGTCTAATAGCCCTGCATGGGTAGAAGCGAGACATTTACTGCAGAGCTAATTAATCTACTTTGCAGTAAGTATCTCGTGCACATGCCCAGGTAAATTATAATGAGCAACGAAGTCAACTGATTCCCTCAGTGCTGCATGAATAGACATGTTGTTGCCAATGCCAGGCAGTTGGTTTTAATCTATGGGCAAAGCAGGTATCAAAGCGGGGTGCAACTGTACCACTTCACCCCCCTCTTCTCCCAAATCTGCCCCCACAAGTTGGGGTTGGTATCATATGATTAAAGAATAGCAAATGTAGTACATATATCCAGGAAGTGATCCAGACAACTGCAAGCCCATTAGTCTAACCTCAATAGCAGGCAAGATTTTAGAATAAATTTTGAAGACAATGGTAATTAAAACCATGGAGCTAAATGGAAAATGGGAAAAATACAACATGGGTTTTCCAAAAGGTAGCTCATACCAGATTAACCTGATATGTTCCTTTATTTAAAGAAGTAGTTATCTCATCAGTTGGGATTTCCATCAAGTGTTTTATGTGGTGCCACATAAAAAACTATTAGTTAAGCTGAGAAAGGTGGAAATTAGTATAAAAATTATGAAGGGAACTGCTAATAGGGGACAACAGATAGCATTGAGAGGGGAAGTATTAGGCTGAAAGGAGGTTATTTGTGGAATTCCTCAAAAATAGTTGTGGAACCAACCTTATTAAATATGTTCAAGCATGTTAGATCTAATTTGCTGCTGAAACTGAATCAGAGGACATTGGAGCAGCATCAGGATATCACGCAGGAAGAACTGGATGACATGAGGACTGCTGTTACAGAAGTAGGAGGAAATTCAGCAGCACAAAATATAAGCAATAAAGTTGGGTATTAACAATAAGAATTTCTGCTATGATCTCAGGGTTTGTCAACTGGAAACATCAATAAGAAAGGTCTAGAGACTTTGGTGTGCTAGCTGATCTGAGAAGATGACTAAACCACCAGGAAAAAGGACCCAAGAGAAAAAGCTGTAGCCTACAAAAGCTCATGCCTCACTGAACAAATTGGACTATAAGATGCCACCCTGACTTCTGCACAAAGAGTAGGTGAGAACAATACAAAGGAAAGAAAATAAAAAGAGTAACCAATAAGTTATCCCTGGATACAAGGAATTGATGAAGTATTATTATAGACAGACATCTTGATTATGCAATTTTATTTAAAGGCAGTTTAGTGTTTGTATGATTAACAGTAATAAATGCAAGCAGCATTTAAAGGTGTAAAAAATCCTGTTTGTAAAAAAATAGTGGGAAAAGAGAATGTGCAAGAGTACACATTTATTCCACATGTTAATATATCACATCTAAAAAAGCTACATTAAAAGAACATTCTGGTTGCAAAAGTCAAGCACTTAAGAGTCAGGAAATACCAAAATTAAGGTTGCATCTGCAGTCTTGACACATACCATTGTACATAGGCACTATAACATAGTTTTTAACTTCATGATCACATAGCTGGTATTTTTTGTTCCCTTGGGACTCCCATTGTCTTCATGAAATGAACTATTATTCATTATTTCTTTTTTTCACCTTTATTTAATGTTTGGCCTCTGGCTTTTTTCCACTTGCTATCTAAATCCTCTACTGAAACCAGAATTATTGAATTTCCTTAGGTATTTTTATGGTGCTCTCACTCTAATATCTGACTACCTCATTAACCTCAGTGAACTGATCTTCAGACACACCTGAGAGTTTGGGGGCATTTAAGTCAGGGAAACCAAAGCAGACCAATTAAAGCCAAAATTGGCAAAAGTACCCACTAATTTTGGATGCCTAACCTGAGATACCCGTGTTCTGATTTCCTAGAGTACTTAGCTTTTTTTTTTTTATAGCCCTTCATATGTTCAAAGCCACAGATTCTATCAACTTCATTTGCACTTGCAAGTGCTCAGTGTTTCTTCAATCCGTGCACCCAGAATCTCACACTGGACACCCAAAGCACAAGGAACACAGCCAGTGAGGTCTGTCTGCAAAATTCTTGGTTTAAGTGATTTGCAAAGAGGCACATAGGAAACCTGTGGCAGATGCAGGGAAAATCCAGTATTCCAGGGTGGTATTCGACAGTATTGCCCTGAGACCATCCTCTCCCCATTCTCTGGCACCTTCGCGAGTTAGGTGCCAACCAGGGGTGGCTGGGGGACATGTGGTTCCTGGCACAGCTCCTCAGGCTGAGCTAACCAGGTGATAAGCATGGCTCCCTGTGAGAGCTCAGCATGCCCAGTGAGCTCAAGAAACCACACAAGGCAGAAGCACACAGCCAGAAAGGGTGCAGCTGCACCCTCCTGCCTTTTCTCCCTTTCTGGATCTGGCCATGGGACCAGCCTCTGTAACATACAAGGTTGGAATCCTAGACACAAGAGCTTTCAGTCACTACCTGACCTGACTCACTCCCAGACCATAGCCTGTCCTGTGTACTGAACGGGGCAGTGCCAATTTAAAAATACAGCATGGACTCATATAATTAAAGGTGATCATATCACATACCAAGCTTTACATTCATTAAACATAGAAGTTTGCATCAACAATAATTTTTTTAAATAACTGAAAACCAGAAATTCTCTCATGTGGAACCCTGCTGACCTCCAGCGTGCATCACCAGTAAGATCTGGACTTGTAGACCCACAGCATGCACTTGAGCTGACGGAGCAGCTGGTGCAGTATCTTGAGGCTTGTAATATTGAAATAAGACCTGCTTACAGTAAAGAGGTAACAGTTTTTACTGTTGCCCTTGCAAGGGTCTTGTGGCTGGCTTGTTCCTGTTCTCACACCTGGAAGTTCCTGCTAACTGCATCCAGACTGTCCCATGGGATGACAAATTTCCTGGACATTTTATGTGTCCAAGAGGACTTAGTCTGTCACAACTGGTAGCAGTGGCAAGCTGTTGTTATTTTCCAAGTGGTCTAGACACTGGAAGAAGGGAGAGGGAGGCTTGGCACACACTTTGCCAGTGAGTGTCATAGCAATTTGCTGGCAGCAGAAGAGTGTGAAGGCTGAAGACCTGTGAGTCCAATTCAACATTTGAGAAACGAGTGTGTCCCAGTGATTATAAACCATTCTTCCTCTGTGCCTCTGGTCTACCCACCCATTCACACCCCAGCTCCTTGCCAATCCCCGCCTCTTCTCTCCACCCAGTCTCCAGAGCATGTACAAAGGATATCAGTGAGAATTGGGGACCATCTATGTGTACATCTATGACTGATGAGAGACAGGATCAGTTTGGCATGTGTCACCAATATGTCATATTATGTGACTTTGTCCACATGGGTCTAGGAGCTGAGTTTCTGCCATTCCAATAGTCTGTGAGAAAGGGCCTTTGGTTATACGGCTTAAAAGTAGTTAATGATGTTAGCATAGATTTGGTGCACAAAGGAAGAAAGTATAATACTGCAAGTGTTACCATTTCAAAGTGACAAAAGCCTCTCGCTCTGTCTGTCTGTCTGTCTTTTAAGTTGCATCCATTTCAGATGCCTTGGAGACGTTACCTCATTAGTTTTAATGAGAAGTCCAGACGTGCGTCTGACAACCATAAATTGTTCTTTTTGCATGACTTTTGTGCATGTTTTATGTGTGTAAAAGGGCTCCCTGTGTTGCCCTGTGAAGGGCTTGACTGTGTTACATACTGACGTCTGCTGTTTAGCCGCACGTCACTCTGGCCTCTCTCTGCACAGTTCCCTTTTTATATGTTGCCCACCCTTTATGAAGTCACTTTCCCCCTTCCGTTCCACCCCCATATATTTAAGTCTTGTCCAGCTCCTTGTGCAGGGCTTACTTCCACTCCAAATAAAACTCCCAAATGAAGCACGGACACTGGTACCCCAGTGTTCAAACTTAACACTAGCAGCAGTTCGTTCATCCAGTCAAGTGACCACCATTTTCCATAGTCCATGACATATTCCCTCTAAGTTCCCAAATTAGTTTTTTTTATTTTACCAATTGCAAGATGGTGAGCTAAAGATTTTGAATCCCTTTAATAAAACATAGGCCATCCAATGATACCTACAGATACAGAGAAAGAATAATACAGCTCCCCTTTTTTCTGGCTCCATTTCTCTGGGCACATTTCATGGCTGAGATTTGAGAGACATGCCATCAGTGGAAGCTACTGGAAAAGGAAAATCCCTGGCTCAGAACGCTTATAGTAGAGAGAACCTGGTTTTGCATGTTTCGTAAAGGAGGGCTTGGAAAACTAGCATTTTAAATGCTCTTCATTCGTCAGCTACCCTGAATTGAAATCCCTAGTGTCTGCTGTGGGCACTGGGCACCAGCCACTTAAGTGACCTCACTTCATCGTATAATGGGCTCTTGTCCCTGTGGAGTGTTTTATCTTACGTAAGAAACAGTAGGAACAGCAAAAGGCTGTCTACCCGAATATATGTTGTCTTAATATTTCTGACTCCCCCTAGTCCTGCAGTTCAAAGGTGACCCACTTCCCCCTCCTCTAAAAATAGCTCTAAGCATTACATGTGCTCCTTGCTTCTGTTGCTTCTCACTGTAACATATTCCATAAATTGAATACTTTTGCAGAGAGTAGTTCTTCTTTAGTTTTCTGTCTTTGGTTAGTGACAGAACATTATATGGTTCCAGGGGACTGCTGATCATCCTAACCATAAATCACCAGGTGGTCGAATTGGCTGTATCCACCAAGAGAAGACTGCCAGGCACAGATCCGCGACTTTTTTTTTTTTAAATCAAACTGGACCTGCCAAAGCCATTAGCTTGTTCTCAAAATTGAAAATGCTCTCATATTTGGACCCCTAGGCCCAAGGCTCAACTGTTCTCATGAAACACCTTTATAATTTGATGGCCTCATCTGAAGCATTAAAAGCATACAAATCTGTATGTTTGTTTTGTAATTGTGAATTTGATGTTAGCTCAGGTGATGGCTAATTATTCAACAACATCTAAATATTACCATCTGGCCAGTTGTTTACTTTCTCTCACAGTACTAACAGAACTTTACTTCCTGCATGTGTATATTTGATTCAGCCCACGTATACATGCAACTTTGGTTTCTGCTCTTCCAAATTCTTCTGAGTGGTAAAATCTGGCCTTGCATAAACATGCAAAGTAGCTTTGCAGCATGGATTTTGTTTGTGCCCATTAAATGAAATAAACTTGCTGTCGGTTTTACTTATTTTAATATTGTACATGCCAGTCCCATCCCAACTTTACTTAAAATTCTTTTTTTTTTCTCTGTCTCCAGTGTCACAAAACAGCCTGTTGTAGAAATCAAAGCTCTCAATTTAGGAAGAAACCCAAAGAGCTTTGGTTTGGCACTTTCATCACTAAGGCTTTCTCCCCCTTTCCTCCCCTCCCCTCCCACCCAATTGTATATCCACACATGCATTTTGGTCCTATATTATAGTCTATACTGCTAAAAACAACATATTTTTGTTAAACATTTTACTTTTAGTGCTTTTGTCAGACCTATCACTTTCTATTGCAATTACCTCCATGTTTATCGTAAACATATCTGGTGTCTGCTCTTTTTCTCTCCTGGCATGCTGTTTTTGTGCCTCATATGAACTTTTAATTAGATTTACTTCATCTCATTCAACTTCCTATTAGAACTTTCAAGACTCCAAACCCACAATGCTCTGTGAAAAATCAAGTCCATTTTCTAGCATCTCATCACTTTGACCTGATCAGATCCCACAAATAATAATTCATTTTCTAATTAATAGATCAAGTGCCAGCCATTCAAATGAGCCTGTAAAATCATTACCAGTGGTATCATCTGATAGTTAGTTTCTTGTAAAGAAATGGTCATTTAGCAAGTATCACCTTTGAATTTTCTGAATGTCTCACCATTTACGGCTTAGTAAATTAGTCTGTTTTGCATTAGCTATTACTTGTAAATACAGGAAGTAAACTAACTGTGCAGTAGATACTGTGCAGTAACGCATGTGTAGATACTGACTAGGAGCAAATTTGCTGCCTGTCAGCCATGGTGCTGCTCAGCTCCCAGGAGCTCACAGGAACCAGAAGTGGAGCAGCACTGGGACTGGGGAGCTCTCTGCTTCCCCAAGCAGCTGGGAGCTGGCCAGGAGCTGTTACGTTTCTGGGGCAGCTCCCAGCCAGCCCCTGGATAGTCAGGAAAATCCCTGTTCAGCTGGAGACTGGCTGGGAGCTGTCCCAAAAGTAGGACAGCTCCCAGCTAGCCCCCTGCTGCGTGGGAAAGCCCCTCTGGGCATGTCTCCATGTACATTGGGCCAAGACAACTCTGCGGCAGCAGCTGTCTCTTGGCCCTGTGCACATCAGGAGCCTTCCCAGTGTATATGGGGCAAGAAGATAGCTGCCACTGCAGCTGGCAGAGCTCTCCTAGCCCCATGTGCATGGGGAACAGCCCTGTAGTCTCTGCCAGACCTCAGGCTAGCACCCTGGGAGAGCCTGGAGCTCTTCCTGGCTGCTGTAGGGGGCCAGAGCAGGGTAGGAGAATCCCTGCCCCAGGCTGCTCATACATATGCAGACATGCTCCAAGGAAAGGCTTACTGTGCAATATTTTAGGGCATTTATACACATATTTTTCTGTTCTGTAACATGCTGGAGATCTGCTGCACGTGAGCTGAGGTGAACTGTGCAGCGCTGCATGAGGTTGTATAAGTGGCAAAATGAGCATCAGTGTGCAAAAAATGGCACCAGCACACTTTTGAATTAAAGCACCTCCAATGTGTTTTAATTTGAAAGCATACTGGCGCCAGTTTCTCAGCACTGTCATGCATTTTGCCACTTATACAACTGGAAGCATCGCAGCACCAGGTGCTTTTCAAAGCGCCCAGTGCTGTGGCACTTGTATGTGTAAAAATGCCCGTACTGCACAGTAAGCCTTTGTAGCATTAAAAACACATGTAGTTGCACCCAATAACCACTTTGTAATCCCAATGGAATATGCTCTAGATCTGCAGTGACTCCGGGTTTACTGTCTGAGTAAAGAACTCGCTTTAGTACAATTTCTCTGCAATAGCATCTGCTTCTGGCATAACTCAGATTCATTGCAACCCAGCTCCTCCAGGTCTCTACCACGTTCCCCCTGAGCTGAAAGGATTCAGGCCACATGTACACGTGTGCTTTACTGTGGAGTAGACTAATTAGCTGTGAAGTAAAGTGTCACTAACTACATATACAACAGTATTAAGCCACAGTAAACTAGTTTACATTGGAGTAAGATAATACTGTCAGGGACAGTACTATTTTACAGCAAGGTAATTTACTGTGAATAAACATGTAGATGCTGACCACGGGCATAAATTGAGCCCAATCAGTCCAGCCAGCTGAGGGACAGACTTGTGCCTGCCACCTATCCACATGGCTATGCACTTTCAGTACCCTCTTTCCCCCTGATAGCTCCACCACCTGATGCCACTACCCAGAGCCCAGGGCTGAACCCCACTCCATGCTCCCTGCCAACCTGGGCTTGCTCCACCCTGGCTCAAATTACTGCTGTCCCAGGTGCACATTTAGACAACCCCTAAGAGTATTTTACTCCAGCTGAAACTACTCCGGAGTTAATTGCTTCACATTAATTGCACATTAGATGCACCCACAGTAACTTTAAATGCTCTGTATTTTTCATAAATTCAGTTTCCTTCTGACACCATATAATAAAGATATGACAGGCAGGTGGGTTGGTGTAAAACACCAGCCATTATTTCTTAGCTGTAGTCATATGATGTGGATCAGCATTACAAAAGGTCCAACACCCTGCCCCATGTACTTACAAGCCGGGTGCACGCAAGGGTCAGAATCCACCATCTGTACTGGGTACTATTATATGCTTCCTTCTTGCCCTCATGCTCTCTTATGCCTCTCATACCATCATTTGAGTTTTCTTCCTGTCTTTCTGCCAGTCTCTCTGTCGTCTATAACTAACTTCAATTTATTCCCTCATCTTTACACCTTCAACAAGGTAGTTCTGATTTTAATGGTGGCATGGGCATCCCAGCCTGCTCAATGAAGTTCCTGACCCTATGAGGAAACATTCTTAGTTGCATGACCTTTGAGAGGCCAGTTTCAGTGCTTTATAATGAAGCAGCCATTTTCCTGGAATAAGCCGTGTGCTCCTTAAATGAGCCAGTTCTGCTTTTTTATGCTGTCATCTCTTAGGTACAAATGAAAATGAATTTAACTAGGACATGTTCTTTAGTTCCCATTTCTAAAATTAGAACGCATTTAAATCAGCAAATCCTCCAGCTGGAACAGGCTATTTACAGCTGTACCTGAAGCACTGATAAGATAATGGATCCGTTGTAAATACCTATTATATTATGTTGCCTTTGGTTAGTGTTTGAGATCACAAGTAAACCGGAGGGCTATAAGCAGTAACTGAATAATGTTGCATGGTTCCTGTGGGGAGAGCGCACTAGGATTCCCATGGGATTTTTCTACTTATTTTACTGGTAGTCTCCTGAGGACTCTGTAGGCATGGCTGGATGGCTTGGTGAAAGATGCTTCAGTTTGTATTACAGGAGAATCTCAAGTCAGGGAATCAAGGTGCGTTAGCTGAAGTACATTTAAGTGGGATTTGGTCTGACATAGATTTGAGTTGTAAGGGAGAGGAAGGGAATAAGGAAAGAAAAAAATCATCTTAGAATGAGGAGATGAATGTTTCCCATTATTCACTTGAAGAAGACAAGTTGGACAACTATTCCAGGTTTTGCAATGCCCTAGGCATTTTCTATCACTCTTAGATAGCATGTTCTCCCAGTACCCCACCAAGATAGAAGTAAGATGACGTGGAGATGGGGGAACATGGTCTCCGTGGCATTTGCCTTGCTGTTAGCACATTGCAAACCTTTCTGGTAAGGTGTGAAGACAATTTCAAGGCCCCAGTACTTCCCCCTGAATTCACAATTGGCAGACAGAACTAGGACTGTTTCTTTGACACTTGTCTTGGGTCCTGGGAACTTATTTCATTCTCACACAACCTTTAGCCTGGGCACTGACTGCATTAGATATAATAACGTTCTCTACATTGGATATCTAAAGGGTCACACGCAAGCAGTAGTGCACACATAATAGGATGGTAAGAAATTGAAAATGGAATGGAAAACATCATCATTCCGCTATATAAATCCATGGTGCAACCACTGCGTGTAATTCTGGTCGCTACACCACAAAAGGATGTAGGATGAGAAAAGGTACAGAGAAGGGCAACCAAGATCATCTAAGATACAGAGCAGCTGCCAAAGCAAGAGAGACTAGGACTCTTCCATTTGAAAAGAAGCCTGACCAGGGATGTGATAGAGGTCTATAAAATCATGGTGTTGATAAAGGGACTAGGGAACTGTTATTCATGAACTCTCAAGAACCAAGGTGGACCCAATGAAATTAGCAGGACACCGATATTAAAAAACCCCCAAGAGGAAAGTACTTTTTGACACAGTGCATAATTAACTTGTGGAACTTATTTGCCACAGGGGATGATAGAGGCAGGTGACATAACCAGGTTCAAAAAGGAATTGGACACATTTCTGGAGGACAGGTCCATTAGTAGTTATTAAATAGAACAGTCATGGACGTATCCTCTGAAGTCTCTAAATGAATAATGGTGGATGCCAGGAAAGGTACAACATGGGATAGCGCATTCTAGATGTGCCCTGTTCATCTCCCTCCAAACCATCTACTGTTGCCACTGTCAGAGAAGGGATCCTGGGCTAGATGGATCATTATGTTCTTATTATTCTGTGGGGAAATTATACCCACACTCCAGAGACAGTACTGGCTTCCTAGTCACTTGACTGCAATACCCTCTTAATCTTTGGAGCACTGTGCAAGGCTTGTCAGGTTTTTACCTGAGGCAGCAATTAGCATGTATTTTCTATTTAGTTGTTGAATTGGTCTTCTATTATATATGTTGCTGTGATTTTGCACTCACACACTTGTAAAAATAAAGGCAACTTGAGGAACTGAAAAAGCAAGCAACCTACTCCCTAGTTCTTTAGGGACAGAGCAGATGATGTTGTCCTTTCTCCCAGGAAAATGCAATCAAGTTCAGATGCACCAATTAAAGTGTTTTCAGCTAGTGAATATGAATTTACCTGAGTGCAATGTAAACTGCTTGACTACCCAGTTACAAGACTAACTGTGCTTTTATATTCCTCCAACCTTGTGTCTATCTTGTCTATGTAGTTATCAAGTTCTTTGAGGCAGCAGATTATTTTGCTATAAATACGATCAGCACCTAACATAATATAGGGACTGACCCCCACTGAAGCCTTCAGACACTACCTTAATAAGTCACAGAAATAAGATATGGAATTACAGGACTATCATCCCAGGGTAATAACACATGAATCATGGGCCACACACTCTTAAGCACAATGAGAGCTTGTTAAGATATGGAAAATAGGGACTTTGTAATTCAAGATCCCAAAATGGTAGTTTGAGCTAACAAGGTTCAAGTAAGCTTAATAACAAACACAACCCTTATAAAGCAAAAAGGTTTCTAACTGAAGACACTACCAGCGTTAGTCTAGGCTGAATTCCTAACCCAAAATCATCTCATGAAAATGGAATGAAATCTCAGGACTGGAACAAGGCTCCAGGTAAAACTAACCTACCAGACTGGACCAAGCCTCCAAGCTATATCACTCTCCCAAGCTGAAAAAAATTCACCAAGCTAAGCCAGACCTGATAATTAAAACAAATTCTTCAGCATTGCAACAGACACCTGACCACCCCTACTCCCAAACTGGAGTGAGCAGCAGAGGCCTAAAGACCAGTTTTATAAACTCTTAGCCCCCACCCCTAAAAGGGTTAGGCCAATCAGACCCTTCTGCTTGGCACAAAATGGATCCTCATAGCTGGCTGTAATGGGGGAAGTTTGTGGCTTCTTTGTGTTAGAGGCAATATTGCTAAACTATCACACAAGTAAAATTATTTAAGTGTCCAATATTTAAGGTAAGAGTAGTACAAAGGAGAGAAGAAGCAGCTAGCTTGGTAGCATGTATGTAGCAGTTTAATTCTGCTTTCCTGGTTTTCATGGGGATTACATAATAATTTTAATTTAAGTAATGTAACCCACTTCTAAACCTATCCCCTCTGCCTCCACAGTCTCTGGCGTGTCCTATTGTGTTTTGAGGGTGAATATTTTCTCAAAGGAGAGATTTCAAGTTGTACAACCAGTAGAAAGACCCAAAAAGAGAATGCCTGGATCTGTGACAAAGCCTTGGCAAAACATTCAGTCTTGTGGAAATACCCACGTTGAATATCAATCAGTTAGGTGGGCTGCTGGATAATTGTGACATAAGCCAGTGATTTAAGAGTACAAGAAAACAAGTGTGAGGGGTTTAAAGTTATGTGCATTATAGCAATCTGATGTCCTCTGATTTTTTGAAGACCCAGACCTTCACCCACTAAAATCAATTGGATTTTTTTTCTTGGTATTGACTTTAATTTCAGGCCCTAAATTCAATCCTGGGTGTAAAAACATGAAATTCCCATGGAACTTCAATCCATTACACCAGGAATTAATTAAGCTTCTGTGATGAGCCTGACCATAATAATGGAACTGTTCCATCCTCCAGCATTCTGCCATCTGAACTCCCTGCTTCCTTCCCCTTTTAATTGCAAATCTGCCAGTTGCATGATTTTGCCATTCAGTCCCGTTGCTAACAGTTTACACTCAATGTGTAACATTGATAGCATTAGGTAGGGCCATGGAAGTGATACCTGCTTAGACTAATATATGTGTATATAACAGAACTTAGTGGCAACATCTATGTGAGACATTTACTGCAGAGCTGCCTAATTAGCTCTGCAGTAAAGTCTCAGTGTCTACACAGGCCTTTTAGGCTGGAGAAAACTAACTAACTCCACCACAGGTTAGTACTTGAAAAAAAAAAGTGCTATCCTGCAGCAGAGTTCTTTAGTGCACAGTAATACACATGTTGATGTTGACAGGGCTGACTGGGGCATGAGGGTGCTTCAGTGTTGGGGTTGCCTGCCACACTGGAGCACCCTCACACCCCAGCCAACCCCTCTGCAGTACACTGAGCCAGGTCAGAGCAGCGCTGGGCTGGCAGGCTGACCCCACAACTCCCTGCCAGTCCAGGCTGATGTGACCTGGTTCAACATGCTGCAGTCTATGGTACACATTTAAACATGACACCCAGGAGCCATAAACTCCAGCACCATATACACTAGAGTTTATCACCCCATACTAATAGTATGTGTAGATGCAGCCAGTGCCTCTGGATCTTATCCCTAAGGAGAGTCTAGGCTTAAAGCACTGGACTGGGAAATCTGAGTTCAGTTCTCTTATGGATGTGCTGAGTGATCATGGGCAAGTCACTTAATCTCTCTGTGCCTGTGAAGATAATACTTCCCTATCACAGGGTAAACCCATCAGTTGTTGACAGGCACATAGCTACTGAAGTAATAAGGGGTGCATATAAATTATAATTAGGTGGAATGCCTCGTGTTGCTGTTGGCCGGAACTAGCACTTCATTTGTTAGTACATGCAAGCTCTTTTTGGTGGGGAAATTGCCATAGTCCTAATTAGTTTCTTAGTGTTGAATGACTCATTTTAGCATATAGAAATCAGTTTCCTTTGTCTCAAAAGGAAGTTATAGTCATGTTTTTAAATTCATGCAGGGTTATATTTGCCCATCACGCACAGCTCTAAAAGTCTGGCTAGCATGGACTGGGGAAGTGGGGATGTTATACTTAGAAATGGATTTAATTAACCTTGCTGTTTATTGCTTTCTTCCAGAGTTCAGCAAGGTTAGAAAAAGAACAAGGAATAGGTCACCCAATGTTTACACTGAGCTTTTGAAGAATAGACCAGCCACTTATTTTTTCCCCTTGTTTCTTTAAATGCTCTGAATCTCAAGTTGTGGATTAATTTTGGAGCCGGAGGTAGGGAATGTTGATTCAGAGGGCGGTAAATATGTGGTAGTAGCTTGCAATGTTGACTTCTCTATTGTACCTTTAACTCTAGCATATCTCTTTACTTCCCTAGTTTGTTGTAAGCTAAAGACATTTTGGAGACCCTTGGCATACTTGATAAAATTCACAGTGGGCCAGTATTGTACACCAGTGGTGCATAACTCCCTTCACGGGGCTGGATTTGACCCAGCATGAAGGGTGAAAGTAGAATGAGTCAACACCTCTTGTTTGGAAAAACAGGCTTGCATTAGTAAGTCCCTCATTTTTTAGGTATCTCTACTTAATTGTCACTCCTTTCTTCAGTTCCTTCCACTCTGTATTTCAGTAGCCTAGCAATATATTTACACCTCAGCCTATCTTAACCAGATTCATAAAACCACAGACCTGTCACAGACTGGGAGGGAGGACAAATAGGACTTAACAAGAGGGAGTTTGCCAAGAATCATACTGAATCTATGTAAAAAATAATGCACTGCCTGTCTTTCCTTCATTTATTTTATTCCAGCAGGATCTTCTAATCCCTCATAGAGAGACAATGGTTACTCCAGGTGTAGGCAATTATTTGGGCTGGAGGGCCACTAAAGGAGATTTGATGAGCTGTTTCAGGCTGGGAGAGGAAGGGGAGGGAGGGTGCTGACTTGTTGGGGTGGCGGGGAGGCAATTGATCCTATCCAGCCCTGGGCCTGTCCACACTGTACCCACTGCTGGGGGCACCAGATAGAGCAGGGGGGTGGGCAGATGGGGTCTTCATGAAGACTGGCCTGGGACCGCCATGCACAGGGTGCGCTTAGCTAGGTGGATGGGATTGGGGGGCAGGCAGGTGGGGAGTGGCATCTGGGAGCAGGATGGATGGGCATTCCTAGTAACTTAAGTCAGACTTTGGTCCAAAATGTATTTGCCATGCAGCAGACAAGCACAATGAAAGAAAGGACTGAGAGAGAGGCCACTGACAAATGCCTGGAAACCCCCACTAACCAAGCAAGAAAATTATTACACACAAAATGGAAAAGAAAAACATATGAAGCAAAGAACAATGGTGACACTGGGAAGCTTGACTGTAAAACATTTCTAGCAGGGGCTATGTCAGAAGCTCAACCATTATGCAGTAACATGGAAACAGGGCAGCCAGTTCCGATTAGAACACAGGAATTCTTCCTGCAGTGTAGCAATGCCGTACTCCGCTGTACTCTGTAGTCCTGCTTTCTCTAAAGAATAAAGGGTGGGAAGCTCCAGACTACAGGTGTGCATTTCAGTAGGTAGTCAGATGGCTTTGTGCCTACTACTCTAGGCTGTAGGACGTTGTGGTTCAAACCGTGCCACAAAGTGACCTTGGCCAAGTCAATATTAATCTTCCCTTTCTATTTACTTTTTTGTATGTTCTTTGGGGCAAAGGTGGTCTCTCACTAAGTTTTATAGGGTGACTAGTACAACAAGGCCCCTATCATGGTAGGCACCTCTGTAATACAAAGGAACATAAATAATACCTCTGTATTACTAGCCATGCAAGGGAAGGGCTGTGAAATAGTGCATGACAGTAGATGGCATCATTTGGAGAACAGAAGTGGTATGCAATCAGAGTTTCTTCTTTATAATCATAGGTGACAAAGGGGATAGGCTCAAGCTTGGGTTGACCTCTAAAGCTCAACAGGAGTATAAAAAGGGAAAATTTCCACTTGGAATGAAATACTAACCAACTTGGCAGGAGCCAAATTCTTCAGCAGATTAGATACATCAGTGGGGTTTTACAGATCTCCCTTGGCACAGAAAGCCCCAAGTTCTTCCCCTTTAGTTATGTTGTTTGGCAGTTTCCAAAGCTTTTCACTGTGGAGATGCTATGAAGTCTTGCAAGAAAGGAAGCATACACTAGTGGCATAATAGTCTAGTACAGCACCAGCAGTGAACACTGAGAATTATTTCAGTATGTACTCACTGGAAACTGCAAGGTTTATAGTTAAAGGCTTATATTAAACAAGACCAGATTTCATTAAAAATCACAGTCTCACCTAGTTAAGAGAGACGGTGTACAAAGGTGTAATACTTTGGCTAGCAATACAGATCTCAGTGTCTGAGTCATTATTTATGGTTCTTTGTGATGAATCTAAAAGTTCTGGTTGTTAGATATGCTGAATGATGTCAGTAAGTGCTTGTCCAGTTATGCGTGGCTCACATAAAAAGACTTCTCAAACTACCAGAGCAGTCATGAATGACACATCAGGAAAGAGAGTTCAAGGATTTGCAGCATATACTAACATCAGCCCATACTGCAGTTCTTTGACCCGTTAAAGGGGACCAAGCTCTTCACAGATGTGTCAAATGGAGACTGGGAACCGTACTGTTGAAACATCACATGACTGAATGGTTCCTTGCAGCACATACATCAAGAGCAATGAAGGTGGAAAAGAGAAATGCATACACGGTTCATAAGAACAATGCTAGGTCTTGCGGAAGCTTGTATTGGGTTTCATGATTCCCTTAATGGTAGTAAGCCCCATCAGGGATACAGCAGTTACCTCTGAAACTAGAAAAGCATGCTGTGACCCTTGAATCCCAGCTAGGGTATGATTTAGTAATGGCAGACATGCTGTTGAGAGTATATGCTCAACTTGTCAGCATATAACCTGATGATCTGGAACAAGCCACAGCAGTTCATGCAGGCACAATAAGTGCATCATGGGCTGTACTGCAAGAGACAAAAGGAAACAGCTAAGAACAGAATACTGTAAGGGCCAAGACAAACTAAGTGAAAGATGGCAAAATTCAGGATTTCACACCCATGTGTTTTTTGTGCACAGATAAGTTTTTCTGGGGGAAGCTCATCCTCTACCAAGGATCAGAAGAAGACAAAGTGGAAGGGGTAGAGAGGCTGAGTTGTATTTACTTGTTCATACATGCACTGCAATCAGGAGGTTAGATTTTCAGTTAGTGTAGCTCCACTAAAATTAACATTACCTAACAGGCCACGTCCTCAACTGGTATAAATTGGCCGAGTTCCACCAAATGATGCAAACCTCCATATATGTGTGTGTGTGTGTGTGTATGTATCTGTGTATATGTATCTGTGTATATGTATATAATGAAGTTAGGTGGTTCTTGGTAGAGCTGGTGACACCACATTCAGACAGAGCTGTCTAACATTTTTTTCTTATAAGATGGGTCTTTGTTGCTTATGATTTATCAAAATAGTCATCTGGACTGAAATTTTCCATCCTGTGTGTCTGCCTCCAGCTGAATTTTTTTGGTCATTTGTTTTTAAATTTTAGCTAAAATGGCCCAGCTGTTTCTAGGAAAAATACATCGTTTTCCTCAGGCTAAAAAATTCTTACCGTGACTTCCCTGAGAAGCTATGGCACTCCCCTGCACTGGGGCTGGCACTTGAAATCAGCCTCCAGGGTTGACCTAGTGTCAGGGACTCACCTTTTGCAGCCTCAGGAAAAGCTGCCCATATTTGGGTGCATTCTTAGACTCAGCATTTGCTGCCTGAAAGCACTTGGTAAAGTTTTCTTAAAGACTGGCAGTTAAATTCCCTGAAGGTTTCATCTGTACTAGATATGCTTCATCCCCTCCCAGCTCCTTTGTGCCAATGAAAATGAATGTGCCCCCTCACCACAAAGCAAATGAGCACCCACTACAGGACCACTAGGGCTGAGCAGGACATTCTTTGCAAATGTTCTTCCCTGTTGCCAGGGGCCACTGGGATTTGGAGCACAGGGACTGTCCTCTTTCATTTTGCCCTTGCTGGTACTTGGACATAGTGTGGAAAAGGAGGAGGAGGAGAGATAGGACTAAAACCAGACCTTGGAGAAAAATTGGAGAATAGAAGTGGGGAAAACTGAGAGCAGGCTGAAGAGGGAGGAAGAGTGCAAGATACAGGTGTGAATTGGGGGCAGGGGCAAGAGGCATGTAAAGGGAAAAAAGGGAAGAAACAGAGGAAGGAAGTGCAGGCAATTTGGGATAGGGAAAAATGGGTGCAGAAAGAGGCAGAAGACAAAGAGTGGGGATAGGAGCAAAAGGGTTTGAAGTCATTAAAGTCCCCATTGTAGAATTTAGAATAGACCCCAGGGTCCTGAGTCTCAACATGCCCCTGCTGCTGAATGTCAGTGAAAGCCTCTGTCAAGGTGCATGCTCCATCCCCCACTAATGGTTAATTCACTCCGACCCTCTCTACACAGCTAATTTGCAGTGCCCTGAAACACACTACACACAGGCTACCACTTGAACCAGAAATTATACAGCCTTGTCCATTCAGCATTTTAGGGGAAATAATTATAATGCATAACTACTGAGTTACAAAACTAGTTAATTCACCCAGGACCTCTTGAACATATATTGACAACCTTTTCTAGAAGGAGGACATTGACTGCCATGATTCCCCTGCTTTACCTGTGGCAGGGTAAGGTGTTAGGTCTATGTTGTTTCAGGGTTGAGGGCAGCCATACGTACAGCTTAGATTATGGTTGTATGGGATGGTTTGGATAGAGATGATCCTGACAGGCAGGGAGTTGGTCCAGATCAGGGGTGGCCAAATGCAGCTCTTCAGAAGTTAATATGTGTCGCGTTGAATCTTTCTACAAGCACACTGTGACCAGCTTCCATAGCCATTACATCATATTGTGTGCTTGTGCAAAGATTCAAAGAGATGCATATTAACTTCTGAAGCGCCACATGTGGCTCCAGAGCCACAGGTTGGCCACCCCAATCTAGATGATGACTAGAGTTCCCTCCTAGCCCTACTTCTCTGTGACTCCATGACCCCCACGCTAATTAATTGTCCCATAACATTCATTGTGTGAATGTAGCTACACTGTTCGGTTTAGTAGGCCACCTTTGTAGAATACCATGGAGAGTGTAAAAGCACCACTACCACACATGGTAAATTTTGCCACATACATATGGCTTGAGAAGATAACAGCCTACAACTGCTACCAGTCTCTGCTAGCTCAAGAGACTAAAGACTTATGTGTCATGGATCTAATGGCTCTAGATGAGATACTTATCCAAATTGGGATCAGTATATTTCTATATTATGCAATTTCCTATTTGGTTGGTTTTTTTGATGTTGCAGGGAGTGGGGGTTAAGTTCTTTTGAAAAAAAACTTAGGAAATAAAATGTAAATAACTGTTAAAAGAATATTACAATTGCAAAGTTAGGAAATGCCAAAGCTAAGGCTTACCATTGCAACTTTAGGATACTTCCCTTGACTATATACCTTATTGTATGGCCTTTAATTACATGATCACCTGTTGTTTAATTTTCCATAGGGCACTTGCCTCTATAGCTGCAGAAGGTGGGAGGTGAATAGTGGCCTGCACCATGAGGAAGAAAAAGGATGGCCTTATGGTTTATGCATATGATTGCTGTGGTTGCCTTCATTCCTTTCTTTACTTTAGAGTTCCTATATGATGCTGGCAGCATCTCATGTATTCAGGATCCCCACACTTCAAAATGGCAGAGGGGGTGCTTTAACTAAAGTTTGTTTGACAAGCTTTAAAGTGCCTCTGCCACCATTCTGAAGTGTGGGGACACTGAATACACAAGACACAGAAGCTAATTAGCACACTACAGCAGACTGGATCAATCGAGTCTGTTCCGACACACTATAATTACAATGCATCAAAGTAGCATGCCTGCAGTGTACATCTAGTCATCCCTAGATGCTTAAGACAGTTGAGGCTAGATTTGCATGTGAGCTCACAACTGCAAGTAAAGGCAATGGGAACTGTGCTTTGAACATAAAACAACTGCTACTCTACTATTTTCTGGCTCTATATACCCAAGAAATCTTAGATGATCTGATAGATTGTCTTGTCCAATGCATAGTTTTTTTCCTCCTTGCTGACATTTCACACAGCTTTGTCCTGTTCAGTATTATTCCTTCATTTTCTCTTTGGGTGGCCTCAGGGTCAAACACCAAGAGCTGCCTCAGAACTCTGTTCTCTGTCGTTCTAACTTTTTATCCCCAACCTTTGGGATTTTAATATATTTAATATATCTGTTTGGTCACAAACCACCCACAGTCCCCTACTAGATCTTCTTCTTCACCTGTGATTTTCCTTTACTGCCCCAAAGAAATCACCTCAACACTTTCTTTGTCCTTTTTCCTTCTTAGCAAAGTGCCAGGTTTCACATTCTTGGTCTTTCTCTTTAGTTGTTTATATTTCAAATTCTCTTCAGAAAAAGAGTAACAGGTGTTGGACCATGTACAATTTTCTATCCCCCCCTCCAAACACACACACACACACACACACACACACACACACACACAGAGAGAGGATTCTGAAATACCAGGCTTGTGGTGCCTCAAATTGGACATTCAAATTCAATGGTTATGGCTTTAATTTCTTTCAGTTCCTCCTGTGCGAGATGGTAATAATAGTAGCCTTTCACTTCACAGAGGTGTTGTAAAGATAAGTGCACTGCTGTTAGCGATACGGTCAGATTCTGAAATGATAGCACTAGAGAAAATCACATGAGGAAATGTAATTATTTTGTATTCAGTGCAAGACTTTAACTGGGACTTGGAAATGAAGGCCTAGGGTCAAATAATGAGGAGAAAATGAAATGCTGCAGATATAATGGAACATTGAACAAGGAGACATAGGTAGCCCTGTTAGTCTGAAGTCAAGTAGAAGGTCAAGGTAGATTTGCATGTTATTGACTAACCAAAGTATAAGTAGTAGAAGCTTTCATGGGCTGATGCTCACTTCATTAGATCATGTCTTCAATGATCATCACATCATGACCCAAACCAAACTTCTCCTCTATGAGTCCATTGTCATTCCTACACTGCCATATGGATGTGAAACTTGGATTATATATCAGAAACGCTAGAAAGCATTGGAATTTTACCATAGTGCTGTCCTTGGAAAGCCCTTCATATCTTCAGAAGAATGACAGAAGAATGACAGAAGAATGAACACCAGTGGTGTGGCTCAAGCAACCACCATCAACATTGAAGCCATGTTTATATGGCACCAGCTCTATTGTCCAGGACATGTCATATGGATGCCTGTCAACAGGCTCACAAAACAGGTTCTATATATCTGTCCCATTCAAAGAGCACTGTCCACCCTAGGCAGTGCATCAGGCAGGGGTCTGTGGAAAAGAAAATGTGTAGTCATGTAGCTGAAGACTGTACCATAATGCATATTGCACCTCTGGCACTGAATTGAACTTTTATGGGCAAGGTAAATTCTGGCATTTCTTAACTTTAGAGTTTTTTCCAACCTTAATACTCTTTTAATGTAGGCTTGTGTATTTGGTAAAGCTATAAATTCATAAGAAATTTAAAAATTAGCATGCATTCTGTGAAAGACATTGTGTGGCTAACATACTTACCTTAGAAATTAGAAATGGAAAAAGATTATTGGATTATTCAACTCTTCTCTCTGATAACACGCTCCTAGATTTTACAGGATAGGCTCAATTGTCTACTTTTTAAAATCCCAAAGAATAAGGCTGCCCCATGTATATAGAGAGAATATTCTGCTTTTTAACTTCACTGTCTTCTTTTTCTTTTAAATTCATCCTGAATTTTCTCCTAACTTAGTTATATTTCCATTTTACCTTAATCTGTGCCCATGTACCACATTACATAGTCACACTGTAGGCTGGGCATTGAAAGCCAAATAACTGAAAACACTGATAGTGGCTCTCACACCTAGCCACAGCCAACGCTTAGACAAATGAGATTTAATATAGCCCATTTATCCATTCCTTATAGATTGGTCCCACCGACTTCTTCATTTTTATTGGTCTTTGAACTCTCTTTGGTTTATCAGCGTCCTGCAGGGAGTGTGGTTCTCAGAGCTGAACAAAATATTCCACTATTGTGGGCAAAAAATGTTATTCCCCTGCTCTCTATACTGATATCTGTATGTTAACCACCCAAAATTTCACTGACCTTGTTTGTAACTATACTCTATTTGCAAAATCATATCAAGTTTCTCCTTTTATTACCACCTATTTGCTATGACAGTTATCCATGTGTTGCTATCACCCAGGTAGGCTGTCAGTATTAGAGCTTCCCACATTATTTCTTTCTCAGGATTCCAAGTATTTTAGGTTAATTAATTGTTTTTGTTTGTGTTGTTTATTTTTTTACAAAAATGAATGCAATTTTGTGGAATATTTGGCTGTCCCTTGGTATTATTCCCCTCTCAAGACATGTGTTTGCAATTCAACTCTGTTTCATTTCAACTGTTAATGCAATAAATGTGTCATTTGCACCTCTCATTTTAATTAATAAGAAAGATATTAAATAAGACTTAAATAAGAAGTCACTGTTTCAAAATGCCAAAATGCCTGAGAAGCCTCAGGACATGTGTAGAGTGGCTCCATCTGGCTCTGGTGGCTGCAGCTGAAAAGTAAGCCCCACTTACCCATTCCCACTCTGTAGTCACCAAATCCAGAAATGCAGTGGTGAAGATACTCCGGGGGACATTGCTGGCCGTGGCCCTCATGAATTCTGTCTCCAGCATGAATGAAAACAGTGGGGGGAAAGGAGGAGTCCTTGGAGAGTCAGCCTTGTCTCAGCTGCAGCTTTGATGTGCACCGTGCAGCCAGCATACACATGCCTAAACCCAGTTTAAAATACACTCTTTACTTCAGACCTAACAGAGATCCAACAGGTGTTGGGTGCTCTCAGCTCCCACCGAAGGCAGTTAGCATCTCTCTAAAAGTGTTTAGCATCTAATAGTTCAGGCTTTTTGCTAATCTATACCTTTAATATAGGGCTTGAGGACCTATATCACATCAGGGATGACCTGCATGTGTTCAGTTTCCTGACGAGTCCATTATCAGCAGTTATTATTACAGGATCCTCTGTTCCTACTATTTGTTCAGCCTCAGGTTCCATATTGTTCTTGAAAATGAAGATGACAAATTCTGAGACCTTTGTAATTTCATGCCCCTCCTCATCTATGGATGGTTTATCCTCCCAATATTACACATCTCTCCAAATGATTTGTGTAAAAAGCCTTCCATCTTCTCAACCCCTGTAGTAGCATCAATTCATTTTGAGTTCTTGCTGCCTGTATCTTTCCCCTGCAGAATTTAATGACTCAATTTCTTACTTGGTCTCCTCAGTTGCAGCTGAGATTAATACATCTCAATAAAGACATTGTTTTAGGAAGGAGGCATACAGGAGGCAGTAGATGGTGCCGACACTGCTTCCTCGACTCTTTTAATGCTTTCTCCTGCCAACAATCATTCCTTCCATCTTGCCTTAGCTATGTTGTAGTCAGTTTGCTGTCTACTGGTCCAGAAATCCATCATTTAGCTCTTCTCTTATCAGCAGCACATGTCAGTCCATGACTGGCTATACCCTCCTTTCCCTAATTTTGCTTCCCAGAAACAGTAGTGTAAGTCAATATTTTCTTGTGGCCTCTAGTGTAGTACTATTTATAGACATACGTAAACAGCATTCAGATTCAGAGCCTATGAACAGCAAAGCCTTCTCTTTCATATTTATCTGTTTCAGGAGTCAGGTGGTTTCTCATCATTTGTTAACATTGTCAGGTCTTATAAACAAGGACTGTCTTTTTAATAATATGTAATCATGTCTGTTGACCAGAACAACAGAGGTCCTACACTTAAGTGGGGTTTCCTTGCACCACTTCAGTACAATTTAACCGTCTTCTTCATCATCATCATCATCGTAATCTTTTTTACCACTGAAGTTGAATAGCTAATGACTACCTAAATTGTATGTTTGATATCATGGAAACTCAGTTTATTCAAATTAAACTCAGGGGGAAAATTGGAGCGGTCTGATCTAAGGTCAGGGTTCTGTGTTCAGAAGATGAGGTTATTCTTCAGAGGAGTCATGGCTATCAGTTCTTTTGATCCTGCTTCCCTTACCCCAAACAGAGATAATGAGAGTGAGATGATTAAAAGTGCTTTCCGGGTCTTTTAAAGTTAAAAAGAAAAACACAATGGGATGCTACAGAACATATCCAAGAAAGCATCCTGTTGGTCTGAAGAGTGTTTCCCACCATGGAACTGTCAAGCTTTGCACTGCCCTATGGCAAACCCTCACTGTGGATGTGTTTTTAATAAAACAGGGAAAAGAGCACTTTTTTAAAAAGTTAAATAAATGCTGTTTAAATCCTCTGTTTCCTTTTAATGAGTTTATTATGTACTGCGGTTCCTTCTCAAAGACAAAACATTCCTATTGACTGCCTGTGGGGCTACTTCTTCAAGAGACCTGACTGATGTGGGCTCATCCACAAATCCTTCAGAATTTCTGCATGCAAGGGGCGATGGAGATTTCAGTGCCTGGCTTACCAAGAAACAAAGTTGATTTTGCTGCAAGTATATCAACATTTCTTTTATTGGTTGAAAAAACAGAGAGCCAATTTTTGCTCAAAACAGACTTTCTGTTTTAGTTTTTACTCCAAGAGACAAAATGTCACCAATTTTCCCTTCATGATGTCATAGTTACCAGTCAAATTAGCAATATGGCACCTCAATTAACTTAAATGAGATTGCGCAAGTATAACTGAGAGAAATTCGTTGCTTGTCATGGGTGAATTTCACTTACTTCTACCAGTGCAATCTCACTCAGTCCATCAAGAATCAGCTGGCCTGTTTAATTATTATCATTAATGACTCATGTGGCAGCACATAAGGATACCAATCAGGGATTATGATATTTTGTTCTAGATGTGGCATACATATATGATCATAGTCCCTGACCCAGAGACATCCCAACCTAGGTTTTAGACAAGTGCTACAGACACATATACCACAAAGCAGGAGAGGGGACAAGCAAGCAGGACAGGACAGTTATGGACACTGCTCAGACACTTAGTTGCAGCAGTGGTCCTGTAGTCATAAGTGGGCATCAGCCTAAAGTGGTTCATAACTTCAGCCATCCATGTATTTTCAAAGAAAGTCTCACTGATAAAATTCAGGACGGTGAAAAGCACATATGAAGATCTGTGAGTGACAAGTATTGAGTTTGGTGGGTTAAGGGATGGGCTGGACATCAGGAATGTCCCAGTGCATAATGCCTCATAGAAAATAAGTGGGAACTTTCACTGTTAGTAAGTTCCTACCAGCAGTGAAGCCAAAGGGCCAAATTAATTCAGCATGACTCGTCTGCAGTCGGTGGAACTTCAGATCCTCAGCTAATGAAAATCTGTATAAGTCCAATAAAGTCAACAGACCGCATTCCTAGTGTAAATCAGCACAGGTCCATTGAAGCCCCACTAGGTCTTCAGCTGGCCTCAACCTGTGCAGCTAGATTAAAATACATGGAGCCACAATTTGTTTTATGCTCACATAGGATTTGACCCCAAAATACATATTTTCCTGGGTCAGGTTTCTGAAATTTAAACTTAAGCAAAAAAACTGGGTCTGATTTTGTTTTGATGAGTAATGCAGGATATTTTGCAAAACTTTGAAGCAAAAAATTGTGACACTGGCCAGAGAGATGTCAGATTTGCAAAACAGGGAGAAATGTTGAGGAGTAAAGACACACAGTTTTATCCCATTTGAGGACATAATGAAATACAAATTCTTGGGCACATTCCTGTCTCTTCCAGGGGCCCAATGTGAGAAGCTTTAAAGAAAACTCCCAAAAGCCCTTCCTGGCAGCCAAAGTGCTGTTTAGCCTTAGTTCCTCAACTCGTTCCCCAGGAATCTGCTATGGGGGTTATAAATAGTAAAAAAAAAAGAAAAGCCAGAGGTTTGCCTAGAAGTGTTTTAAAAAGCGAAGGCTTTGCAGTCAACAGGTCTGCAGGAAGCTTGCCACCCTGCGATGCCCATGACTGAAAATGTCACCAATTTGTCCATCTCAGGCCACCCAAAATGTCTTAATGTTCATGGCACCATGTGATTCCCTAAAATAAGAGGACTATAATCGTGGTTAGACTTTAGCAATCCAAGAACCACAACAAAGAAAATAAAAGCCACGGAATAACTTGGCTACATTGTCTACTGGTACTTTGCCAGAACTATTTCTGAGGCGATAAAATCTCTGTCTCCGGGGAGCTTGTCCTAAATTTCAGGTTCCCAGAATTCAGTGTACATCAGCTAATCAGTCCCATCACTCAAGTGGCCTTGAATTGATTTAGGTTTGTGCTTATGCATCTGAATTACATCATAGGTACATGTCTAATGGTATTCCAGTCTTCAGAACCAACCCTGTCATACCAAGCCCCATCTTGAATTCATTATACTAGGGAAATCCTCCACTCACTCCCACCACAAAGACCCCAGCAGATAGGGAAAAATCCTAAGAGAAGTCTTGTTTCACTTGCCAAGTATTCAAGCTAGGGGACTATATGTTCCAGAACACTGCGCAGGAATGCAGCGCTCTCCTGCTGAGTCATCCTGGTATCTGCCACTACTACCTTGCTCAGATACGCAGTTATTTTTGCTCACTCACCTTGTTGCCAGGTCACGTGCAGTCCATTAGCCAGCCATCCCACAGGTATAAAGGGGAGGCAAGACAAACTAAAGTTTATAGCTCCTTTGCTCTGCAGAAACAGCACGAGCAAAAGAGTTTGCTAGTAAACCTAGTCCAAAGTCTTCAATTATCTGGCACTGCAACTGGTGAGCTTGAATTTTCCTCAGATATATGAACAAAAGCAAAATAAGTAAGAGCCATTGCCTATGAACCAGGAACCTGCCACTGAGTGGTAGTGCCTGATGGCAAGCAAACCAGACCAGATGAAACAGCTACAGACTATTTCACAGAAGGCAAATACCTTCCCATCTGGCACTGGTTGAATTAGCACCAGCAGACCTCAGCATTTTGAAGGAATATCTGATAGAGCAGCAGCAACAAAAAAAACCATGTATCTGTTTGCATGTAATAGGAATGTTTTCTTTCTGTCCCTCATAGTGAGAATATTTGAACAGTGTTTAGAAATAAGCAAGATTTTCAAAAGTGGCTTGGTAACATATGACTACTCATGGGAGAGATGCCTGGGTACAAGTCACTTTGGAAAATGGCACCCTGGCTTTTAAATCACTTCCATACTTTTTTAAATGTTGCCCAAAATCTTTTAAAGGTGACACGAGCTTCCTCCATCCCTTTCCTAGCTCCTTGTGCCTGTTAATCAGTAACATTAAGCTGACAAAGTGGTCTTAGCTATAGCAGTTGAAATACTTCCCATGCCCTGCTTTGTGCATCATTCCTAAGTTATTAGAAATTCAGGAATGGTAAGTATAGCAGCAGCATAAACAACTGACATGCTTGGAAACTCCAGTGTCACCCCTCCATCTCCAAGACTTACTGGATCCTCTGGATAGTTTTAATTTTTGATGTGCAGGACACAGCCAGCACCTTTCCTGGAAGAGTCTAGGAAGCACACTGACCAAATCCACCCCAAGTACCATAGGCATTTAATGGGGGATCAGGGAAGGGAGCTGTTAAATAACTGTGAGCAAAACCCTCCCAGGCTGTACTGCTGCTACACAACCTGCTATTAGAAAGCACAGGAGAGAAGAGCTGCGGCATGCACTTGCTCCTCCCTCACATACGTCAAGCTGCCTCCAACTCAACAAACCCAGCCCCTGGGAGCCCAAGACCATTAATCTGATGCATGCTCCAAACTGAGCCAGTGAGAAACACTGGTCACGGTTTGGCCCTCTTCCCTACATCCTCTTTCCTGCCTGACTTGCATTCTTGCTCCATCCTCCTTGGGCCACATAGGACAATTCCATTTTTTCCTTAACCTTCTCTTTTGCACACAAGACCTCAGTCCCCATCAGAGTCACCTGGGTCAGCAAATAAATGTCTTTGGGAAAATGGAAAGGTAGCCTCAATAAAAGGCGACAGTGTTGCACTACAAAGCAAATGGCAGTGGGGCCTCTCATTTCTCCTGGTAAGATACTTTTCAGAGAGATGCCTTGTCTCGATGCAGATGCTCAGGGATAGGGGTCTTTAACACACATCAAAGATACCAGAACATAGAGTGAATTGGTGCTCTGAGCAGGGCTTTCGGAGATTTCAGCCTACGGGGAGATTTGTGCCCATGCCCGCTCAGAGACCATGCTTGTACCCTGCTGCACCACCAGGGACTGTCCGAATGATGTCTTCGTATTTAACATTTCCTTTTTGACACTCCAGTTTCTGGTCTAATGCTGTTATATGAAAATGTTAGTTTTCAATTTTTTCAATTTTTTTTTAAAGGACATCCATAGATGTTGTAGTTGTTGAGAAACACTTGACAACACAAAAACTAAGAGCTTAGAACTTAGAAGATGCACAGAACTACAAAACAATAATTATTTTTTAAATTCTCTAAAAATTCTCAGGATTCTTTAAGCCAAATCTATGATTTTTAGAGATCTGACTCAAGTTTTGAATAGTCGTGGTTGGCAGTAGTATCTAAGTTGCTTACTGACACTGCATGATCCTACTGGACAGTAGGCCTGTGCGAAGTGGCAAGTATTCACTTCAGAGTCAGATTCGGCTTTGGCCAAATCTCCGAATCACCCAGGCCCATCCCCCGCCCACTGTCCGAACCCGGCAATGGCTGCCCTGCCTGCCCCAGCTCCCGGTACTTTTTTAAAAAAAGCCCTGACTCACCAGGTCCTGCCAGGCGAATGTCGATGCCCGCTGTCCCCCACTGCCCTGTGCCATATAGGGGGCTCTGCACGAGCCCCCCGAAGCCCCAAGGAGCTGCTGCAGGAGAGGTGAGTCCCAGGGCTTTTCTCAGTTTTATTTTTCTTAAAGGGCCGGAGCCGGCCTGGGCGGGGCACCTGTGGAGGGGCTGGGGTGACAAAGGGGGGGTGGGGTCTGGGGGCTAGGCAGAGGCCCCCATGCAGCATGGGGCAGTGGTGGGAAGCGGGGATTGCTGCTTCTGCCTGGCAGCACCTGGTGTGTGGGGCTTTTTTTAAAGCACTGGGAGCTGGGGCGGGTAGGGAAGCCATGGGGAGTCTGGAGGAGAAGGTGGGGGTCAGGGGGGCTGGCAGGGGTCCCCCCATGGTCCCCTCCCCCAGCCCCTGTTCCCCACCCCTACTTACCAGCTCCTAGTCCGGCTGCAGCACCATGCTGCAGCCACCAGGGACTGTCCGAATCATCGAAGCTCTCTGAATCTTTTCCAAAGATTCAAAGACCTTTGAAATGATTTGGACTTTTTAATTGGTCCATTGATTCCATTCAGATTCAGAGATTCAGCCACCGAATTGGGCCAAATTGAATCACTGCCTGAAGCTTTGCACAGCCTTACTGGACAGGACTGAATATTTCCCACAAATAGGAATTGCATGCATAACATTTTTAGGTACTAGGCTGCATGTATACACCTCTAAGCATTGGAGGGCCTGTGCATATATTCCTTATAGTCAGAAAATCCCTGTGAAGATGTAACATACTGTAATTACATACTGTAATATTATGCTTTACTAACATTCCCACCCCATTTTGGGGTAGGCTGCCAGAAGAGGACTGAGGCTGCCAGAAGCAGTCAAGTAGTTTAAGCACAGACTTGGTGGTGCACAAGGGAATCCTGAATTCTCCCCTCTTCCATGCTCTGGTTTAATAAACTTCAGCTTTCAAAGGTATCTTATAAACATTATTTATTGTTATCCATGAGGTAATAGAGTCATTTTCATGATTGCCTTGCTAAACAAAAGAAAAATAATCCAAGGAGAACTCTTACCTGCTCTCATGCCATACCATGCTGCAATCAGCATTCTCTCCAATCTATACATGCCAGCCACAGCCAAGGTGCAGTAGAGTTAGGACTTGCATTTGCAGGTCTCAAATGTAGGCACAATTAGTTAAAGCGCATTAATGCACGTGTAGATGGAACCCACTAACTTTACTAACTTTAGTGCTGGGTCTGCCCAGTCACTAGGGGCATATGGCAGGGCTGCAGGGATGTGGCACTAACTTTAGTGCCACGTCCCTGCATATATAGACACCTGCCGAAAATTGCTTAATGCACATTAGCTTAATGCACATTAAATTTAGTCATGCTCAAATGCACACATAGACACGCCCAACAAGTAGTGTCAGGAATGCTCTTGTATATCCATCACCTGATAGTCTTGGCTGTCTGATGGAAAACAGCCTCTTCTGAGCTTCATCTATCTATATCAGTTGTTGTTCCACCATGGTGCGAACTACAACACCGCCCATTGTACAAGCAATGGCCAGAATTTCAACAGGTTTAGCCAGCATGGATTGGATTTGGGGTGATACTTTGAATAATGCCTGTCTCCTTGCCTACCCTTGTACTAAGATGTAATTTACTAGGGTCTGTCACCCCAGTAGCACTGCTGTGACATTTTCTAGACATTTTAGAGTGCCCCTGGTTCCTGGGAAAAGACCTGCATGGTACAGTCTTCAGTGCTTGATCACAGAGTTGGGGGGTACTTACATCAGGGAAAATTTCGGTCTATTGCAAGTAAACTATTGGCTTTATGAAGTAACTATTGGTTGTGTTTGGGTTTTTTTTGCTTGGTTGGTTGGGTGAAGGTTGCATACAGGGCATAAACTGAGCCTTGTCTGACACTTTTGCACAAGCCCTGAATGTACCTTCCACAATGTGTAAAAAGTTAGTGGAGAACTTCAGAGTATTTGAATAAAGAACCAAGAGACAACTATGCTGGTTAATTATTTATCATTGTGTGAACCTGCTGAATAGCAACTATGCTAAAACAGGAGAAAGGAAAGGGCGTTGCAGCAGATTAACCAAGGACAGAGTCAAAAGTCAACCAGAAAGGATGGGAGATGAGGCTGAAAAGGCTAAAGAAAGGTCAGGTGGTGGTAAAGAAGTGTACTGTAGCCTCCCAAACAGCATGGGTGCTGGTGTCAGATCCCAAACCCCAAGTACAGGGCAGGCACAGTACCATATTCCCAGCTCAGACTCCCCCACAGCACAACTGTGCAACCAGTATTATGATTCTATCTCTATATGTTAAGGGGTTTTTTCTACATGGGAAGTTTCTTTGGGTTTGGTAAGAATTTTCCACTTTAAAGATTTGAGAATTTTTTTCTAAAAAAGTATATTTACACTGCCTTGTTTATGTTGGCTTAACCAACTTCCCATTTGCATCATGGTGTTTACACAGCACTGTGCTGTTTTACAGAAAAAATAATAACACATATAGTCCTATGGGAAGACATCCCATGATGCATTGTTCTTCGGCTGGGCTCCAAGATGCTTGCGATGTTTCTTGTAGCTCGTTGTAGGATGCCAGCAGCCATTGGAATTATGGCACTTGGGGTCAAATTAGCAAGTTCCCATGATTTCTTCCTTGTCATCCCATCATTCCCAGGATCTGATTTCTTTACATTATGGGTACATGAGAAAGAGAAAAAACTTAAGTGGTTATTTTTGCATAGACTTTTTCTGGAGCAGCTGTGCTTGATCAACAACTGCTTTGGGCTTGACCAATTAACACAGATTGGTGGGGCAGGATCGTGATGCCAGTGGCAGGCTTCAGGATGACACAGGCCATTTTCTTGGAAGTCTATGTGCAGATCACTCTGGAATTCCACCAGCAAAACTTACACAAGAGCGTACTCCTTAGTCATGGGAAGCATGTGGCCTCCACCCTCTGGGAGCTGATTGGTATCTGTCCATAACTGACCAGTTTAGTGCTAGTAGATCAACTCTCGGGGCTGCTGTCATGGAGGTTTGCATCACTAGCCTCCTGTATGCTGACAAGATTTCTGACCTGGTTTTATTGTTTCTATGTTCACCCCCCAGCTGGGAAAAGCAGATGGGAATGGCATTCCAGAACAAAGGAAAAAGCAGTATTTTATCATTGCTGGCATGGTGCCTTCAACCAGGACAATAGCTGCATATGCCAGAATGTACAGATCCTAATGGCAGAACATTGTACCACGGGATGTGTGCCCAGAATGTTGTGTGTTTATTTTCAAAAGCACAATGCTTGTGTGAACACAGTAATTTGAAAGGGAAGTAGCTGAAGCCAACATAAACAAAGCAGTTATTGATATATTTGCACGGCTGAGGTTCTGGAATTGTATAGGGACCACTGATGGGCCCCACGTGCCTATTCTTTGCTCCACACACCAGGTCTCAGAGTTCTGTAAAAAGAAACAACATATTTCTTCATGGGGCTACAAGACCTGGTTGATCACTGTGGTAGGCTTTCAATATTAATGAGGAGTGGACTGGGAAAGTCCATGATCTCGGGATCTTGAGAAACCCAGATCTGTTTTCTTCAATAAGACGTCTTGCTCCCAGGACTACAATAGTCATTTGCGGTATTATGCATCCTCCCTGTCAGACTGGGTGACCCAGCTTCTCCCCTCCTTATAAAACCTTTTCTGGGACAATTGGATAGGTGAAAGGACTGTTTAACTATACCCTGGGTCTCAGAGAGATGCCAACATTTGGAAAGTGGAAGGGAAGGTGAAGATGCCTCATGACAAGCCTCAGGGCTGCAGAAGCAACGTCATACTAGGTGCTTGCTGTATTTTGTACAGCTACTATGAGATCCTCACTGCCTGGTGGACAACAGCTATGGAAAGACTTTCTGGACATTATGGCCAGGAAGATCAGCTACTTCTGCTGCCTGCCATAACTGGTCAGGGACACAAGATCAAGGATGCACTGTACCCATAAGCTGAGGTAAAGCAGTGAAAAAAGCAACTGTGCATGAGGATTTTATTGTGTTTATGAAAGCTTTATGAATTTTTTCAACCTTGTAAATACATAGTAAACTGAGGTAGAAACAATACAATAGGTCATAGTGCATCCTTAACACCAATGGAACCATGGCAGGCATGCCTAAAAAACAGCGCATGCATGTTGGTGCTGATGAGGTCACAGGCAAGTACAAGTGTGGGAGAGGAGTTATGACTCTCTGAGTGTGGAAAGACCAGTAAAAAGTCTGTTCCTTATGGTTGGCAGAACTGAAGGGGATCACCTGGTATTCAGTGTTCTCTTTTATCTTGGGAAGGGCCTGGCCCTTTCAGTTGGTGGAGTGAAGAGGTGTTGCCAGTGTGCCATATTTCCAAAGGGCTGAAGAAATGGCTTAGTTGGGGTGTGGGCTGTGAACATAACACCCCACTGCTCTTCTCTGCGTTGCCTCCAGCAGCTAGGACAACATATTCATGCACTCCCTTGACAACCTCTCAGACTGTTCCCTGTCCTCTGTCTCCTTCATTGCATACAGAAGGAAAACTTCCCTTCACTTCAGTCTTCTTCTGCTGGGAAGAAGCTACTAAATTGCTAAACATGCCTTCTTTCTCTTCCTATAAAGATGTAATGGGCATTTGGACAATAACAACACTACTGTTCTCGGGGAGAAAAGAGGGAGTAGGTGAGCACAGTGCCATGGCAGGTGGTAAGGGAACAATAGTTACTACTCCAGTTAAGAGTGTCCATGCCAAAAATGATAAACTCGCTTTTTTCTCAGTTTTGGAATGCCATTCCCATTTGTTTTTTTATAGTCTGGGCTGAGCTTAGAGAAGGGGAGATGTTTTCCACAGTATTTCCTCTCTTTGTATAAGATGCCTGTACCACTGCTACATTGGGAGTGAAATGGGAAGGCAGTGGATGGTAGGAGGGGTCAATCTGCAGACTGTCCTTACAGTGGAAGGCATTACCGTGAAGTATATCCCTAAAAGGCAGAGAAGTATCCTATTCCGAAAGGCAATGGGCCACGTAAGAACATATGCCCTGCTATTTCCCAGAATGTGCCCACTGGTTGGCACAAGAGTGAAACAGAACCCTTAACATCAGCTACTTTGGCAGCTCTGAGAAGGCTGCATTGCCTTGCAATATGCCTGCCAAAAACATTTACTTTGCCTTGATTTTTTTTTGTTGCAGCTGCTTATCAGCACAAAGTGTATTGCAGAAAGATATAGATTTTTGCCATGATTGTTCTGAATCCAAGAGCTAACAAAGATGTTTAAAAATAGTGATGAGCATGTGCCCAAAAGTTTGTCAAACTTCTCTCCTAACTACATAGTTGTTCCAGTAAAAGATACCAGAAAAAACCCTTCCTTTTATAATCGCTATGCATTTTAAATATCTCTAGTAGCCTGAATTGGCCAATTTGCCTCATAAAATGGAAATACAGATAAAAGCTCTAGGCATTGATCAAATTCTAAGCTCAAATGCTTTTTCAGTTGCTTTTTCTTTGTAGTTACTTGCCACTGCAATAAACATGCCTACCATGCAATGCATCACATCCATGGTGCCACCCCTGGGGAAACAACTGACTGGACAAAACAGAGAGGAGACAGGCAAAAACTGACAAGAACCCAGTCAGGCACCTGATAGGAAGCACAGGCACAAGCATGATTGCCAAATGTCTTGGTTTTGTCTCCAGGATATTTATAACTCTGCTGGATCTCCTTTGCTTTGTCATGATACTGGTTCACATACTGGTGTGCCTCCAGCTCTCTCATTTGGTCTGAACTCTCAGATCTCGGCATTCTGATAAGTGCTGTTCAGACTGCTTCTGTCTCCAGAGATGCAAGAAGTCCAGGACCTTCTTACAAGATTTACCCAGAACCATGGGGCATGCTGCTGTAGTCACTATGTTTGAGGTCATCACAAAATAGGTATGTGATTTTGAGTCTTATTTCGACAAAGTGGAATGAAATGCCAGATAATTGAAGGAAAAAAGTCTTTTATGAGTGATAGCAAGGCATTTCATCCCAAGACTCCAAATAAAACTTCCTCATGTAGACAAGCTTTTAGAGAGAGTCCATAGTAATTCCTAAATGAAGGATCAGGGATGGTCCAGATGAAATGACACGCTTCACTTCTACAGTAGGGTTTGATTTTTCTGCTGTCTTTCACCAGTTTTATTTCAGAAGGCTTACCTGAGACTTCAGTGATGCAGAGATCATCTGCTGATCCCCTGCAGAGAGTGAATTTCACCCATGCAGCACAGTGCCAGTGTTTCAGCTTTAGAAAACATGAAACTTTTTTCCTCAAGGGTTTTCTAGGAACCATTTGTAGGATGGTTCCTATTGCCAGAAAAACTATCTATCAGTACACCCTGTGGGAGGAGAAGGGGAAATCTCTCAGATATTATTTCCTTCTTGTGTAATTAAAAAGTTGATGTGAAACATATCCAGACATGAATATATATCTCCAGCTTCCCAATTTCTCTTAATTAATTCTCTTGGCCTTCTCTCAGTTTGATCATAGAGCTAACCCAGATATAAGCCTCCCAATGAAGACTTCCACATCTGGGGACATGCAGCCATCTGTTGACCTGAAGTCTGGCTGGCCAGTCTGCTGCATACAGCTGCATCCACCATGGAGAACTTTTGAGGACATTTCCTGAAAAATCACCTGTAGAAGAAATACCTTCCAAGAAGTGGGTGGCGGGAGTGCTATAGCAATCTGTTCCATGGAGAGGTAAGAATTTCTTTGGGTGATTTTTTTTTTTTACTGGACCAACTATGTTGTTGGGATACAGTTAGACAAGCTATTCAAAAGTTTGTCTAACTGTATCGCAACTACACTGTTGGTCCAATAAAAGATACCACCCTAAGAAAATTTTGCCTCTTGCATAATGCTGGACCATCACAGCTACAACATCACTCTTACACTACTAGTTCAATGGAGTAATTTGGGATTACAGGCCTTTCTCTTTATGCTGTTATGCTAGCTGTAGTCCTCAGCAAGACTTAAGTAGTGCATAGGTTCTGTGGTGGCCCAATGCACAGGGATAAATTCCACCATATAGGATCATATATGAGGGTTGTGAAAAAGCCAAAGAAATCCTCCAGGGCAGCAGTACTGGTGTGCAGTAGGTTTCCTATCACAGACAAGGTCTTTCCCCAGGCAAAACTGTGGATATAGGTTGTCTGTTTAGCCTTTTAGTTATCACTGAGGTAGTTCATTTATTAGTTCATTCTGGACCTTGGGAAAGGGATACCTGAGACACTTGCAAATTAAAGTAGCTAGTCCTTCTTGGTAACTAGAGTCACAACCTGTTGCCAAGAATGACCACCCCAGACCAGTATCCTCCTGCTGGCAAGGACCAGATGCTGGCAGAGAAATGAATCCTGTTAAAACAATGGGTCCAAGAAAAAGGTACCTGCCCCTGGAGTCTGAGTGCCATTCAGGGACATGATGCCTTAAAGCAGGCTTGTAAGGCATTCAATGTTTTGGTTACTGCCACCAAGCCATAAGTAAGTAAGGAGCTGTGTGGGTTGCAAAGCACTATGCAAGTTTAGTTCAGAATCAGAAGCAAGAGCCAAAGGATTTAGTGTGAAAAAGAGAGCAGCTTAAAAAAAGGTTGATAAATATAGAACTCAGTTCTGTGGTGTAACTGCTAGAGCATTACAGGCTGCTACAGCCTTACGAGGCACAGTGGCAGTACATCTGCCAAGGAAAGGAAACCACTGTATTGTGGGTAATTTGGTTAATTTGTGTCAAGAATATATAAATCCAAAAGATTTTGCAGCACTTCTCCCTAATATAAAGGGTAAATCAGTGACACTTAAGGTGTTACAACTGTTCTTCCCCAGAAAAGTATTGTTTTATAAAAAAGGACAGCAGTCACGGGAAATTATGCAGGGAGCTAAAGATAGATATAAAATTGGGAAAAGGGCTATAAAGAGTAACCAGGAGGGGAATCAAGGCAAACCCTCAGCTCCCCTGTGAAAAGAGCAAACTTGTCTGGCACCCCCAGTTTAATCCTTGTTGTCATTGACACCCATTAAGTGTAACAGCTAACCTGTTTTTATGTGTAGGTCAAAATTTGACACAAAGGGGGGTGGCATCAAGGTCAACAATGTTAATTGATATGGGTGCCTCATTTTTAATTGTAAAGAATGAAAAAAATTAAAGCAACTTGAATAAATATGGATTGCACAAATACATTTGGTTAGCTTACAGCAAGCGGATAAGAAGGTAATTCAGTTTAATAAAAAGGGCTTATAAGGCATCTGAAATTAAGTATCCCCAGAGCTCGGGACAAATAAAAGGGGCAAACCACATTTTAAAAATTGGATCTAAAAAAAGTAGTAAACCAACAACTCATTAGACACAGGGGTTGCTGTGGATGTAGTCTTTCTGGACTTCCGGAAGGCTTTCGACACTGTCTCTCACCCTGTCCTCATCAAAAAGCTGG
>NW_017728943.1:81950559-81965858 GCF_001723895.1 Crocodylus porosus
TGACCCCGGTGCTCTTTCCTGCCAAGGCAGGGGGTCGGACTAGATGATCTACCTAGGTCCCTTCCGACTCTAGCTACTATGAAACTACGAAACAAGGCAGTAATTAAAATGTAAAATAGCTTTTAATTCTTAGGGCTTTGTAAAAAACAACAGTTGTCCATACAATTATACACCACTAAGCCATGACTGGCAGAAAAAAATGCAAATGCCTGAGCTTTAAAGGTAAAATATAATCAGCTGGACAAGCATTTTGGGCCACTTGAAAAAAATGTAAAATTAAATGTTGGTGACCTGGTCATGTACCAGGCTTACTAAAAAAAAACCCCAAAAAACCAAAAACGTGTATTGTGCTCCATCAGGGCTGGACCTGCCAAAACTGTAAATAAGACTACTCCTACTGTATATCAAATTAAAATACTGTCAAAGGAAAGGGAAATTAAATTGAAACGGGTCCAGACATCACAGTCAAAGGCTTGAAAAGGGGGCAAAAACTTGAATAATAATAACCAGGTGCTTAGCAAGATATCTGCCATGGCAGTTTCTTAATTTTGTTTTGCAGGTTAAAAATGCATTTCCCATGGAAGATTCAACAAAAAGAAAACATCCATGGGTTTCCAACAATTGAGTTAATAAAATGCTTGTTACAACATGAAAAGGAAAAGAAACACCCAAGCAAGATGTTAGTAAATACAGGTGCTTCTTTTCCTGTAATAAGTAATGAGTCCTCCTTCCCCTTTCCAATTCTGGAAGGCAAATATAGTAAAATCCCTTAAAGGATTCAATAAAAAGAAGACCAAAACTCCTTAACCAAACCAAAAAATATATATTTTACAAAGAAGCTAAAAACAACTAATTTACATGTAATTCCTCAGGGGTTCCAGTGTGCAAACTTTAAAATAAATCAGGTTTTAAAGTTGCATTGGGACTGAACAAGGAATGTTATCCAGTCAGCACCCAAAGGTGTGGGCTAAAAATAAGCTGAAATGCGGGAACAGTTGCCTGATCAATACCAAACTGCAGTTATATCCTATGTAGATAATGTTTTAATTCATGGACCCATGCAAAAATTTATAAAGTGATCTGTGCAGTATTATAAATGATTCAAAATACAGGATTTAAAGTCAACAGAGAAAAAGCTAAAATAGTACAGCAGGAGGTAAAATATTTGGGAATCATTTTAGGCCAGCACGGTCAAACTTCAGATGCCTATTGGGTAGAAGTAATTAAAAAATTACCAGCTCCCAGCAATGCTCATTCATTAAGGGCCACTGGTACCCTAACTATAAGCTATCCAACCTATCATTTTATGGTCAGCATAAAAATGACAAAAAGTTAAATTATTAAAGAGCTAGCTTTAATTGAAGGCTATCAATAACTTCCCCGTCAATGAGTGGAGCTCTTTGTTTTATGTTTCTCTATAGGAAGGCTGATGAACTGTGAAACCTCAGAACCACAAACAGAAACAACAGCATCTTCCTTACCTAAGCCATGCTTTTTCTATAACAACAAAAATTGACTTATCTGTTTTGTGTTGTTTGTCTTGTTGTTTGAATTATTTTAGCTGCTAAGAGTTTAAATGCATATGAATACCATGTAAATATAATAAAAATATTGGGAATACTAAAAATTAAACTTGCCTGTGGATCCCAGACCTGGACACTTCTTTCTAAATTGGACTGGAAGGATGTCTTAATCCTGCCATAAAATGTGGCAGTTTATATGGAAATTTCAGGTTAAAGGCACTATTTGTTTGGTAAGATGGCATTTACAGAGTGGTAATGTGTGTACTCTTTATGAATCTGGTGGAATGAATATATATATATAAATATATAAATAAAATAACAAAAACAAAACACACACACATATAAATATATTTGTTTTTTGTTATTTTCCAGAAAGTCCCATTAGCATTTACATGTAATATATAATGCTAACTTACCAGATTGTGTGTGGAAAACTGCATTAACTAATTGTTTTAAAGAAAACAGAAATATGTGGAGTCAGAACTTCCCTAAATCTGGAACCCATATGCCAGAATGATGGCTGAAAACAAAATTAAATTTGGCTCAATGATGTTGCAGCGCCATTTGGGCAGCTGCAGCAGACTGGAAGGTAGGTCTGCCCTTTGCAATTTGAATTATCAAAGGATTTATCAACTACAAAATTGGGAAGTACCTGGGAAAGAACCCCCTTAGTGGTACATACCCCATCTAAAAAGGCACACAGGTTCTATGGCAAATGTCACAATCTTGGTGATGGCAAAAAAATTAAAATAAATAGGGATTCTGGTACCCTGATAGTTCAAAGCAAAGCCTACTTGTGGGAATCAAGTAAAGTAAAACTAAGTCATATTTCTCAGAGCCATGTAACTTTGATGGGTAAAGATGGAAGTTATATCACTGTTGAGCTCTACTCAACTTTGGAAGAAACTGAAAGTAGTAAACCCCCTTTCCATAATGTTTCATCATGGTGTTAGGCAATATTAGTGCATGCTTTCACAGTTGGGTCCCACAAATAAAGGTAACATTGTATACTGTAATTGGGCTTCAGGAGTCCAAGCTGGTTTCCCAGTTAAAAAATTCTCCCACACAGTTATCTGCTCCAGATGAAAAAATCTCTTCCACTATATTAGCTTGTATACAACAGTCATAAATATTTAATTAGTTCTTAGTAAATAATTCAAGCCTGCCAATTTGGTGTCTCTTGCCAATCCAAATCAGTGTTTATGGACTCTGCAGGAAATTCAGTTTTTATGGCTATGCTTGGGAAATGTGCCACAAATTGTAGAAAAGTTTGCCTATTTGGTATGGACAGTGTGGCATAATTTATCATTACAAGTGATTAATCCCACTTTAAATGCCTCTCAAATAAGTAAAAATCCTATTATGCAGCCATGATTCAACTGGGTTGTTAAGCTGGATCTGATGAACAAGTATTATTGGGAGTACAACGAGCTATTAAGGAAATTCAAATAGATTTAAAGGGACTTAATTTGGCCACAGGTGTTCCAAAATGTACCCTCTATGTGCAAACCAGTCATCAAGGTTAAAAGCAATGGCTAAAACTTTGGTATGCTAATAATGCCCAAATCCACATACAAACGAAGTGTGACGTGCTATCGACTGCAGGTGCTAGAGCAGTACTGGGAGCAGCTGTTTTAGACAGTGCCAATATCAAAGTTTTGGCAAACAAATTGAGTTACGCTGCTGCTGAAATGCAAAAAATTAGAAGGGCCTTAGTTGGATCATTATCCTGCCTAGGGCTGGGAAACCAACTGGCAGGAGACATTCTACCTATATTACAGCAGGTTAAAAAATAATGACCAAGTAATCATCACTGCCATTGACACGCTAATTCAATAAAATGTCTCCCTGGCTGTAGCCTGCATCCATGCACAGGCCCTAAGTCAAAGTATAGTTATTCAAATATTTTTTTCAGGCCTTCAGGGTCACCTCCCTACCAAACTGAAAATAAATATATGAGATCACACCTCTGTGGCAAAAAGGAACCTTTCCCTTTGGTGAAAGTTAATCTCTTTTGTATATAAGAAAGCACAACAACAAACTGTTGTTTATATAGTCACTATTGGTGCTAAATATCAAATTACCACATACCATTGGTGGGTCTTGAAGTCAGTAAGGAAGTTGTCATGTACCTATCATACCACCACTAGCGGGCATATAAAAAGTGGATGCATGAAAAACAATTAACGTAAAACGGTGCCTGACTCACAAAAATGTAAAATATGTGTGTGAAGATCATAATCTAGATAAGCAACATGATGTGCAATGATGTGTTTTAACATAATTAGTAAAAATCTTTCTGCAAAAGTTTAGGCTGGAAAAGGGTGCATTTGTGTACAAACACACTGGTCCTATGTAATGCTTGATCAAATTCAATTATATTTAATGGCATTTTCCATAAAACAAAGTTTTTGTAATGTTTTGTGTACCAAAAACTATAATTTTAAATACTTTGTGCCTTGTTGGATGACACAGAGTATCTGGGCTAGACCATGGTTTTATAAAAACATTACATCAATTCTGTTAGGTTTAAATTTGCCAGTGTTAAAACAAGTTTTGTCTCATCTGGATGTGCGTGCCATGGTAAATTCTATTAAACAGCACAATCGTAAATGGTACAAATTAAACATAATAAAAAGTTTTGCAGGTAATGAAAAATGTCCAAAGGGCGGAGAAACATTCTTGGTGGGAAGGTTTGCTGGAATGGAGTCTTACTGCCCAAGAAGATTTAAATCTAGTGTTTCACTCCATTGTAATAATAATTGGCATCCGAATTGCTATTGTCATCTTTGTTGTTGTTTTAACAGACTGGACATATCGCCAAGTTTATCCATTTCACAGACGTTTTGTTAACCTCTACTAAACCCCCACTATAAGTCCTTAAATTAAGAAATGAAAAGGTGTACACTCCACAAAAACAAGGTACATTGGTGTAATAACCCCTCCACAAAAAAGTTACCAAAAGGGGGAAACTGTTGGGACCCAGAGGATTTCAGGCCTGGGTTTGACCTTTGTGCTCAGCTCAAGCTGCATGCTTAGCTTGAATTGTGGTCAAGACCTGCACCCAGTAAAGAAACAGATGGAAAAATACTGTCCCTAACTTAAAATGAATCAGGAAGTTGGCTAACTAAATTAAATAAATATAACCTGGGCAAAAGAGGAACAGTCAAAGCAAAACCTACCCCCGCCTAAGAATAAAAAGGTTAACTCAGAACAGAAAATTCCGTTAAAGGCAACCATATTTGGCAAACAGAAGCAAGATTATTAATATGCACTAGGAGGAAGGCTTAAATTAATATTATGGATTAAAAAATGCAAGCTGCATGGTGTATAAAGAAAGGTAGAAAAATGTACCCTTCAGAACACTCCTGAAGAAAACCTGAAGAAACCCTGTCATCGATCCAAGATCCTGTCTTAATATCGGACGTGGAAGCCAGGAGCCCCAGACAAGCCTTCATGGCCTGATCAACCAGTGGAGTTGCGTTCACATTTCAGGCTGGTGAGCATCTACTTTGACTAGCTAGAAACCTAAAATTTTTACTGCTACTGTTACTTCAAGTTTTATTAGAATTGTATCTGTTAGGGTTCAATAAACTTGCTTTTAGTTTAGAATAACCATGTCTTAATCTCTTTGCCTGGTATAAGACCCACTATAGCATCATAGAAGCACAACACAAGTGTACTAGCAGAAGATAAGCTGCACAGGTTGCTAGTGGATTTCACAACTATGTGTCACAGCAAAGCAATGCTGAGACTCAGGAGTCCTGAGCTCTGTTCCAGTTGATGGAGGAACATGGGCACCAACCGTTGTAACACCTTTTGCCCCTGCCCTAGCCAGCCTGCCTCTCTCCCCTTCTGCTCCTATATTCCTGTTCCCAAATGTAGATGGCCTGTGTTTCCTCACCCCTGCTCCTATCCTCCCCTGTTCCTGCTTGTCTTCTGACCATCCCTCTCCCCTCACCCTTGCTCTTATCCATATCCTTTCCTGGCCCTTTTCCTCCTGAATTGTCATCCTTTCTGCCAGGATGTTTCTCCAGTTTTTCATATTTTTCTCCTCTTCCATCTCACCCCTGCTTATAACTTCCCACCTTTCTGCATTATAATCAGATTGTTTCCTTCTCCTCCTTCACGCAGCCTGGATAGCAGCAGAAATACAGACAGCACAGGAAAGACAATCTCCCTGATCCCAGTTCCTGTGCCTAGCACCTCAGTTCTACTGCTGGCCTCCAGCACCTAAGTGGAGCATGCGCAGCCTGCTGTGAGCCCTGAGACAGAGCATGCTAAGTTGCTGTATGAGGATGAGGCAGTTTGGTTATATGCACAAGGTGTCAGGGTCTGGAAGGCAATCAGGGCAGGTAGAATCTTTGAAGAATTTAGCAGTGACATTTTAACAAATCTTTACTGAGTATGTGCAAACTCTGATTTTTCAGAGACTTAAAACTTGGTCAAATGTAGATGGCTTTTCAGAAGAGCAGCAGAAGGCCCATCCCTGATACCCGAGTAGCCTCAGGCCAAAGCATGGTGCCTACTGCTAAGCATGAAAGACCTAAAGCATCTTAATAGTGAGGTTGTAAACATCTTAAATACGGTAAAGCAACATCATTTTCCCAATCTCATTCTCAGAAACAGACAAATTATTTTAGCTGGAACTAGGGGAAAAAATCCAGCCTGAAGCAGACACCCGGCCAGGAGAATTTTAGCCTAAAGGTTTAAAGGTTGGCAAAGTTATGAGCAACTGGAAATGACTGAGATATTAGAAAATGTTAGGCAACATTGTCTACATGGGTAGCTACTGGTCTTGCTTATAACACAGGGATGTCATCCTCCCAAGGGATTGGCCTATTTGTGTGCTGTAGGTACTTATCAGAGTGGTAACACTACTACCCGCCTAAGTGGGTAGGAAAGTAAATGGGATAAAGGCTCAGGGAAATATTGAGTGAGGACTTCAAGATTTTGCCTCAAATTGCCCCAGGTTACTATGATGTAAACAAGAAAGGGGCACACAACAGAGTTGAGTCGTACTACATACTGGTACTGTATTTCCCTGTCAATCAGGAATCCCAGACAGTAAACACAGCAAAATTCAGCAGGAAGTCCATCAGCATGTTTCTGGAATAGATTAGTCATAGGACTGTCTATCTGAAGGTCACTCGCAAGGGTTGAATGAAATGATAGCAGCTGACACTCAGCCTCTGGATGCAATCAGTGGGCACTGTCACAACCCCATGGATTACAGACGCACATACACAAACCAGTCACTCAGATTTACAGGGACTGAATGTCATTTAACATAATGATGTTGGTGCTCAAACACCAAGGTGAGTGGTACATCAGCCACAGAGCTATACCTGCTATAAAGTACTGTTTTTCTGTAGAGGATGCAGGGAAAGCCTATATGGTGAAGTCTAGCCTTCCAATAGATTTTGAACTAAAGTAGTGGAGGGGAACATCCTTTTTGTTACAGCAGCTTCATTACATTTTCAGACTAATGGCAAAATTGCTATAAGAAGCATTTGCAAGCTAAACTTGCCATTAACTTTGGCAGAAGGAGGGGGTGGCTCAATGAAGAGGCATCCTTTCATATTAGATCAGAAGATGTAAAATAGTCAGAGGTAAGTTGTTATTTATTTTGCGGTAGCGCCTGAAGTTAAACCATGTTGGAGCACAGTTGTGCCAGGTTCTATGCCGACATTTAGCAAATGAGTCCCAGTCCCAAAGCACTATGGCTTTGCCTTCATTCGCAGTGCCAGAATACAATGCCAGGGAGTCACGTCCGCCAACATGACTCAGTGGTCAGTGTGGACAAGGACAAATTAAAACTATTAGTGTTAGCATGTGGAGAGACAATTCCTCCTGCTGGATGCACATGGTTATTAGGGACTGGAGAGGTTGTGTAATCAGCAGCTGTCCTTTGGTTCATTGTGCCTTCAAGGAGCAAGCGAACTCTGAAACTGACACTCAAGTCGACTGGTTTGCACCAGAAAGAAAAATGCATGCTTTCTTCTTAGAATGACTCAGCTGTCTCCATTTCTTTTTCCGCCCACTTATACCTTTGAAGCAAAAACAATAGTGTGCTGTAATGCCAACTCTCATGAAAAAAAATCACGAGACTCCTGATTTCCAAGTCAAATGAACTCTGACTCATGATCTCCTGATAGAGAGATTAAACCTCAGGATTTTTTAATTCTGGCACATGTAGAGAGAGCCAAGCTGGTAAGTCTGTGAAGGGGAAGGGGCAGGGGGTGGCAGATCGAGGCCGCCACGGTGAGGCAATATTGAGTGTGTGATTATTTAGGTGTGGCATGTTATAGGGTGTCCCTTGTGTTTTGGGTACTGTGTCTTGTAGATGTGGGTGATAGTTTGTGGGCTTGTAGGATTCCTTCAGGTAACAATTGCTCAGGAACACAGGAAACTGGACCAGATGGCCCTGGAGGCCTCTTCTTGTCCTGGCCTCTGATTCTGGTGTAATCTAGTCAAGCTTGGTATCTCCAGGAACCTATACATGTGCATCGAGGCTGCTCCAACATGTTGTAATTACACTGTGTTAGAGCAGACTCGATTAATCAAGTCTGCTGGACTCCAGTATCATGTGTATCAGCAGCCCCATGCTGAAAAATGGCCGTTGGTGTGCTTTAACTGAAGCTTATTCAACAAGCTTTAGTTCCCCCCCCCCCGCCTCCCACCCCCCATCATTTTTCAGCACGGGGATGCTGATACATGTGACACTCCAGGCACTTTAACTAGAGTGGCTCAGAGCCACTCTAAAGCACACCTCCCCCCCTTACCTCCTCCTCGCTGTGCACACACACCTCCCAGATCATGTGTATAAACACCCGCCAAGACCAAGCCAGCTGGAAGAGAATTAAAAGGAATCTTTCACCCTCCCCATTATGGTTAATCATGAAAGAAGACATAGGTCATCCTTGGTTTCAGTGGGGCTGAGCTTGGTACTTTAGCCCAGTGGTTCTTAACCTTTTTTGTACCAGGACCCATTTGTAAACATCAATGGCCTGTCCTGACCCACTGGCCCTCACTCCTGACCTGCTGCCCCCTGGCTCCAGCCCCCCAGTGTGTAGAACAGCGGGGAGGGTGTGTGGGGCAACCCAAGAGGCACGGTTTCCCATGTCTTGCACCTTTAAAGGAGAATCCATTTTTAAAGTGTGTTGATCCATTTTTTAAATTTGTTTGCGACCCTTTCATATATTCTTGGACCCACTTTTGGGTCGCAACCTATGGGTTGAGAAACGCTGCTTTAGTGCATAGGCCTATCTAGTTCATGCCAAAGAATTAAGAACTTGATTCAAAACTCACTCAAGCCCATGGAAAGACTCCAACTGATTTCAGTGGTTCTAGGATGAGGCCTGAGGTCCCCCAGCTGGCCAGCTTCACTGTGTGTATATCAGGCAGACAGGGAGATATATAACATATAGTGAAGAATAGGTTAAAACCATGTTTTTCCTCAAACAGAGGTGTACCTTTACCTTTTACTTTTGGCATTGCAGACTTCCAGCAAAAGATATAACAGACTTATGCAATGCAGGTATAAACCATGCTTTTTATAGACATTAAACTTCTAATGTACTACTCACAAAAAAGAACCCTTGCTCTAAATCCAACTTAGCAAAGTGAGAATTAACTTTATTTCCTGTTCCTTCTATCTCATTAACCCACACAGAAATATGATTCCCTGATGTGATTCTTTACAGAAAAAAGAGACATTATCAAAAGTGCCAAAGTGAAAAGAACCTAAATCCCATTGGCTTTCAGTGGAACTTAGGCTCCTAGCACTTGGGTGGCTTTTGAAAATGGAATGTAGGTTCCTGTATCACAATGTTGTACCCTAAACATACTGAAAACCTTTGTTTCCATGTACATGCCATACCCGCGTCCTTTTGTTTCCTGTTTTATAGTGGCAAAGTATAAAAGAGCAGATGAGACTTCTGGAGCACAGAATTTGTCATTATAGGATATGATTCATAGATTTATAGATTGTAAAGCTGAAAGGGACCTCAAAAGATCATTGGGCCCAGCCCCCTGCATCAGGCAGGAAAGACAACTGGGTTCAGTTGACCCCAGCAAGGTGACCATCCAGTCTTCTCTTCAAAATTTCCAGAGTAGGTGATTGTATTACTGTCTAGTGCATTTGTTGTTTTGTCTTTTAAGACACATGTATTTAGTTAATACAGATGTGTAATGGACCTCTCAATTAAGACCAAATGCTGTTTGCACATGAAAACGTCATTCCCACTGGGAAAATGATCTTGCCAGCACAGTTTAGATTCCGACGCCCTCATTCATGATGAGTTGTCTTTTACTTCAGGAATGACCCATTGGCTTTGATGGGCTATTCAGGGATGAAGGATACTCTTCATTGGGCTCATCTACACAAGACACTACTATTCAAGTACTAAATAAATGCACAGTAACCAGAGTTACTGTGCAGTAGCATTGTCCAACAGTTTTTAGGTGACACTGACAGGGCAGTAGCTCTTAAGTATTGTGCAGTTGCATCACATCATGCTTCCTGCCATGCAATGCTACTGCATAGTAGTAACAAGCTGCTGCACAGTCGGTGCCTTATATAGACCTGGACATTGTAACTAAGATTGGTAGAGTCTAACCCTATGAGGACAACAGAAGATACTGTTTTCATGCAATACTTAATGGTGTATGAAGTGACCTAGACTCCATGAAATATCATAGTGATAAAATCATCTAATACATGGATAACATTTAAAACATTGTTTTAAAGCAGTTTAGGGGAAATTGGTTTCAATGAATTCTCATTTATTTAAACTGATTGGTTTGGAAGCCGGCAGAGTTGAAACTGTTTCTTTATCTCTTCCTCCGACAAAAATGGATCATTGAAGGATATGTGATAAACTGATGCCATCTATGGGATATTACAGGGAAGGAGGTTCAGAAACCCAAACACCTAAGACCCCAGATCAGCAAAGGACTTCAGCATGTGCCACACTTTTCCCTGTAATCAATGGGATTGTTCACAGCTTCAAGTTAACTGCATGTTGACGTGCTTTGTTGGATTGAAAGAGCCCAGTTTCAGAGGTGCTGAACATACCCAAGCCTCCTATTGACTTCACTCAGAGCTGCCAGTGTGCCCAGCACGTCTCTCATAAAAGAGTATATAGTGAACAATGAGGCATGAGGATTAAGCACTTTCCAGTGCCTCTGCAAAGGGAATATAAAAAGTAAGAAAAGCTCAAAGGTTCACTGAAGCCTAGCAGCCCACTGCATTTGTATGGTTAAAGTGCACCATGTTTTCTAACCACTTGCCCAAACGAGCTCCCAGGCTAGATCCCTCACCCCACCCAAAAGACACAGCAAGCTCCAGGGAATCCCAACACTGTATACTGTATCCAATTACTCTGATGCAAAATGAATTAACAGGCTGAGAGCAAGGACTCCGCACCACCACTGGGAACCTCACTGGGTGACAGAATCATAGGGCCTGAAAGGGACCACAAGGTCATGTGGTCTGCCCCCCATCACAAATGCAGGAATGCCACCCCTTAGTTTTCCCTGTCCAGTGCTTATCCAGCCTTCTCTTGCAAGCCTACAATAGAGATTTCACTGTTTCTCTGTGCAGTCTGTTCTACTGCCTCATTGTCCTAACAGTAAGGAAGTTTTTCCTGAGATCCAATCTAAATTTACTTCTCCCCCATCCTTCTCCCCTCTCTCTCTCCTCCAGCCCCTCCCCACCCCTTTGTTAGATGACTGCTGTATTCACAGTAGCACAGCTTCAACAGGAGGACTGAAGAGTGCTCTGAATCCAGCCTACAGCCTCATGAACAGGATGACCAGATGTCCCGTTTTAACCGGGACAGACCCATGTTTCAGAGGCTGGTCCCAGCTGGCTGTTGAAAATTATAATGGGCGTCCCAGAATCACAGGAGTATGGAACACAGTCTGGCCAAGAGTCAAAGCAGCAAGGAGCACCTAGCAGGCGGGCAGGCACCACTATCTGCCCAGTATGTAGCCCCACCCCCGCTAACTTGTGAGAGCATTGGGGGAGGAAAGGTGGGGGGGGGGTAGTGTGCTGGAGTTCCAGGATTTCCAGATGGTCAGCCTACTCATGGAAGTCAGGCAAGGTGGTAACTTCGAGACCAACTCTTTCAGACAGGCATGGGTTTTCATAGGCAACAGCCTACTTTATCAGATATATGCTGGTTAGTGAGGTCAGATATAGGACTTGGAGTCCACTCAGCTGAGGAAGTCCTAAAACCAGGTCTCCAGTTTCAAGGTGAGTGCTCCAGAAATATTAAATAAAGGATGGGTAGCACCTGCACCATCTGTTTTGAACAGCCTCCTGGGTCATATTAATAGAAATGTCACTTGCAAATCAAGGGAAGTGATTTTTCATTCTGTTCCACACTGGTGAGGCCCCACCTGGAATACTGTATCCAGTTTTGTGCCCCACTCTTCAAGAAGGACATGGACAGTTTGAAAAGAGTCAGGGCAACAAAAATGTTTGGGGGCCTGGAAGTCAAGACTTATGAGGAAGGACTAAAAGAACTATGGTTATTTAGTCTGGAGAAGAGAAGGCAGGGGGGATTTGATAGCAGTCTTCAAATACTTGTAGGATGATAGAGAGGATGGATATGGGCTTGTCTCTGCGGCTGTAAGGGACAAAACTAGGAGCAATGGCCTCAAGCCACAGCAGGGGAAATTTGGCCTGGAGATTAGGAGGAACTTTCTGCCTATGGGGGTGGCCAGGATTGGAACCAGCTGCCTAAAGAAGTTGTGAACTCTCCATCCTTGGAAACTTTCAAAAGCAGGTTGGACAGACATTTGCGTGGGATGGTTTAAGTCAGGGATGATCTTGCTTTGAGCCAAGGGCTGGACTAGATGGCCTCGTGAGGTCCCTTCCAGCTCTACTTTCCTATGATCCTATAAAACTTTGCTTTGTGCTGACCTCAGTACTGTCAGTGTGTGTTGAGCATGCTCTGAGCATGCCTCCAGATTGGGTCCCTCGGAGGACTTGGATGGAGGGACACCCTATTTGTGAATCCCAAGCAGCCCTCAACAGAAGGCGGATGCCATGACACTCAACTCGGTCACAACTTCATTACCTCCAGGTATGTACAGTAGCTGAATTTAATTATAGATACCTACTTTTCTATGGAAAATGTAAGTGCCTAAGAAGTTGGGCAAGGGGATTGTGGATTGCAATCTTGGACGCAGATACCTACACTCCACCCAAGCTGAGTGCCTTCTTTGGGTCTGGGCAGTAGTGACTTACCCAAGACCACAGGAAGTCTGCAGCACAGCAAGGTCTTGAAATGTCTCCCAAGCCACTGGCAAGTGCTCTAAATGCTGGCTCATCCTCTCTCTATGAGGTCTCAGTGCCCTTATGTAATGACTGCTCTCTTGGCTGACCTGCATTGACAATATGTTTGGGGGTGGGGGACATATGCATGTGTCCCCCACTCAGATTTCTGCACCAGCAGCAGGGCACAGGGCTGCAACCTGACCAGAACCAGGGCCCAGCAGCAGTGGGGCTGGCAGCAGCAGTACGATTTCTGCAGCAACAGCAGTGTGTGGGGATGCAGCTTGGCTGGGCCCAATGTTTAGTGGCAGCAGTGGTCAAAGTGGCATGGAGTTGTGCCCCCCACTGGCAGCACTTATGACCTGGGACATCTGGTAATGGACTAGAAAGACATGCCCTGCTACAGTATAATCTGAAGAACCAAGGTTCGCCGGCCATGGGCTATAACAATTCATATATCTTCTGTGGGCTGGACACAGAGAACACTTTGTTGTACACAGTCACCAATAGATTTCTTGTACACTGGTGAAGGATTATTCATAGCAGCACAGACGACTGGTGGGAGGGGCAATGGGGGCATGTGCCCTGCCCCGAGATGGGCCCCTGACAGCCCTGCTCAGGACAGGGAAGTTTTTTTGCTGTGCAGGCCAGCCGGTGGTGTGTGGAGTGGGTTAGTAAGCCATGGCACAGAAGTATAGGCGTGGATATGGGGCTTTTGCCCTGGCCCTGGGCCCACCCACAAATTGTGTGCCCCCTCCACCCCCCCGACTCAGGAGGCACCAATCACCCCTGCAGAGCAGAACTGCTTTCTTCCAGCCCTGCACCTGCCCAATCCTGCCATGTTCCTGATCAGGCTGTAAAGCACCTGGCATAGCATGTGACTATGCCACCTTCACCCACAAAGTTTTCCCCCACAGAGAGGGAACTGTACACTGTGAACTGTTGTATCTGGTTGTATCTAGCCTGTGTATCTCCATCTGGCCCTGCAAAGTGGCCTTCCTGGAGAATGTGTCCCTTTAGCCTTTAACAAGTTTGAGGGTGTCAGCTGCAAATAGAATCAGTTATTGCTGTTACCCTTCCTCAGGAGACCTGCTAAGCCTGTCAGGGGGCAGACATCCATCTCAAGTAAGTCATTTCACTTTAAGCACACAGTTACTTCTAGAACCAAAACTAAAAGTTTACCCTGACATATCAAAATAAACCAATCGCCCTGCCTTCTGAGCCAACTAGCGAATGTGTGTGTATAATCTGATGAATCTTGGTGCCAGATAATAAGTGCCTAACACAATAATGTAGTGTGTTGAGACCAAGTGAACTCTAGTTACTGATCACTGTCATGCCGATATATTGCAAAATAATTACTGCTTCTTTCTTTGCTCTCGTTGCACTATGATTTTGCAGAACCTCAACGCTAATCTGGGTGAGCAACTTCTGAGATTGCATGTGGTGACACCAAAATATGAAAACTTGGCTTTCATATTCTCCTTTTAACTATCGCTTGCAAATGCAACAGTCTGCAGTGAAGGCATCAAACTATAGTGTTAGAAAATGAGCTTTGTGTTGGGATTGCTTTCCAGGAAGTGAAAAGAAAAATAAAGATAGCTTGTTTCCCTGAATTTAATATGAAAAGGGTTATTTTTAATGCTCCCAGAAAAAAACAGTAAACTCTATAATTGGCATGTTTCACATTATAACTTACTGATATCCTACCCTATCTCAGATATCCAAACTAAACAAATAGAGCCTCTCTTCATGCTTCTAGAGTATGATGGATTAGGTTATGCACAACCTGGTAAAGACACCATGTGCTAATGAGCCCAGGGACCCAAGTTCTAGCCTCTGCTATGCAACTTGCCTGCTTTGTTACTTTAGGCAAGCTCCCTTCCCAATATTCCTCATTGTCAAGTTAATCTAATATCTTGGGGGAAAGAACTATTCCTATGTGCTTGTACAGTACCTGGCACAATAGGGCATGTGCTCAGTTGAGGCCTCTAGGTGCTAGTGTAACAAATAGCAGTCATCATGATTTTGTTCATGCTCCAAATCCTTAGAAGTAGAAGGCCAAAAGAAGGGTTGGTACTTACTTCTCTGAGAAGTCTTACCCTTAGAATGAGGAAAGAGATATGTTCTCCATGGTCCCCTCCATTCTCCTCGGACGCATCTACACAAGACATTTACTGCAGAGTTATCTAATTAACTCCACATTAAACATTTCAGCATCTACACATGCAGCTCTCTTAGGCCACAGGAAACTAATAAACTCCGCAGCAGGGTAGGACTTGCAAATACAAGTCCTACCCTGCTGCGGAGTTTTTTACTGGGTAGCAACATATATGTAGATGCTGACCCAGCTGGCTGGGGCACAAGGGTGCTTCAGTATGGGGGCTGCCTGCTGGTTAGCCCCACAATGGAACAGCCTTATGCTCCAGACAGCCCCTCTACAGCATGTTGAGCTAAATCAGAGCAACTCTGGGCTGGCAGGCTGACCC
>NW_017728943.1:81965958-81983122 GCF_001723895.1 Crocodylus porosus
CGCCCCCGACTCTCTGCCGGCTGGGGCCACTCCAACAGGGCTCAACAGTTTATTGCTGTGCATTAATATGCAGGTGTAGATGCATCCCCTGTGTTGTCAAAACCCTCCCTGCAAAAGACTTGAATGACGAGTTAAATATGTCAACCTCAGCTGATAAGCTTCCAGACTACAGCCCTACTTCTGCCTTGCCTTACATCTCATACACAAGGACAAAATCAGCATTCATTTTACACATGTAAATGAGTCCAGTAAGTAGCAGGCAGTAAAGTTAATGGGAAAGAGATGAGAAAATCCAGACATTTCCAAACCATGGGAGTATCTGTGTAGAAGCCAATTTCATGACTTGGGGAAGTCTGTCTGCCTCTTTGAAATGGCAAAAAGATGCCATTTCCCTAGTGGATTTCAATTCAAGAGAAATATTTATTTTGGAAGATCACAGGGGAGCCATCCTTGCACTAAAGATCATAAGATGGAAGGATACAGGGCTAACATTGGGAGAGTATTTCTCATCCATGCATCCATGCAGAGCCATAAGGAAAGTGTGACCAATACCTATACTCATGCAGGGAAAGTGTCACCCATGCCTACTATAAGTCTATGCAGGCAATGGCTCAGCCAGACCCACATCAGTGTAGATGCTTGAGTGATGTCTAGGGTGAAGATACAAAGTTGGTGGATATAACACGTCTGATTCAGGGCAGAAGTATAGATAGCAGTGCATGAAACAAATCTCTCCATAATGTATTACTAAGAGTATGTCTGTACAACATCTGGTTGTGTAAAGGAAGCATGTGTAGGTGTGCCTGGCCTAGCTTCCACCTACCTAACTTAGACACCATTCATCTTGCTTTTCTCTCTCATACTCTCCATAAATCTTGAACTGTGTTATATTCCCATTCATATTTCAAGCTTAGAATGTGGTGCTGTTTTTCAGGTGCCTCTCATCAAACTCTAATATTGCCTTGTTTTAATTTGACAACTTGAACCCAGCCTCTTTTAAGTAATAAAAGCATGCCACGTGTAATGACAATACTGTAAAGGTTCCAAGATGCCAGGAATAACTTTCATGCCTTCACAGAGTCTCACCAGATTTATCAGAACATCTACCATACATTTTAAAAATGCCAAGAGTCCTTTCAGTGAGTCATCTATTACCTCCTTATAATTTACCTCTGCCAGAAATGAGCAGGAGTAAATCATGTCACCTGAAAAACAGAAACAAGAAGGGTGGAATTTTCTCACCATTCAATACATGAGGATTAATTAGAGCAGAGGGAGATTATTCAAGGCCATGCAGTTGATTCCAGAGAAAGCTACCAAGTCTATTCTTTGTGAGTACGTCAGTTATTATATTAGCCTAGACACCTTCTGGCCACATATGTGATGCTAAGTTAGGAATCTAAATGCAACCTGCTCACTCATTGGATGCCAAGTGTTTCTTGTTTCAGTATGTTGACTGACATGCAATGTGGTGACATCCTCCATTCCATTTTCAGTTCTTAGGGATCATGAGAACAGTCTGCCAAACCTGGACTTTGTTTTTCTCATGGCTTTAAAATACAGAGCTTCTGCCTATCTACTCAATGGACTAGGTAAAAAAAAAAAAAATACTCCAGGATATGTTCTAGGTACCTTTCAACTATTTCTCAGGGCTCTTTCTGTCTTCATCAAGAATGTTTCTCTTGTCAAGAATGATAAACTAAGGGCTCTCAAACCCATCCTACTTGACTCCCACGGGTCTGGTTAAACACATAATTACATAACAACCTGCGTGTTACAAATTCTGAGGATGACTCTCATGCATTGAACCGGTTGCTCTCCGTTCTTAATTTTAAGCCACTTGCTGAAATTTGTTCTGGGTTGCTATGAAACAAGAATATACACATTTACAACATTGTTGAAGTGTGTGAAGGAGTGTGGGTTTATATCAGTATCACTGTGACTGAGTAGATACTGTTCATTGTTCAGCTAGGGCCAGATCTTCAGTTAGTATAAGTCAATGTAGTTCCATTGACTTTGTATTGCATTCTTGAAGAAACTTAACACATAATCCAATTCAATCAGTATGCACTGTCCTAGAAGAGCTTCCAGATAAGTGTCAAGAGTTGTTTCTATAAATCAACTTTACAACCAAAAGTTCTGAAATATGCAAATTACTCAGTTTGTGCTTTTAGCAGCAAGGAATGGAGTGTTTTTATTTATTTTTGTGACTTATATAGAGTCTACTGTGTTATCGATCCTGAGCAAGTCATACTGGACACATCTACACCTGTTATTAATTTGCATTAGTCTTACTGCTCAGTAAGCCTTTCCCATGAGCACATCTACACGTGCTCCCTATTGGAAGCATATTTGCTCCCGCCTTGCTCTGCCCTCCTGCAACAGCCAGAGCGAGCTCCAGGTTCCACCAAGTGCTAACTCAAGGGCTGGCAAGGGGCACAGGGCTGGTCCCAATGTGCACAGGGCCAGGAGAGTGTCTCATGTAGATGAGCTGCATGTGTGTCTGTGTGTGCTGTATAATGATCCCTACCCACAGGTAATGAGCCAAGACTTTTGACACTGAAACACTGATCTTTATTACCTCAGTTTACAAAGGCATTCAGTTATCTATTAAGGTATCCTATTAAGGTGTACTAAGCTGTAATCCTCTACGTAGATTAGCCACTAGAGTTGAATATGACACTTACTTTCCAAGGGCATTTAACATGAAAGTATCCATTAGACTTGATCCAAAGCCTATTGAGATCAATAGATGAACTCTCTGATTTAATAGGCTTTGGATCAGGCCACTGGTGTATCCCATGAAGTTACACATTACACTTAGATCATACTAAAGGCATGCAAGCATCTGCATATTAAAGCTCATTAACTCATACTAAGTGCCCTCTGAGTGTCTCATAGTTACACCACTTCAGGTGAGGGTTAGCTCTAGGCCATGCTTTCTAGCTCATGTTAGGGCTATTTCACTATGCTCCATGGAGATAAAATGAATAATTTGCAGTCCTCCAGCATCCCAGTATACACTGCTCCCAACCTTCTACCCCAGCAAGTAGGGATACAGCCCAGGTGTCTTGTCTCTTCAGCTTGCCAGCTCCCTAGCTGCAAGTCAGAGGTGTGCAGTCAAGAAATTGTATTAGCCCTTAATGTGCAACCGCTCACAACACAAGCTAACTTGAACAATGCTTAACATTCCACAAACTTAGCATGGTCTAAATGGAGTGTGCAATGTCACCCTCAAGAAGTCCAAGTAATATCTCACTTGCAAATGAACCCTCTTACTTACTGTTGCATAAAAGTCATTGAGAATATCTGGCCACACCAATTTTTTGATGGAAAATACAGTTTCAGAAAAAAAAAAATCTAAAAGGAAAAAAGTTTCAGTTTTACTTAAGTAGTTCAATTTTCACTTTGCAAAAATGAAGACCAACTGATAAGGGAGAAATTCAGATTGCCCCTTGGCTCTCATGAACAAAAAATTTTTTAATATTTTTTTTCCTACTACTTGGCCTCTCGATATTAGTGTCATGGCTAATAATATATTAAAATATAGATCATATCATATATACTATCATATATTGCTTATATTACAATAATTATGTTGGGGGGATGTTGTCATTGTCGTTAGTTATAATAATGACTTGTGGCAACCCCTAGAGGTCTCCATGAAGGCTCAGGGCTCCATTGTACTTAGGACTGTATGGAGGAGTAAAACAAATACAATCCCTGACCCTGATCATTCACTCTCTACGTATCTACTTAGTTTTGGTATCCTTATATCAGGCTCAAAGTATTTGATGCGTTAAACTAGGAAACCCATGCATTTGATATCTTTGTTTGTAAATTTAGAAGCACGCTGTTGCTGTATCACGACCCATGTCACTCTTCATCCTGTTTTTCTCTTTACAACAAACATAACACCTACAGGGACACGAAGGAGAACATTGCAGACATCAGGTCATAACGTATGTGTCACAATGCAATGTTATTAAATTCAAATCAAACTCTCGGAGTTCATTTGCAAAGCAACCAGGTTCAAATGCCAGGGCAATCTGGTTGTAAACCTTTCTTGCAGCTGAACTATCTGTTCTTAAAGGCACAGGACCCTCCTTGCCTGTTTTACTGGTCTATGAGAACAAGCAGATTGCATCCTGCAATCACATTTCTCTTGAGGAAAGAGAGCTAGTGCTTTATGGGGTGGAAGGACTTAACCTTTTTTTAACTGAATCCCCTTCTCGAGGGCTAAGAACGCATTCCCACTGAACAGAGATTTTTAGAAATATTTACAAACTCTGACACAGCGCAGACCAAACATGGAGGTTTAACTAAACCACTAATTTGGAGGCATTTGTGGGCTAGCTCTGGTGTGACTTGTTGTCCTTGACAGAAAATCAGACAGACAGCCCCAAGTAAAAGCAGAACCTGCAACAGACCCTAGAGAATGAAGGACAGAGAAAGGCAAGAAGCGTTGTATATTTGGAGCAGGTAGCTGGATATGTCAGGACTTGATTCATGGGGTACTAAGTGTTCATGCAGCATGGGCCACTGGGGTGAATCAGTGTGACTCCACTGAAATCAGTGTGCTGAATCTCCAGCTGATGGAAATCAGTACAGCTCACTGAAGCCAAAAGGGACATTCCCTCAGAGGGGCCGAATGGGCAAAAAGTCAGTAAAGCAATGGAGTGGCAAGGATTTATAACAGCCAAGGCTCCGGTCCACAGATTTCAATGGATGTCTGCTGATATAAACCAGCCAAAGACTTGGAATTTAAAAATGAGCCCTGACAAACCTCGTCTGGAGCTCTCCTTCAGGAGGTGTTCGAGAGCCCAGTAACTCCAGTACGCCATGGGGCCAAAGCGCCTCAGCCCTGTCAGCAGCTTCACTCCTCTGTACCACTGGACTCAGCCTGAGAAGCAAAGGAGCCATAAAAACAAGACAAAACAAAACAAAATGGTCTCACACTTTATTTTAAGATGTGATTGAGGAATGGGGTAAAAATGAAATTGCTCTAGGTTAGCTGGGGAATGGTTTTGTTTTGGACGATGGCCCCTTGTGGCTGTGGTTTCTACAATGACTCTGTATTCCCTCTGTGTCAAGACACAACCAACCCTCAGGGTTCCTGAAATAGATTAAACAAGTGAGGCCGGAGCTATTTTAACAGCTGGAGCTTGTTCTCTTTACACTTTGTTGAGTGAGGGGAGAGAGTAGAAGAGGAGCGACAACAAGATTGGGTAATGCTATTTTAACACGCGCAGCACCACCGTCAGTGCGCGGTGGTTAGTCTGTGTTAGCATGCACTCCACCCGCTAATACGTGCAAGGACACACAAACAGATTTAGCTCTGCAGAAAACCAGAAGCAATCTTGCGCATGCATGAGCGTGTGCGTACATGTGCGCGCACACACACACAGTATTGGAAAAGTATAGTGGGATTGTGTTCATCTACACCAAAAGGAAAGCGTGAGTTAATGTAGCATGCTGAATATACACAATGATGGATGAGCTGGTGAAATAAGGCAGATCTCTGTCACCCAAAAAACACACATATCTTCAGCCCCTCATCATGCTACTGCACCTTACAAGGCACCAAGCTCTGGGCCCAGGGTGAGCACTTCCTCTCATCAGGCTGGCAGATGCAGTGTGGTGAAGAGATAGTTTAGGATACTTTAAGAAACCAAGCATCAAAACACCTAGCACTCTTTCAGCATTGGCCAGTTGGACTGAGGTACTATCCTCTGCCATGTGTCAGGGAGATAATCTTTAATAGCCTTCATCCATGTGCATTTGGGTACAGGCAGTAAAGCCCAGTCTTTTTCTAAGTTTCTCACGTATCACATCTAAACACCTACATCGAGGTTCTGTGTCCTCACTCTTGACAGGATCAGAAAGTGCCCTGGGGCCACTTTTGTGCCACCTTAATTCTGGCTCAGTCTATGTGCCTAGTCAGCCCCTGATGCGGTTAAAACTGTTACAAGCGACATAGGGTGGTACTAGTCTTCCACAGGCTGTTGTACTGGCACTGAAGCATTAGAGCACATTGCTCTCCAGTCATACCCTGGCCCATTCGTGCTCACCTTCTTCCCAGGACAAGGGGAGGGGCCACAGAGATACATTACACCGGCTCCATACAGGTCAGAAGTGCCTGCTACAGCTCCAATATTCTGCAAGGACAATTTAAGCCTCTTTTACAGCTTTTTAATGTTGCCAGAGTCACACAAAGAAGCTTATAGGTAAGAGTGAAGTTGGGCCTATGCATAGTATCTCGATCTCTTATAACATTTGTCTGCTCCCTCTACAGAACTAGTGTTTGAGTCCCAAGTGATGTCTCTAAGTCAAACCAGCTCAGCCCAAAAACATTAGTCTGCCCTTATGTTTCTTCTTTCAAAGTTAATGCTGTTCCTTTGCCCTTGTAATCATGCCTCTGAAGCCCATGCAGTGGGTGAGGTAGTCTTTATCAGATGGAAAGAGCTAAAATGTGACACAGGAGATCTCAGCTCCATTGGCTGCTTATCTTAGTACCTGAAGCCAAAACAGAAAGCTTATATAAACTGCCAAATAAAAATACTTCTTGTGGACACATTCCTCCCTGGGTACATGAGAGAAAGGAAAGGAAACAGGGAGAAAGAAGAAAGTGAGTGATCAGACTTGCAAGGTAAGGAGGGAGACAGACAGATAGACTACTTGAGCACAGATGACCTGTAAGGGCCCCCTCTACATGTTGTGGGTATCGTGCAAGTAACTGGCTAATTGCACAATTACTTTGCAACCAGCTACACATGCAAAGCATCTACCGCATGATAAAAAGGCTCCAAACACTACAGTTAGACCTTGAAAATGTGTAGTAACTTTATAGTGGGATGCTCTTGAGCTGTAGTTTGCATGTGTAGCAGGGTCTCCCCTGTGACTGGGAGTCCATTAGCTGCCAGGGCTCCCAGCCACAGGGGTGCAACCCCTGAGCCCTAAGAATCACAGCTGCCATGTTCCCCATGGGGTGGGGGTCTGCAAAACGCCAGGGCCTACATGGGGCTCTTGGTCCTGGCTGCACCTCACCTGCAGCTGGGACCAAGAGTCCAGCACCTGACGAGGCTCTGGGTCCCGGCTGCACCTTACATCAGCTGTGGGGTCTCTCTGCCCTGGCTGTTCATGAGGCGCAGCCAGGACCTACAGTCCCATTAGCTGCAGAGTCCTCAGTTCAGCAAAGGGGCTCCTAGCTATGGGTGCCTGCTTCTTGCCAATGCAAGGGGAGCCAGGATTGGGCACAATTGGATTTACTGTACAATTGCATGGATCATGCATTAGATCCAATCGCACCTTTACCTGCATGCATGAAGGAGGCCTAGGGGGAAAATCCCTAGCTGAACATCTGAGAAGATAGAAGTGGAGAAGACGTGAAGGTTGTCTCATAGCAGTCTCATCGGCAGTCAGCAACATGACAAGCAGGCAGAACTGGAAGGTTCCCAGCATTTCTAGACATGGAAGGCAGCATCCTAGCCTCATTCAAATCAATTGTAGAAGTCTAACTGACATTGGTGGGTTTGTCCATATCACTAGGGGTCCTGGGGAGCACAGTCTGAGCACACCTTTCTCATGCACTTCCTCTGCCATGCTCCAGATACAGAACTTCTGTGAGGCTGCTCTGAGCTCATCACCAGTGGCTGTTCTCAGGCTCTTGAGTCCTGGGGAAAGCCTGGTGCTGCCTCACTGATGCACTTCTGGGTCCAGAGTATACCTGCAGACTCAGGTAGAGAGGGCCTGTTCAGCCTCATCTTCACATGGACCTGCTACTGCAGTGATGTAGACAGGCCCAAGATTTCACACCAAGAAGACAGTGAAGCTGCCATATGTGTCCTAACACACAACTCTAGAGCTGTGCTCCTAAGCCCCTCTCTGGTTTTCTACTAGCCCACATCCTTCCTGGCACCTGAGCCTGTTCCTCAGAGTTCCGCTCCTGTCCTGAAAAGACCAGAGTAAAAAGGAGAGAACTCCCTTTGAATATGTGGCTTTATCATTTTATCAGTTTTCCAGTTTCTCATATCAGAGCAGAGGACCAAAGGAGATCTATTCAACTTCAGAATGTCACAGAGCATTTAGTTGATGATGTCAGTATCTCAATGGCTATGCCAGACCCTAGTCCAAAGCCAACAGAAAGATTTTTGTGGGCTTCAGTGAACTTTACATCAGGCCTAAACACAGAAAGGCACTATCTTCACTTACAATGATTGTAATTATGAGCAAAACTGTGATACTGAACTGCTTAACAGGAGAGAGGCTGGAACAAGACGGCAGGCTTTCATCACCAGTTGGGATTCTGGTTTGGGTTTTTCCTTTGTTGACATACTCACTCCTGCCAGGTGTGTAAATGGATAGCAGTCTGTTTCCTGCTCCCTCACCTTGTCCCCCTGGGACTTTTATTAAAAACAGCACAGCACCACTGTAGTATTCACTGCTACATGGGGAATCAGATTTAGAGTTCTGAGCTCATGGGCTGTAATCATATTTCTCTTGAGGGAAGAGGGCTACTGTTTCTTAAGGGGTGAGTGGATTTGTGCTTCTTTTTCTTAACTGAATCCCCGTCTCAAGGGTTAAGAGTGCATTCCCATTAAACAGAGATTTTTCAAAATATTTACAGGCTCAACATGGTGCAGAGCAAACATGGAGGAAGAGAACACAGAAGCAAGATACCCATGTCCTGAGAGAATGTGCAGAGTGCAGAACTGTGCTCAAGGGAATTCAGCAAACCAATAAGCATCAGTGACAGACTTTGAAGGTGGAAGGGGACCTGGGCACAGTGATTCATACCTTTATCATCCAATGGGTGAAAGCAATACAATATATCAGGGCCTGAAGCCATCAGAACTCAGCAGCATAGCAATGCAGCCAGGCACCAAGGGTACTGGGGTAGCAGCAACTGATAGTTACCATTAAACCATGAGCATAACTCAGGTGGCTGCTGGTGGCAGCTATTTTTTTCGCCCCCCCCCCCCCAACCAAGTTGGCACCTGGAGTAGTTGCCCCACCATCAGAACTTATAACACTTCAGCTAGTACAAAACACTGCAGTGCAGCTCCTCAACCTGATGGATTACCAAGAGCATATTATTGTGTTGGCCTCCCATAGACTATCAGAGGGCCAAGTTCTTAGTCAAAGATCCAAAGCCTTTATCTTCATGATGCTACATGGCCTGGCATCAGGATATCCAAAAGGCTACCTAAAACTCTGGGATAAACACCCTGGTTGAGGGTTTGATTTCTCTGGCATAGTGGAGCTCTCAGTAATAAGGGTAATGCTTGTCATATGCATGTAGGGATATATCCTATTCAGGGACTGATCCAGGACCCTAGGATGAACTTTACCAGGAACCAAGAACTATCCCACACTTCACCACCCACTGGTCCAAGTACAAGGGGTGCTTCTGTAACCTGGCTTCTCTAACTTAACAGCATGCATATTTAAAAACCACAAGCACTCCACTCTGCTGCAAACTCCACTGCACACACTTTTCCCCTGGGGGAGAGGATGAATGAACAAACAACAGGTGACAGACATTAGTCACATTGCTTACTGCATTATTAGAAGGCACACAGATGCAAGGTTGGTGAGTGTGGCATGGGGGGGGCTATATAGAATAGAATAGAATAGAAGCTGTATCTAGCACAGGGCCTTTGAAGGGAAGGTTAACACAAGAAAGCAGAAGAGGCAAGGAAGAGCCCTTCAAACAATAACATTTACTCTGGTGTATGGGGGAAATGTGCTTCTAAAGAGATTCTACAGTGATCACATAGGACTGATTCTCTCACCTTGTTCCATGGTATAACTATGATATTTTCAGTGAAGACACTCCTGATTTTTACTAGTGTAACTGAGAAGACAATCTGTCCTTTTGCCTTTACTCCCTTTCAAATCTGCCCTGTGCCAGGTAAAGGATCTCCTCACAAGGTGGTCTCTGAAGATAGAACTGTGGTCGACAGCAGCCAAGAATCAAAGGATCAAGTGTTTTATGTCTATAATCAACTCCCTGTATTGCCCAATTGTAGATTACAGCAGCCTTGTGAGATTCATGTGCCTGGATTTAGATGTGTATTGCTTTGGAAATATAATCAGAACTTATTTTGATCTGCTATAAAAGAAACAAGTGAGGGCGGGACTCAGGAGGGACGCAGCTCAGCAGCAGGTAGTGGAAATTGCTCTTGGCTCTGGACTGCATTATTTGATCTGCTCAGGGTGTCATGTGCCAGCCAGCCTCCTCTCTACGTGTGTTTGGCCAGCTATTCAATGTCTGAACTCCCTTGGACAACTGGTAGATTTAACCCCTTCAACTATAAGCTACCTTTATCAGAAGTGTAAAGGCAAGGAGAGGCAATGTTACAAAACCCATTTGGGTCAGGAGGAAGTGGTTCTTGATCTAGTCCTAGTTCTTTAGAAGTGGCTCCTGCAGTGGGCATGTGATATGAATGCATCCTATTTGACATAATGGTATGAAAGGAAATGATCCCAGAAGGCCAACCTTTAAGGCTTATTTTGGTTTCTCGAGAGTTTCCCTGCAATTGTCTATCTGTATAGAGATAGAAAAATCGCTCTCTCTATTGTGACCAGGATAACAAACATGACATGTTATTTCTGAAAAGGCAAAATCATATGCCAAGGTCACTGATAGGTAAACTACTGGATCTGCAGGAAAGCAGGTCCTGTACTCTGCCTCACTGACTGTCTAGAAAAGGGGCAAACACAGTAGGTGTAGAAACCCTCCTTGGTGTATCTGCTGTCCTCAGTGATTCCAAAGCCTTGATTAATTCACCGAGCTCCTTTAACCAAGGGTGCCTAGTGGTGTTGTTTCAACAATAATAATACTTCAGGGAAAATGACCCATAACAGCCTCATTGGAAAATTCACTGGGGAAATCTAAGATTTCTGCTACACTCTCAGGCTTGGAAATGCTGATAGTCTTCCCCTCCCTCTCAGTAAGAGACCCTGTAATCCAGGCAGAAGTGTGAGAATGGTATGTAGAGGAGAGGAGAGCTCAACCTGATACCAAGTGAGCAAGTGGCTAGGAGAAGTTCTCATACCTACCACATCAGACATCTTCAGTTGGGTACATGGTTCACAAAGCCTAACAAGTGCACAGAATAGACTTTTAAGCTAACAGCATGAGGAATATGTGACTCATCCATTAATTCTCCTGCTTCTCACCCCATTCTTACCTTGCAATCATTTCCTGCTTCACTACCATTTATTGGCAATTTATTCTATACATTAGCAATGTATCTCCCCAGTTACAGGAACTCCCCATCACATCATGCAATTACTTCTCTTGTTGAATTCAGGCAGAAGATTATTGCTATCCCCTTTTCCTATGAGCTGTCATGCTGATAACCTGCGCTGAGAATCCGATACAGCTTTTGTAATTGTGACTGTGCTGTACAACCTGCTCTCTCTCACCTTCTGCCCCAGCATTTCCATCAAGAGGAGTCACATACCCAAGTTATTACACCATCAGCACTTCTCTCTCATAAAATCCAGGCTCCTTGTGTCTCTCTGAATCCAATTTTGCCAAACAGTCCCTTCACTAAATGCTCTATTACTAGTTTAAATTCTTCTCTCATTGTCACCGGTACAGATCTAGAGTCACTTCACTGCCTTCAATTTAATTACTTTGGATTGACAATAGCAACACTGAAGGATGAATTAGTCCTGTTATCTCTAGTCTCCCTGCATCTGGATGTGAAGCTGGTCACTGCATAGGCTGCTCTTGTTATTTAGGATTCACACTCTTGTGTTTGCCATGTTCCGGGCCTTGGGAAGTCCAATTTGGCATCCTAAGAATTTCAAACATCAGTTAACACTTCTTTGTCCCTTTCACTCCTCATTCCTTCCATGTGGACTGACTCCTTTCTCAGCCAGAGAGGAAGCAGCAAATGGGAAACACTTTGTTAGCGCTCATGCCATTTAACAAAGAAGTTTCTTCTACCTATGAAGACGAGCCAGGCAAATCCTGTTGACAGTGTGCAACAAGAGAAGGAGGTGTTCTTTCACTCAGCAAACACAACGGCTGTCTTCCAATGACTTTGTGCATGAAGAAAGTTAAACAAAGAGGAAGACTCCAGAGCATTTGTAAGATCACAGCACATTTTAAATGGCATTTTCATGAGCAAAGCCACTGCTTATTCACTGAGAAATAAACCATGCTCTGGGCCACCGAGGTAAATGGTGTCCAAATGGTGTGTGCAATATCAGAATCAGGCCCTCCTGTTTTACTAATGGAAGAGGAAACAGCATTCGCTCTTTTATCTCATTATCCAAGAGACGCAGAGGGCCAGCAACTCTTCTCACTTATACCAGAACTCTACACACGCAACTCTGTTGGCTTAAGTGAAACTACTACAGACTCCAAACGAGACTCAAGAGAATGAAAAAGGCAGCCACAGTCCTTCTTCTGCATAGATTACTGTTCCTATGAGAAAGAGGTGCTAGCAGATGCAATTCACCAGGAAAGTAGGTGAGGAGGGAAAGAGAAGAAACAATGACGTGACCTCTAGCCCTTTATTTATGACAACTTTCTTCCAGTGATCAATGTCCACTTGTGATAGAGGTATGGTGCTAATTTTGCTCTTGACACATGAATCAGACGGTGCTGTCATCACATTTTCCAGTCTCTCAAACATTTGCCTGTTTCTACTACCTGCCACTAGCCCAGCAGCTTGGATCTCTGCCAGTGGAAGTGGCTGAAGCCTGGTCCCCTTTGGTTTCAAATGAGTTTTTAGTATTTTATAGCAACAGTTGCAAATACCAGGTAAGTAGTAGCTTAGGTCCCAAATTCACATAATCACTGAGCATAGCTAGTTCTTACAGGTGATGACTGTTGTGAACTAAACTGGTGGCCAAAAGAGTCCAATGCATAACAGTGGAGAGTTAATCTGTGTAGCTCCTGCTTCAGGTCGCTATTGCCCAGTTAGTCTTGCCTCAGTCACCTCTAGGCTGTATTGCTGAAAATTGCTCTGAACTGAGGCTGCCATCAAAGACTATTCAAAAGCAGTATCTACATGGCTTCTTTAAAGGACCACCTGCCATGAACAATATCATTCCTGTGCACCATGCCCCATTGCATTTATTATTTGCTTCAGAGCAGCTATGGTCTACAGATGCATCAGTGTCCTGGGGCTTCTTAGATTCAGAAACAGCCTCTTTCTCTTTGCCCTGATGCAGTGGTTGAGATCAGGTTGGACATTTCTGTTAATGGTTACTGGGAGTGAACTGTTCTGGAACTGGCAATAGTGCTGAATTCACAGCCAAGGCTCCACACATTTAGGAATTCATTGCCACTGTTTGCTTGTGAGAGGCAGAGTTGGAGGCCTTAAGAGTACAGTGCCCCATTGCACATTTGTACATAGTGCAAGGAGGAGAGGCCTAGGCCACTAGGCACTGAGGAAACCCTGCTTTCTCTGTTTGCATCAAATCAACTGTTGCTGGTTTGCTTGGAAGTTGAAGCATTAAAAAACACAGGACAAGCAGGAACCTCCTAGGTTATCAGATCCAGTGCCTTGCTATCACATTCTATAATCTTTTTCACAAACTGATCAATCTCCATCTGCCGATGGGCTAGGTTAGGTGACTTGCCCCAAGGACTCCCATTAGAAGGCTCTTTTGAAATCTCCTGCTATGATGGTTAGAAAGTTTCCTCCAATTTCTAGCCTAAATCTATTAGAGCCAGTTTGTACCTGTTTGTCCTGGCGAATGTTTTCCATTATCTTCCCTTTCCTGATGTTTAAATGCCTATCCACTGGTGCATTCATAGAAAGCAATTATATCCTCTCAGCCTTTGTTTTGCTAAACTAGGAAATCCAGGCTCTTTTAGTCTCCTCTCATCAAATATGCCCACAATCATCCAACTAGCCTCTTAGCTTGACTTTTCTTGAACATGGATGACCGAATTATACTCAGGGTTCCAGAGGCAAACTCAGTTCTTGCTCAGTGCCAGCGTGCAAAGCTCTAGCTCCTCAGGAAATAATTCCACTAATATATACTATGATACCATTTGCATTTTTCATGGCCACCTCACATGAACTCAGGTGTTAACTCAAAGTCGTCTCTCTGATTCATACATGCAGGTCTTTCTCCTCCTCCACTGCTGCTAACTGACAAGCCCCCAGCTCATAGCTGAAGCTATTGTTATTAATTCCTTAACACATGACTTTGCACTTTGCTTTATTATAACTTACATCTCATCTCTATTACTCAAGTTTTCAAAGTAACCCAATGGTTTGGGCAGGGGCTTTTACTGTTTCAGCCCTTAAACAAGGGACATTTAAATGCTTCTTCATTTAACCTGAAGTTTCAGCCTGTCAATATACTTGCAGGAAATGGAACTTTATAATGTATCTATTCCACAAGCAACAAGAGCAGCATCCACTCCTGATTTATTAGATTTATAGCAATTTCAGATCACTGCAAATTCATCAAATCAAGACAACTTTGCCTGTTCAGTATAGTTCCTGATAAAATGTAAGGGGAAACATTTCTCTGAAATGTCAACAATGTACCATTTTAAATTGACAAAATATAAACAAATTAAAATTTAGAAAATATGGGCAACTTCTGAACTTGACCACTCCTTCCACAGGATCTTCCAAGTGCAAGGAATGAACCCTAAAGACAACCTATGAGCCACCTCTTCAATCATCAAGGTCCTGACTGGTTTCAAATGCCACAAGTTACTTTCAAAAAATATTTTCATTTCTGCTTGAACAAAAATATTTTAATTTCCTCCTAACTGAGGAAGAACAGTTAAATAGCAAGAGTTGAGAAGTTCTCCCCTTATATCCTTTATCTCCCTGGATATGCCCAGTAAAATTTCCTTTGTGATTTGGGAGCAGCCTATAAGCAGTTACAAGGCAAAAATCAAATATTTGATATCCTTATTCCTACAGGTAAGATTATAACTCTTCTATTTAACTTTCCTGGCAGATTACCTGTTAGCTACGCTTCCTTTCTTGTCCTAGTAGTATTGTAATCAAAGTGTATATGTTCAATACGTATCTCAGCTTCTCTGATCACATAACACAGGGGTTCCAAAAGTTTTTATGCCGCAGCCTCGTGGCCCGGCAAACCGCAGCCCAGCAGTCACAGCCAACTGTGGCCAGAATTTCCATCTGGCAGCCAGATAAGGATACACTTGCTCCCCACGTTGTGGGGGGAGAGGGCAAACCCTGCACTGCCACAGTCCCTACAGAAGGAGCCACAGCATCTCCACCCAGCTCTGGGGGGCCATGGTTTGCTGGTCCACAGCCACTTCCAGTCTGGCAGCTGACTGCGCTGCAGTCTGGCAGCTGACTCTCCTGGGGATTGAGAACCTCTGACCTAACCGATATCAGATTCTCTTTTGTTATTGCATCTATATCAGATGATTTTTTTTTGAGCAACTAATTTTAGTGATTAATTTTGTAGGCTAGAATCCATAACAGTGATGGCCACACAAGCATCTCACTTCAAACCTAACTCCCCACACCTTGCTATTGCAGTCCAAGTTTCAGCATGAAGTTCCCTTGATGCCTCTTTATCCACAGGAAGTTCATCTAGTTCAACTCCCCACCAAAAGCAAGATCATCCCTATTCAAATCATCCCATATAAATGCTTGTCTAACCTATTCCTAAAATTATACAATCAACTTTGTCACAAACGCAAAGCGCGGTGCCGAAAAATACTAAGAGCACCCTAACCTGCTACACAAAGCAAGGGGACAAGGGCGGTCAGTGTCCTGCTACTGCAAGTGTTAAAATACACTCAGGAGATCTAAGCAAGAGAGCTACAGTTTCTGCTACAGATGAAAGCAACCCCACCCCCTACAATGTGTACTAATCTGACCAGTAGGTAATTCCTTCCTTCCTCCCTGATCAACATAATCCATGCCCTATGGACTCTGACTGGAAATTGAATCCTAGTTGTGATCTGCCTATATCAGCCCACAAAGCCACACCTGAGAAGTAAACATGCTGCCGTGAGCTGCCCATCTGTAGTATTAGCTATGATATGATAGCATGGCAGTTTGGAATGTCAGGCCATCCCACGTGGAACTCGCTTAATTCAGCAGCCTAATAAATCTCTCCCACGTACCATTAAATAGTATTTCACTATACACTGTGCCATAATGATAAGGAAATCTGTGAGCCCGGCCTAGAGAACTGAAACAAGCAATTTGAGACCTGTAACAGGGTCCTTGCTCCAGAGGTGGCCATTTGGCCCCTGGAGTATCCTCTTAGCCCTTGGCTTCACCACCTCTCAAGTCAAACTCCCCTTCCCTTGCCTGCCATGTCTTCTTCATATTAACCTCTAGAAGATGGGAGGCTGCCCCAGGGTTTCCCCAAGCCTTAAGGGCTAATTGCAGGGCTCCATCCACTTCTACATCACTCCCCGTGCCTTACAGGTGTTATCACTCTCTGATGTTCATTCAACTTCCAGGATGGCCTGCTCCTCCTGGGCACTTCACTTCTCTCAGCTACTCCCAAGTACAGCCTTTCTCCCTGGAGTCGCACTCTGCCCCCCTGGGCTTCAGGCCCCCAGCCTCTATCTCCATCCCACACAGACTCTCAGACCTGCTGATCCTATATGTGGCTCCTCTCTGGGCTTCCAGACCCTCTGGTCCCACTCTCGGCCCCTCTCTGGGCTCCCAGACCCTCTGGTCCCACTGTTCAGAGCTTACCCTAAGCTCAGTTGTAAAGGCTCTGATGCCCAGAGCTCCTCTCCCTGTGGCTCCCAGAGCTAGACTGCCTGACCAGCAAAAGCCCTGGCCTCATATGGCTCAAGCCCAGCCCCCATGCTGGTCACATGCTTCTCAGATCAGCCCCTGCCACACCTGCAGGCTGCTTCTCAAGCAACCTCTCGAAGTGGCAGGAGTGCCAAGTGCCATGTCACAAAATCCCAGAAATGGGTCCTGTAATGTTTGCACTGGGGACCAAAACTGATAGAGATGCGATTGTTATTTTTGCTTTGTTGGAATGTCCCAATACATATTTTCAGGTTGACCACACAAGTGTGTGACTCACCCAAGTAGAGTAAAATGTTTTCCAGGTGAAATCCATCCTTTTTATAGAGTACCAGAGCAAGACCAGTGCACCACTTACAATCTGCTCAAACCAAACTGTAGGGGGGACTGAGAAGGCTCATGATTTCTGTGGT
>NW_017728943.1:81983907-81987565 GCF_001723895.1 Crocodylus porosus
GCCCCTACTTATCAGCTCCAAGTGCGGCTCCAGCTCCAGCTCCAGCTCCAGCAGCCAGCGAGGACTGTCCAGATCGCAGAAGCTCTCCAAATCTTTTCTGAATTAATTCAGAGAGCTTCAGTTCAATTCGGACCTTTTAATTGGTCCCCTGATTCAATTCGGATTCAGAGATTCAGCCACCAAATCAGGCCGAATCTCCTCCAAATAGAATCAGCACCGGAAGCTTCTCACAGCCCTACAACTTACCCCTTGTCTGTCCATATCCAATGCATTAGTATGGACATAATTCTAATTTAGTTTACCTCAGGTTAAATTAGGAGTCATCCCACTGAAGCTATAGGAAACACCCATGTAAGGCCAGTAGAAATGAAAGCAGAGTTGTATGATAAAGCCAGGAAAAAAGGGAAGCAGCCCTTTGTGCTATTTGTCCAAAACTGGACTTGGCACTCTAGGTGAGGGCTCACCAGTGCTGAATAGAGTGGAAGATCACTTCTTTTGACTTGCAGGCAACGATCCTGTTAGTACAACCCAAGGTGCTATTTTTTTTCCAATAGGAGCACATTATTGACTCATATTCGGCTTCTGGTCCACTATAACTCACAGGTCCTTTTCTTCAATGCTGCAGCCTAATCAGTCATTCACCAATTTGTATGTGTGCATTTAATTATTCCAGCCTAAGTGGGATTTGTCAATTGCCCTTAATAAATTTAATTCAAGAAAATTTGGACCTTTATACCAGTTCACCAAGGTCATTCTGAATCCAAATCCTTTCCTCCAAAGAGTCTGCACCTCCATCCAGCTTAGTGTCATCCGCAAATCTGCTAACTGTGCATTCAGTCCCATCCTCTAAGTTATTAATGAGGCTATTAAGGTGCACCAGACCCAGGACAGATCTCAGGCTACCCATCAAATGTATTTCAAGTGAGCTGATCCATTGGTTTGCTCTGTTGCATGTAAGATGAAGGATCCTTGTTCTCAATATAATTGCTCGGCCCCTTGTGCTATCAGGGCAGCGCATGTGAATAAAATGCCCTATTGTGTATGTCATGTAAGGATTAGAGCATGCCCAGAGCATTTTAGTGATTCCCCCACCCCCAACTCCCACCCATGATCAGTAAAAGAATGGCATTAACTGAAAGAACCGTGTGACTTACGATTTTCAAAGAGGCTAGGGGGAATCCCAAGGAAGGCCCTGAAAAATAACATAAAATGTTAGATACAGACTGACCTTGTGATTTAATGCTTAATGCTTAGCTGCCACCCCCGGGCACATGTTACCAGGCCTCTCTACCCAGTCCAGGTTTGGCTTGCGGGGATAGCTGAGTGACTTTGAGTTTCTTTTGTGGCTCAGGAAGTTCCTGTGCAGTCTCTTGAGCTGGCAGCCTGACAGAGCAGTTAGGCATTAATTTGTGTGGTTTTATAATTGATGTGCATGTACCTGAATGTTACAATAGCAATTTTCACCACAAAAAAGAAAGTGCTCTACGGAAAGCCCCGCTCATTTCCTGAACCACAAGGGAGCGATTTGGGTCACACAAATGACTCAGCACATGGTTCAGGTTGACTGTGTGATTCTGTCATCAACCTGGTGATTTTTCAAGGTGCTTGTACACGTGATGGGGGTTTAATCCCCAGGGTTTTTTTTATGCCCTCTAAATTGAAACGATAGGTTTTTAATTGCAACCCACTGTTTCAATTTTCCGTCACATTATGGCTAGGGGACTAAAGGGCCTGATCCTTCTTTTTTTCTCCTGCAGAGCCTGCCGCCTCACAGCTGGGGGGTGAGCTGCTGGGGGGCCAAGAGGCCCCTGAGCTGCGGGGGTCCTTCTCTCCACAGCAGTGGCGCACCCCCGGGCAGGCTGCTAGAGGGTTGGTGGCTGGCCCAGCTTAGAGGCACCACTGGATCCAACTCTTCCCTGAGCCCTCTGGGGCTTCCAGCACTCTGTGCATGGTCCCCACCACCTTCCCGCTGCTTGGGACCACACAGGAATGGGCTTGCTTGCCCTGGGGCAGTGTAGGGAGATGGCAAGAAGGTGGCTGGGTGTGCTGGTAGCTGGAGAAGGTGTCAGGGATGGTGCATAGTATACTGGATGCCTGCCAAGCCTGAGTTTCCCCAAGCTCACCCAAGCTTCCATTACCCCGTGCACTGTCTCCACCACCTTCTCCTGCCACCACCACACCCAGTAACCCTCCTGCCATCTCTCTGCACTGCCCGAGGGGCAAGCCAGCCCATTCTTAGGCAGTCCCAGGTGGCAGGAAGGCAGCAGGGACAGTGCATGGGACACCAGCAGCCCTGGCAGGCTTGGGGAGAGTTGCATCTGACTGGGTGCTGCCTCCAAATTGGAGCAGCCCCCAGCACACTAGCAACCTACGTGGGCAGCCCTGGGTAGTGCCACTGTCAAGGAGGGAAGGACTGGGGCCCCACTGTACCTCAGGGGCCTGTTGCCCCCTGGCAACTTGCCCCCTGACTGATGGAGAGGCCAGCAGGCTACACACACTACAAAAAAAGGATCAGGCCCCTTGCAGCTTCTATCTTCAGCAGGCAACTGTGGCTGCCAGGTGCCTGCTGAAGGGAGAAGTGGCGAGGGGCCCGATCCTTTTTTTTGGTGGAGCATGCTCACCTCTTCCATGGCCAGGGTGTAAACTGAAAGCTGCATCACTGCAATTTGCAACATTGCAAACATGGGCAACTGGTACCTCCTGTGTCAAGGGGGTACATGCCCCCCCCCAGCAGCCAGTTGGCAACTGGGGGGTGGGGATCACCCCACAGCCAAATCGCACCAACTGAGAAGCACGAGCAGGGCACCCGGAAGTGCCAGCAGCACGTCTCTTGGCACCCCCACTGCCCAGCTGGCACTCGCAGGGGAGGCACTGGTGCTCCTGCCAGCCCCCCCTGCCCATCGCCTAAGCAGGGAATGCTGGCTGTGAGTGGGTGCACCAGTGCTCTCAGGCGGTGCACATACACCTCTGTGTACTCCCAATGCATCACCACTGGTTGCAAACTACACAAAATGGGGATGTGGTTTAGTTTGCAACACTGCAAACTCATTTGAAGCCCCCAAACCTTGCACATGTGTATTGTGTGATGCTACTAAGCTACACAAAGGAATTTTTTGCCACATGTACATGGTGAAGATCATTACATGTAGAAGTGCCCTCAGAGCTGTCCACTGTGTTCTAATCAACTTCTCTCAATGGGCAGGTGCATCAGCCTGACAGGCTTTCCTACCTCTTTGAAAGGCCACATTAGCCAATAAGCTTTGGCTGTTTTTACTGTTATTCTTTACATGCATTGCCTATACACATCCAGTCTTACTTTATCCTGTCTGTGTGAAATTGTGCCCATGATGGTGTGGTGACACCACTATTCTCCTTGAGCAGGGTGGAAAAGAATTACATTTAAGTGCCTAAATCCACTAACAGACCTAATTGGTGGAATCTAGTCCTTGGTGTCGGCTATCCTTCCATTGCATCTTCAACATAATCTTGGTTTATAAAACTAGGATTTTCAAATGTTCCTAATGGGCTGGCTGTCTTTTTTCCATTGGCCACTAATGGGACCTGAACATTCACGTCTCCTAGCTGGCTTTGAAATTCTTAGCCCAAACATTTCAAAGCCAAGATGACAAGTCTCACATTTCACATACATTGCTGCAAC
>NW_017728943.1:81987576-81997123 GCF_001723895.1 Crocodylus porosus
GTGATGGGGGTTTAATCCCCAGGGTTTTTTTTATGCCCTCTAAATTGAAACGATAGGTTTTTAATTGCAACCCACTGTTTCAATTTTCCGTCACATTATGGCTAGGGGACTAAAGGGCCTGATCCTTCTTTTTTTCTCCCGCAGAGCCTGCCGCCTCACAGCTGGGGGGTGAGCTGCTGGGGGGCCAAGAGGCCCCTGAGCTGCGGGGGTCCTTCTCTCCACAGCAGTGGCGCACCCCCGGGCAGGCTGCTAGAGGGTTGGTGGCTGGCCCAGCTTAGAGGCACCACTGGATCCAACTCTTCCCTGAGCCCTCTGGGGCTTCCAGCACTCTGTGCATGGTCCCCACCACCTTCCCGCTGCTTGGGACCACACAGGAATGGGCTTGCTTGCCCTGGGGCAGTGTAGGGAGATGGCAAGAAGGTGGCTGGGTGTGCTGGTAGCTGGAGAAGGTGTCAGGGATGGTGCATAGTATACTGGATGCCTGCCAAGCCTGAGTTTCCCCAAGCTCACCCAAGCTTCCATTACCCCGTGCACTGTCTCCACCACCTTCTCCTGCCACCACCACACCCAGTAACCCTCCTGCCATCTCTCTGCACTGCCCGAGGGGCAAGCCAGCCCATTCTTAGGCAGTCCCAGGTGGCAGGAAGGCAGCAGGGACAGTGCATGGGACACCAGCAGCCCTGGCAGGCTTGGGGAGAGTTGCATCTGACTGGGTGCTGCCTCCAAATTGGAGCAGCCCCCAGCACACTAGCAACCTACGTGGGCAGCCCTGGGTAGTGCCACTGTCAAGGAGGGAAGGACTGGGGCCCCACTGTACCTCAGGGGCCTGTTGCCCCCTGGCAACTTGCCCCCTGACTGATGGAGAGGCCAGCAGGCTACACACACTACAAAAAAAGGATCAGGCCCCTTGCAGCTTCTATCTTCAGCAGGCAACTGTGGCTGCCAGGTGCCTGCTGAAGGGAGAAGTGGCGAGGGGCCCGATCCTTTTTTTTGGTGGAGCATGCTCACCTCTTCCATGGCCAGGGTGTAAACTGAAAGCTGCATCACTGCAATTTGCAACATTGCAAACATGGGCAACTGGTACCTCCTGTGTCAAGGGGGTACATGCCCCCCCCCAGCAGCCAGTTGGCAACTGGGGGGTGGGGATCACCCCACAGCCAAATCGCACCAACTGAGAAGCACGAGCAGGGCACCCGGAAGTGCCAGCAGCACGTCTCTTGGCACCCCCACTGCCCAGCTGGCACTCGCAGGGGAGGCACTGGTGCTCCTGCCAGCCCCCCCTGCCCATCGCCTAAGCAGGGAATGCTGGCTGTGAGTGGGTGCACCAGTGCTCTCAGGCGGTGCACATACACCTCTGTGTACTCCCAATGCATCACCACTGGTTGCAAACTACACAAAATGGGGATGTGGTTTAGTTTGCAACACTGCAAACTCATTTGAAGCCCCCAAACCTTGCACATGTGTATTGTGTGATGCTACTAAGCTACACAAAGGAATTTTTTGCCACATGTACATGGTGAAGATCATTACATGTAGAAGTGCCCTCAGAGCTGTCCACTGTGTTCTAATCAACTTCTCTCAATGGGCAGGTGCATCAGCCTGACAGGCTTTCCTACCTCTTTGAAAGGCCACATTAGCCAATAAGCTTTGGCTGTTTTTACTGTTATTCTTTACATGCATTGCCTATACACATCCAGTCTTACTTTATCCTGTCTGTGTGAAATTGTGCCCATGATGGTGTGGTGACACCACTATTCTCCTTGAGCAGGGTGGAAAAGAATTACATTTAAGTGCCTAAATCCACTAACAGACCTAATTGGTGGAATCTAGTCCTTGGTGTCGGCTATCCTTCCATTGCATCTTCAACATAATCTTGGTTTATAAAACTAGGATTTTCAAATGTTCCTAATGGGCTGGCTGTCTTTTTTCCATTGGCCACTAATGGGACCTGAACATTCACGTCTCCTAGCTGGCTTTGAAATTCTTAGCCCAAACATTTCAAAGCCAAGATGACAAGTCTCACATTTCACATACATTGCTGCAACATCTGGTGGATGCATTGCCTTGGGCCTCAAGGTAATGCTGGTAATACTCCACACTCAATTTAATCTGTGGGATTAGAAAGCATCAATCCAGTCCTTTTGATGTATATCAAGGTGCTCAAGCTTTTGGCCCTGTGGGTCAGATGAATGGTGTAGGACTGGTCTGTGGACCAGATTGGGCTTTGTGCCACCCCTGCATGCTGCTCTTCCCAGTTCCATGCACCAGGATTGGGCTCCAGGGACCACACTGCCCCCACCAAGCCCCATACCCCAGGATCATTCCCCACACTGCCCTGCACACCCAATCTAGCACCCAGGGCCATGGCCTGCAGGGTTCCCAATGGACCCCTGGGGAGCCCTGCAGGCAGATGACATAGCACCAAGGGCCAAATGTAGCCTGTATGCTAGAGGTTGAGCACCACTGATGGGTACAATGATGACAAACCGCAAGCCAGGAACATGTCACTAGGAGCAGCTTTCTCCAGCTAAGCATTGTAGGGCAAAAAAGCCACAAAACAAGGTTTATAAGAACTGTTATCTTCAAGCTAACATGGCTGTCAAGGAGTAGGAGTGAGATCTAGGGCATTCTAAAAATAGAAAAATCACACATGTAACCAACCTTGGGCTGAAGATGCACCAATCCCAGCCCTAGCAGTCAATTCACCCGGAGCGAATAATGTAAAAAAAGAAAAAAAAAATCACCTATGTCCTTCTTAGGCATTTTGCAGATAATACAAAACCTCTTGGGATCTGAGACCCTGCTGAAGAGAGAAACGTGGAACTGAAAGACAGGGTAGGTGGGTGATACAAAATGTTAACTAAAGAGTGAATCAGAAAAGTCATGGCAGGATTCAGGAGTGAGGCTCTGTGGCATAGCTGTGCACAGGACATGCTCGCAACCTCTATATGCCTCTCTGCTGTTCTTTTTCCTAGTCCTCACTTTCCTGAATACTAAATTCATACCAATTAACAAGGGATATGCGGGCAACACGCTTTACTAACTGCCCAGTTTTTCTTTCCTGTTTGGCCTTAGAAAGATCAAGGTCCACTCTTTAATTCTGTAATTCCTTCACGTAGCTGTCTTAAAGTGACCATGTGAATCTGAGGTAAGGATCACAGTTCATTTGCTCATTTTGTACTCTCAGACATAGTGTCATAAAGGGGCAATAAAAAAGGGAACGTAGCATTTTTTTCAATTTATCCTCCAAGGTAAGTGTGATTGTTGTTATAAAAAGAAACTGACCTCTCACCTACATGATTTACAATTAAAAGAAAAGGGGTACTACTTACTTGGAGGGAAGACAACAACAACAACAGCCGCCCCAGTAAGCATGCTAGAAGAGCTGTTTGCAGAATTAGAGAGTAAAGTCCAGCCTTCCGCAACCCAAGAGAAAAACACATCACTTCTCTTGGTGTCACACAGTAAATGAGAGAGTTCAGTGCAGCATGCGAACTGATTTTTAGCCCAGCTACACTTGCCCAGAGAGCACTCTGCAATCCCTCACTAAATCTGTGGGAAGCTATGGATCCCACAAATGTTTGCTTTCTGTTTGCTATATTCTGTTCTAACACAGGGCAAATGAAAGGATCTTGGTTTTTACAAGCTGAGCTTATCTATTTATTTACAAGAGACAAGCAGGCTTTTAGTGAAGCTGATTAAATCATCCAACTGGGAATTCATACTTATGTTGGTGAACAGCTTGGTGGTAAGTGCTACTGAAGGCAGAGGTTCTCAGTGTGTTCCAGAAACAGCACCATGTTATAACAGATGCATTTCCCATGAGTTCTAGGATCTTCTTCCTCTGTCACCCTAAAGAAGGTGGGAGTAGTCATTGCCCCTGAGACATATTCACAAGTCTCCTAAGCCCTGATTCTGAGACCCCATATTCCCAACACTTGTACATCCCCAATCATCATTGTATATGAGCACTTCACATTAATGAGTATTTCATTGTCCACTCAGCACCCTCTGAGCTATGGAAGGATTGCTATCCTTATTTTGCAGATAGGAACATGGAGGTGCAGAGGATTAAGTGATATGTCATGCAGCAAGTCTGTAGCAGGCCAGCTTTCCCAAGTTCAGTACCTCAACCACAACTGCTTTTTTTTCCTCCCAGTTATTTCTTGGGTCACAGGATTCATTGTTCAGTTGCATTTGGAAAATCAGCAAGTTATTTGTGAAAAAAGATTCAAAATGTTCACAAGTATTCACACAAGCGGGTTGTTTTGCTAACCTTTTGCACAGGGAAAGATGTCATTCACTGTTCCTGCAAGAGCCTATGAGCCACAGTCACATGAAAGCTGTGATGATAGGCTGGTAAGGAGTGTCAGCCTGGGATAGGGAGTTGTTGAACACCTGTAGAGGTGATTGACCTCGCCTGGCATGCCTGGGGAGAGTGAGGTTGGCTGAGAGGGAAAGTTAAAAGAGGGAATTCAGGGCAATCAGAGGAGGCCCTGTGGAAAGGAGGGGAGAGGGATGGCAGAGCCAGGGATAAAGGGATCTGGGAAGAGCTGCAGGGGAGGGTTAGCTCCTGTGCTGGACCCTGAGAGAGAGGGCACAATTTCAGGAGCGTCATTCCTACCAGTCAGCATTCTGAGCACAGTGGGTAGGCCAAAGAGAGTAGAAAGACTGAGACTATAAAAGCCAGCAAGAGTGGGACTGCCCAAGGAGTGCCATCCTCCTTGTGATGTTTGTTTCTGCTTCATAGGAAGGCCAGGATGAGACAGATCTCCCCAGAGCTGGGCAAGGGGGTGAAGCTGTAGGTGTCTGAGTAGAGTATATATGATTTGTTAGTTGTATTGGATGCTTCTTAGGATTTCAAGGAGGGATATGGCCCTTGAAAGGGTAAAACGCTGGAGGACCTGACCAGAAGGAGAACCCCAACGCAGGAGATGGATAGATCAGATGGGACAACTGACAACCGACGCCCATGAAAAAGCAAACTTGCTAAATGGGTACTTTGCATCAGTCTTCAGTCCCAAGGGATGCCTCTGCCCATTATGAGACAGGAAGGCCTGGGTATGAGAGATTCCTTACCCTCCAGCAATGCTGACCTTGTGAAGGAACACCCTGAGAGGCTGGACACCTTCAAGTCCGCCGGCCCTGACAATCTACACCCCAGGGTACTCAAGGAGCTGGCAAGAATCATAGCCCAGCCCCTGGCACGGATCTTCGAGAGCTCCTGATGCTCTGGAGAAGTGCCCGAAGACTGGAAGAAGGCCAATCTGGTGCCTATCTTCAAGAAGGGCAGGAAAGTGGATCCAGCAAACTACAGGCCCATTAGCCTGCTCTACCCTGGGGAAGATCCTAGAAAAGATTATTAAAGAGACCATTCTCAACAGACTAGCCAATGGCAAAATCCTGAGGGATAGCCAGCACAGGTTTGTTGTGGGTAGGTCTTGCTTGACCAATCTTATTTCCTTTTACAACCAGGTGACCTATCACCTGGACAAGGGGGAAGAGATTGATATCATATATCTTGATTTTAAAAAAGCCTTCAATTTGGTATCCCATGATCACCTCTTAGCAAAGCTGGCCAGCTGTGGCTTCAGCATTTCCACAGTCCGCTGGCTGGAGAACTGGCTCCATGGTCAGAGCCAGAGGGTGGTGGTTGATGGAAAACAATTTTGTGGTGCGCTGTGACCAGTGGGGTCCCCCAGGGCTCTGTCCTTGGGCCTATATTGGTCAACATATTCATTAATGATGTGGACATTGGCATCAGAAGCGGACTGGCCAAGTTCACCGCTGACACCAAACTTTGGGGTAAAGCGTCCACACCTGAGGACAGGAGGGCAATCCAGGCTGACCTTGACAGGTCAAGAGATGGGCAGATGAGAACCTGATGGCATTTAATACTGAAAAATGTAAGGTTCTCCACCTTGAGAGGAAAAACCTGCAGCGTCCTTATAGGCTTGGCAGTACTACATTCGTTAGCACTTCCAATGAAAGGAACTTGGGGGTCATGATTGACCACTAATTGAACATGAGCCTTCAGTGTGATGCTGCAGCTAGTAAAAAGTGAGCAAAACGCTGGCTTGCATCCATAGACGCTTCTCAAGCAAATCCCAGGATGTCATTCTCCCATTGTATTTGGCCTTGGTGAGGCTGCAGCTGGAGTACTGCATCCAGTTTTGGGCCCCACAATTCAAAAAGGATGTGGAGACGCTTGAGAGAGTCCAGAGAAGAGCCACGCGTGTGATCAGAGGTCAGGAAAACAGACCTTGCAATGGCAGGCTGAGAGCCATGGGGCTCTTTAGCCTGGAAAAGCGCAGGCTCAGGGGCGATCTGATAGCCACCTATAAGTTTATCAGGTGTGCTCACCAGGATCTGGGGGAACATTTGTTCACCAGAGCGTGCCAAGGGATGACAAGATCGAACAGTCACAGACTCCTTTATGACTGTGTCAGGCTGGACATAAGGAAGAACTTCTTCACTGTCCAAGCCCCCAAGGTTTGGAATAGACTGCCGCCAGAGTTGTTTCAAGCACCTACTTTGAACACCTTCAAGAGACATTTGGATGTTTATCTTGCTGGGATCCTATGACCCCAGCTGATTTCCTGCCCTTTGGGGCAGGGGGCTAGACTCAATGATCTTCTGACATCCCTTCCAGCCCTAATGTCTATGAATCTATGAATCCATGAATCTAGACCATACCTGTTTGTTCAGAGTGCCTTGCTGCATATAGTTACTGTGAGACTAAGTGAGAAACTGGCATGAGAGGGAGTTCAGAGGATGAAAGCCACTTTAGCACTTACATGGGCTGTAAATGGTGTGTAAGCCTTGTTTCTGGTGTGCTTGTTTGTCTATTTCTGTGGACCCAATCCTGCAATCCTTACTCTTGGGAGTAGTGCTGCATTGTTCAATTAGAAAACAGAGACTACAAATCAAAAACGAGCAGTCCCCAAATTATGCCTAGGGTTATGATGCCTCAGCCTTCCTTGTGCAAACCCTGGTACTAGGAACCACAGCAAATACAGCACTCCAAACTTTAACATGTTTAAGGACCCACTGGTTGTTAGGCTCTCTACAAGCTCCAGTCCCTTGTGTCTGTGGCATACCGTCTGGCAGAGGGACTCACCCTCATTAGCTTTGGTATCTCTTCCCTCTGTGTCATTCCTCTTGTACCCATTGAGGTCTTAGAGTATAAAGTGTTTAAAATAAACAAGCACAAAAGTATAAACTTTCTTGCCATAACATTATTATCCTCATAGTGAGGGAAGCTGCTCAAGCCTCACACCAACCTCTGGTCCCAACCCCTGGCACAGTGTCTGTTGCAGGTTCAAGTTTTATTCAGCTTGGCTTCCTGAATAAACAGCTTGGATTTTTATTCTACAGCCCTTAGTAAATAGCATGTCAAAACATCCTTTGATCTCGTAAATCCCATAATCTATTTTCCTTACAGGTAAAATGTTTGTGGGGTTTTTTATGCCCTTTGAATACTGATCTTACCATGGAGATAACTGTTCATATCTGTGGCTACATGAACATCCTTTTCCTCCTACTGTTCTCTGAGTACCTTTTGCATTTCCTTGTTTAACTATTAAGCAACAGGTTATCGCCCTCCAGCCATGGTTTTTGAAGTTCCCGTAGATCCAATAGTTCTACCTTTCTCAATAGTATTTCCTGACATACACACATTCTCAAAGAACTGGGGCCCACCCCATTTTTGAGGGGCAATAAGCATCCAGCCCCATGGCACAGGCCACTGGGGTTCACTCCAACAGAAGAAGAATTGCTGTGTTATGCCCTGGGGAACTATACTGGCACAGAAGAACGTTTCATCTCCAAAAGCAGCAGCACCCAGACAAGCAGTTACCTCATCTAAACTTTGGATAACCAGTGCCTCTATAAAAAGATTTCTGAGGAAAGCTAGAAGTAACAAACTGAGATCACTACTATGTCACTGCAAAGGACCAGAGAAATAAAGATGGTTTGGAGACCTCTAAATTATGCTGGCAGATATTTCTTTACTCGAAGACAGGCATAATGGGCAGTGGCATTCATTGTGGAGTTAACCGGGTACCGCCATTATCTTTTCTCTCCGTATCAGCAGCCTGCACATCTTGAGCAACCTCACTAAAGATGACCAGCAAATGTGGATCACAGCAGCAAACTGTTTTTCCTCCACACTAGTCTTCTACTTGAGCTCACCTTTGCCTCTCAGCAAATTCTTACAAACTATATGGCACTTGCCTGAACAGTTGAACTGTAAACAAAAAGCATGGCCAAAGGTGAGACAAACACGAGGCTGTGAAAAGCAAGCCACATATTTCCAACAGCTCTCAGTGATCCGGGAAAAGGAGACAGAGCTGAAAGCCAAGAGCTGGACCAAAACTGATGTTTGCTTGCCCTCGGGATCAGAGAACACTGTCCTGAAGATCCATTCCTCCCACAGTGATTGCCATAGAAGTTCACTGTAATGTCATCAAGGAGAAAGGGCAATCAGGAAATCATCTAAATAGGCAATAGTATTATTTAATTTATTTTAAATACTTTATCAGTGCGTGGCTAAATGTCATTTGAGCATCGTACTCCTTTACCTTAGCTTTCATCTGCCACTTTTATATAGATTTGCTATAAAGTGGGGGTAGGGGAAAGGTTTGAACTTGTCTGGTATTTGCACAGCATCTAGCACATGGCATGGTAGGTGCAACTGGTATACCAAATAGCCACTGTAAACTGGGAGTAGGGGAAGGGTTTGAACTTGTCTGGTGTTTGCACTGCATCCAGCACATGGTAGGCACAACCGGTATACCAAATAGCCACTGTTTCTCTGAATGTGGACGTTGTTCAACTGGGCTGAGCTTGGCAGCATTTGATGGACCTAGTCATAGGGCCTTGTCTTACCTTAGTAACATGGAAGGAGTTTTCGGGACAGTGGCCACAGCTACATGAATGGTGGACCACACAGTCATTACCCCATAGTCATTTAGTACTTGCATAACCAAGTACTAAATAACTTCTGTAACCAGCATTTCTGCGCAGTACCATCCCCACAGATTTTTTCAGACACTACTGCACAGTAGCAATGAGACACTGCCCAGTAGGGCTGTGCAAAATTTCTACTAGTGTTTCATTTCAAAGCTGCTACGATGCATTTCAAGCTCAAAACAGCAAAATCGAAATGAAACAAAAGGTTTCAAAATAGTTTTGAAATGAAATGAGGGCACTCAAAACATTTTGAAAGTTTTGAAATGTTTCGCATTTCAAAACAGCCCAGTGGTGGGAGGCCGGGGAGAGCCAGGGCTGCACCATGAGCAGCTCCGCCAGCCCCACGAGGGAGGTGGCGGGGGAGCCAGTAATGGAGCTGCTCTGAGCACAGCCCTGGCCAGTGGCTCTCTCCTGCTGCCAGACTCAGCTCCATGGGGTTATGGAGCCTCCAGCTGCCAGGCTGTGTTCACCAGGGCTGCGCTCCAAGCAGCTCCGCCACTGGCTCTCCCGCTGCGTCCCGCCGCTGGGCTGAGCTCCATGGGGCTGGCGGAGCAGCTTGGAGTGCAGCCTGGTG
>NW_017728943.1:81997223-82000720 GCF_001723895.1 Crocodylus porosus
GGAAGGTGAGTTCTCGCCCAGCGTCTTGGGCCTGTGAGCGCGTGACTCGCGGGCTCCCGCTTGGACGTGGAGCCCTGGAGCCAGCAGGCTCCTTCTCTCCCTCACACCTACCAACAGTAGCATCTCATGTAGACTTGCCCAGTGTTATGTAGGTTGCTCTCAGGTCATGATGGATACCTGCTCCTCAGGCCTCCAGAACTGTCACCTGAAAAACTCAGCATGTTCTATGCTCTCTTGCTTTTTGTTCAACATCATTATGAAAACCATGGGGAAGTTTGTGGAACAGGCTGGCCTTAAATGCTAGCCATATGCAATACAGCCATCTCTGCACCAGAAACAAACAGCCAGCAATACTTGTATGATGCTAAATTCTACATCACCTTTATATCTACCAATACCACCCCCTCCCCCTCCGCCACAGCAAGGACACTGGCTAACAGCAGCACCTGAGGACAGAGTCAGTTGAAAAAAAATTGCTGAAAAATCTCTATATTATTAAAAAAAAGTTTGTATTAAACTGAATCTTTGGGTGGCATCATGGTGATTTCAATGAAAATTCACTTAGAAAAAAATTCAACCTGAAATTTTGTTTTGAAAAATGATCATTTTGGCAAATTGCAAATTTTTCAGAAAATAAGAATGTTGTTACAAATATTATTTAATATTTTCTTAATATGCTTTCATTATTTAGGACATTGATAGTAGGAGTACATACTCTAAGTGATACATTATAACAATTGGTATATTCTGTTTTTAGTGCACTTTAAAATTATTAAGGGAAGTCCTTACCAACTTCTGATTAAAACACCTTATCTTTTCTTTCTAGATCAAAGTATCTCCTGTTTGTTTTGTAATGAAACCGTTTGCTACTTTGAAAACAGTTTCACTGCAAAATAAATAGGAGACACTTTTATCTAGGAAAAAAAAGATAAGGAATTTTAATCAGAACTAAGACAGCAATTGCTTACAAATAATTTAAAAAATAAAAACAGAATATTTTAACTATGATATTATATTATAACTTGCATGTTATACACTACTACGATGTCCTAAAATAACGTATAGATAATGTAAAAATATCACTTATGTAAGAATTGAAGTGAACATAAAATTATTATGTATTTTTGACATTCTGGTGTGCAATTTAAAATCTCTAACTAATAGCTCAACATTCAAAAACAAAAAATATCCAGATTGAGTTTATTTTATTTACTAGAGTTTTATTTTTCGGGATATTTTTAAAAATATGTTATTCTGGACAAAAATAAATTTCAAACTTTTTTTTTTTTTTACTTTTTTACACAGTATGTGGTTAACTTATAGAATTCATTGCTACAGGAGCTTGTGGAGACAGATAATATAGCCAGCTTAAAAATGGATTGGATAAATTCATGGATGATAGATCTATTCATGACTAATGAACAGAATGTTGGAGACATTTTCTCTCACGTCCCTAAACCAGTAACAGTGGATGCTACAGAGGGTATTGAATAGGGGGCAGATCACTCTGAATATGTCTGGTTCAATGCTCTTCCTCTATAGCAACATTTCTCAACCTGGGGGTCACAACCCAAAAGAGGGCTGCAAGAATATATGAAAGGGTCACGAACAAATTTTAAAAATGGATTCTCTTTTAAAGGAGGAAAATGTGGGAAATCATGGCTTTTCCCTTTCAGGCTGGCAGAGCTCCAGCCTGCAAGGGGCTGCCTGAGGCTCCCCAAACCCCACATACACCCCCTCCCCACACATTGTGAGGCTGGGGCCTGAGTGTGGGGGGCAGTGGATCAGGAGTGAGGGGCATAGAGTCAGGACTGGCCATCAGTGTTTATAAATGGGTCCTGGTACAAAAAAGATTGAGAACCGCTGCTCTATAGCATCTAGTTCTGCCACTGTCAGAGACAGAATACTGAGGTAGATGGACCATTGGTCTGACCCAGTACAGCACTTCTTATGTTCTTCACAGGGCAACAGTTCCCACAAAATGGAAATTCTTTATTTTAACCTGCCCTAACTGAAAGACACCTAAATGAAAGTAAATCCTGGGAAGACTGATGCGGTGCTGAGAAGCTGGCATTTCTAAGGAACTGCCCATGTTAACACTGCTTTCCAACAGAAGCCTTATTCCTCTGATCATTAAAGCAGTCCAGGCCGTCATATTCATCTGGACTTCTCCTTACTTCTAAGGACCCAAATGACCAGGTTTGCAAGATACCCTCTATTACTCTGTGTGTACAGTGGCTAGCACCATTCTTGCTTGATCTTTAGTGCATTTCCATTATAAACATAATTATTACTAATAACTATGATTAATAATAAACATTATTGTTGTTGTTGTACACTTTCTTCTGTCCATGGCTAGCAAGCGCACAATTCTCCTCTTGTAAGGTTCCTATTTATACACATCACTCCAAGAATTTATCAAGCCCAGGCTTCCTTCTTGTAACTCTATATACTGCAGTCCAAAAACACTGACTTTAAAGATACTTCATTTGCTTCTCTCCACTGGCTCCTTGTTGAACACTGGGTTGAATTCAAACTTTCAGTCCTGAACTCCAAACCTGTCCATGGGGTTGATCATGGCCACCTAAGAGCCCCAACTTACACTGTATAATCATGACCTTCCATAGCAATTACAGTCCACTGGAAACATCAATGCCAAGAGAAAGCACTTTTCTACAGTAGATAAGAGTTTTCTATGTGGCTGACCTGCACAGTCAGAGCTCACTTCACAAGACAAGGAGGGCTATCAATCTTACAACCCTCAGGGGTCAGAGCTGATATTACTGCTTGCCCACACGACCAACACAGACAGATCACGCAGCACCAAAGTCCATCCCCAGAGAGAAGGTAGTTCATATGAGTACACTTTGTAACTTTAGAGGCATCAGGTGGGCACTGTATGAGCCCCTGGACAGGGAGGTAGATAAGACAGATGGGAAACAAAGGAATAGTACATGAGAACAGAAGTGTATATAGTCTATTATTCTATCGTTCATAGTTTCATAGTTTGTAGAGTAGGACGGGACCTAAGCAGATCATCAAGTCCAACCCCCTGCCATGGGCAGGAAAGTATGCTGGGGTCAAACGACCCCAGCTAGGTGGTTGTCTAGCTTCCTTCTGAAGACCCCCAGGGTAGGGGCAAGCACCACTTCCCTTGGAAGTTGGTTCCAGATCCTAGCTGCCCTGACAGTGAAGTAGCGCCTCCTGATGTCTAGCCTGAATCTACTCTCAGTCAACTTATGGCCGTTGTTCCTTGTTACTCCAGGTAGTGCTCAGGGGAACAGGGACCCTCCCATTGTCTGCTGGTCCCCCTTGACCAGTTTATAGATGGCTGCCAGATCCCCTCTCAGCCTTCTTTTGTGGAGGCTGAACAGGTTCAGGTCCCATAGCCTCTCCTCGTAGGGCCTGCCCTGCTGCCCCCTGATCATGCGAGTGACCCTCCTCTGGACCCTCTCAGTGTTGTCCACATCCCTCCTGAAGTGCGGCACCCAGAACTG
>NW_017728943.1:82000935-82034622 GCF_001723895.1 Crocodylus porosus
CCTGTTCTCATCCACCCACCCCTGTAACCTGTTCAGATCTAACTGCAGCCTGTCCCTCTCCTCTAGTGTGCCCATTTCTCCCCACATCTTAGTGTTACCCGCTAATTTGAATAAAGTGCTTTTCACTCCCTTTTCCAAGTCACTGAAGATGTTGAACAGTGTGGGCCCGAGGACTGAGCCCTGGGGGACCCCACTGCCCACATCCCTCCAGGTCGAAAATGACCCATCCACCACCACTCTCTGGGTGTGGCCCTCCAGCCACTTGGCAACCCATTTGACCATGTAGGCATTGACACCACAGTCACCTATTTTTTTAATGAGAATGGGGTGAGTGACAGTGTTGAAGGGCTTCCTAAAGTCCAGAAAGACTATGTCCACTGCAACAACTGTGTCCAAGGATTTTGTCACCTGGTCGTAGAAGGCCACCAGGTTGGTCTGACAGGACCTGCCTCTAATGAACCCATGTTGGTTGCCCCTAAGCATAAACTCCCCTGCTGGTCCCTAGAAGATGTGCACCTGGATAATTTTCTCAAAGAGCTTCCCCTGGATCAAGGTAAGACTAACAGGCCTATAGTTTACTGGGTCCTCCTTCCTCCCTTTTTTGAAAATGGGGACCACATTGGCCCTTTTCCAGTCCTCTGGCACCTTGCCAAAGCACCATGAGCGCTCGTAAAGCTGTGCCAGGGGCCCCGCAATGGCCTCTGCTAATTCCCTCAGCACTCTGGGGTAGAGGTCGTCAGGACCTGCTGATTTGAACACGTTTAGTCCCACCAGAAGTTCCCTGACTAGGTCCTCACTGACCCTGGGTCTGGCTGTGCCTCCCCTGGGTCCATGCAGGATCCTGGTTGGGGGGATGACCCTGTCCTTGCTCAGAAAAATGGAGGCAAAGAAATTGTTAAAGAGATTAGCTTTGTCATCTGGTGTGACCACCAGATTTCCTAGAGTGTCCTGCAGAGGCCCCACATTACCTGGTACCTTATTTTTACCCCCTATGCATTTAAAAAAGGATTTCTTGTTATCCTTGATCCGGGTTGCTAGTCTTAGTTTCATCTCCACCTTAGCCTTCCTAACAGCCCCCATACAATTATGAGCCAAGGAGGTATAATCCTCCCTGGTGATGGCCCCTCCCTTCTATTGGGTGTATGCCTCCTTTTTAGCTTTGAGATATTCCTGGATGCTTTTGGTGAGCCATGGGGGCTTCTGAGTACTCTTGCCCCCTTTGATCCATGTTGTGATTGTTACTCTTTGGGCTTGGAGGATTGTCTCCTTAAGGAACGACCACTCTTCTTGGACTCCCAACTCCCCTCCAGGACCTCATTGCCTCCCCGACTAGTCTCTTTACCTTATTGAGATCCACCCTCCTGAAGTCCAGGACTGCTGCCTTGCTGCAGGCCTTTGCCACCTTGCGCTGGATGGTGAATTCCAGCAGGCGATGATTGCTGTCGCCCAGGTGGTCGTGTACCCACAGCCCCCTCACCAGGTCATCACCTGTGGCCAGGACCAGGTCTAACAAGGCATTTCCCCTGGTGGGGCTGTGCACTTCCTGGGTTAGACGGAGGTCCTGTAACTGGGCTAGGAACCTACGTGAGCAGTCAGACCTGGCTGACTGTTCTTCCCAGCAGATGTCCGGATAGTTTAGGTCACCTATGATGACCACGTCCCTTGACTTAACTGCCTCTGCGAGCTGACCCGAGAATTCCCAGTTTAGCTCTTCCCTCTGGTTGGGTGGCCTGTAGTAGACACCCACCATTAAGTCCCTTTCCCCCCAACCCTCTTGTATTCAGACCCAAAGCACTTCAGTCTGCCCCTCTTTGAACATGGTCTCAGTACCAGACACTCCAGAGAATGATACGGACCTTCCACTAATGGCCAATCAATGCAATACTCTGCATAATGGGGAAAGATATATTTTAATAATCTTTGTGACTGATTGTCACAAAGAGAGAAAATCTGTATTTCTTGCCCATTTTCATTTTACTGACATAGAGGTAGATGATATTTTTATTATTTATATATGGAAATGTCCAAGGTCCCTTACCTCAAGCTTACTGTAAGGCAAGAAATCCCACAGGTGACATATTGAGTAGAAAAATATATTTCTTATTAGTGCTTCCGCTGCTGCCTTTTAATCTCATTAGATAGCCCTTTGTTTTTGTATTATGATAAAGGACAAGGAGAAGAACGCAATTCACCTTCTCCAAACCATTCAGCATTTTTTCTTCCCCTATCAAATTCCCTTTTAGGTCTCTCCTCTCAAAATGAATCACCTTAATCTTTTCCAGTGAAGTCTTCCCAGATCTCCTAATTATTTTCATCACTCATTTTTAGATATTTTTAAAATGTCTGACGTGGCCTTCAAATAGGTAACTAAATATAAGTGTAGCATTGCAGATGGCTGGTCATTATAACATCTTCAGTATTATTTTCTTTTCAATTCCTTATATAGTCTAATGTTTTCTTTGCTTTGTTTTCTGTCACAGTTGCTCAGTTAGCAGAGGTCATCACTGAATTTGAAAAATGACTCAAGTGCTTTTCTGAATAAAAACAGTCTTTAATTAAGGACCTTCTCATGTTACACAAGTACTTCAAATTGATCCTTCAAATGGGTATTATGGCGTGCTTGTCCACACTGAAATTAAACTGCCAGTTGCCTGCCTTTATTGGATCTCTCTAAAGTTCCTCACTCATGAATAATATAAATAAATTAACTAAGTGTTGAATAAGAGGGTTAACAATGCTGGGTCTTGTGGGACTCCATATCTGTCAACCCTTCAGGAGAAACATTTGCCCACATAAGACTCTGGGCTCACTGCACAACAGCCAGTTATGCAGTTGAAGATGTCCAAAAAAATCTGGTAGCATCAACAAGGATGACTATGAATTCTGCCCATTGCTGAGGGAACCATAGAATTTCACCCTGTGATCTCTACATCTAGCATTAACTTCTGTTGAAGCTGCACCATACCTGCTGGAAATATATCTACCCTCCACTTTAGACCTCAAGTTATAGAGGCTATCCCATCACGATAGCAGTGCTTAATCTCCTTCACGTGTAAAAGGCACCCCTTATCTATAGCTTGATTTTGTCTCATTTCAGCTTGAAGCCATTCGGGTATGCCTTAAAGAGAAAAAAGTATGAGAGCCAATGGTTGGATTCTGAAACTAGACAAATTCAAACAAGGAATAAGCAGCATGTTTTTAACAGTGAGGGGAATTAGCTAACAGGACAATTTACCAAAGAACATAGTATCTTGATAACATCTTCTCAATGATGCAGAAGATTAGAGACTAAATGACCATTGACAAGAACCTGTGTGCCCACTGACAGGTACATAAAAATGAATCAGTTGCTTACTTAAGTCTATATCTTGAGGCTATTTGTCTACTAACACAATAAGGGAGTTAAGTAAGATTATTAGATTTACTAAGCCAGATCCTCAGTTGATATACATCAACATATGTCCAATGAAAGTCTGTTGATTGACACCAGCTAAGGATGTAGCCTGCTGTACATTCCTGAATCCAACCAGATCATCTACTTTTCACAAATAGCTGGCTGGTGCTTTTTCCTTCCCAAATCCTTGCAAACACTTCCTCTTGGAATCCAACAGATACCATATTCTCACTCACTCATTGTGCGTGACAACATCTCAGTGTTAACCCCATAAATAAAAGCAAAGCACGCATCTTTTCCCAACAGAGACCCATTAGCAAGTCCAAGTGCCAGTCGGAATGGTGGAGGCACATTCCTAAAGAATCTGCGGTATGTGTGAGAAACTCAGATAGTGGGTTATTTGAGTTATTTCCAAATAACTTAAGCAACTGTTCTCCTGATTCATGTGGTCTGCTCAGCTGATTGTACTGCCTGCTGGGCATATTGTAGCAAGAGGGATGTCCAGAGAGGAATGGAAAAATGCAGGGAAAGGAGAGCTAGATAGATGTCGGAGCTTCTCACCCTTTAAAGGAAAGGTATCAGGGTTCAACCTTGTCAAGAACATTTGGCAAACATTTTTTTGAGAGTCAAAACAATTTTGTTAGGCAGATATTTACTGTACTGAGAGAAAGAGAGGCACACTTGAAGGACTAAATGAAGTGCTTCAAGTCAGTGGGTGAAGCAAGAATAAGACTCAGAACTCCTAATTCCCAGGGGGATTTCCTTAACCATCACATGGACTAGAATTCAGGGGTCCCGAATCCTAGTCCCCTGCTATAGCCATTAACCCATGCTGCCATCCCAGATCTGGCAACAGAACCTGGGAGCCCTGGCTCCACCCACCTCGCAGCCAGCTGAATTCCCTCCCAGGGAGAAACAGAGCCCAGGACTCTAGATTCCCAGTCCCAGCCTCTAAACTGCTAACCCCCATTCCTTCTCGGAAAAGCCTCAGGAAACATCCACCTTCCATTTTAAAATGGTTTGAAACCTAAGAGGCCCCTTGTGTTATAATGATACAATGAATTGCACAACCTGTATCTTTCATCACTCCTTTTCTTTAATTTGTTTGGAAACAGATCCAGGCAAGGAAGACCTTGGGCTTCCCAGTGAGGGTTTTCCTGAACTTGCCTCTTAGATACATGTGCTCTGGAACAACAAATGATCCCAATGAAATTGAAATTCCTGCCATGACTGTGACCAAAGCATCTTAACCCTGTTCCCGCCTAAAAAGAAAAATATCGCTCTCATCCCTGTTGGAAACTCCTGGTGCAGTTTGCTCTTTCCTTCCCTCTCTCTATTGCTCCCCCTCTCCTCTCCCCCCCGGCTTTGTCTTTTGCTTTTACTCTCCTTAATTTTTTCTCCTTGTTCCTTGCCTCCTGTCTTCCACACTCCTGGCTTTCATTACTATTTTTTTATTGTTGCATTTCACGTCTCTTGTATATGGCACTCAATGCCCCATCAGGAAGCAAATCAGACACCTCATAGCTATTCCCTCTCTTTTTTCTCTCTTAACTTGCTTAAGCCTTTCCTATCCATATCTAATACTGTTTCTTTCTCCACCTCTTTCTCTCTTTTTTTAGGTCTAATCCATCATCCAGTACAGAAGTCAGTTGAAGGAGTCCCATTCACTTAGTAGCTCTTGCCCTTCCCCTCTACCTCTGTTTACTACCTCCTTTCTTTCTTTCCTCTCAGTTTTGGTGTGAAATTCCAGATGTCTTCCTACCTACATGTGAGCAGCACCCTAAAGAACTACCACAGTCTCTTCAAATATTTGTCTTCTTTACAGTATCTTAGAAACATTGCTATTTTCCAGACGAGAGGTACCTGGAGGGTCCAACTCAGCTCTGCATTCCTCTGTGCAAGGTACTCTATTAAGTAAGAGAAAATCCCTGCCTCAGAAGACAGGCATAGAGTCTTGTCCAAGTTCACACGCCAGGTCAGAGGTAGAGTTTGGTACAGTAATAGGTCTCCTGACTCCCAGGTCAATGGCCTTGCCACTAGAATTGCTTCTGTCTCTCCCTTTCTCATCCCTCTCTTCTTTCCCCCAGCCACTCCTCTCCTCTCCTTTTATTTTAAGAGTTGCCTCTGCCATTTCCCATCTATAAGGTGACATACAAAAACTTTCTTAGAAAACAGTCATAAAAAGAAAAAGAAAATGAAAAAGGCCCAATGGAGAGCAGAAAATTACAGTGTCTGGGGCCGTATTTACAATAATTATAATTATTATAAAGTACAATAGGGTGTAGAAACCCATAATTCTCCTTGTGCTTTCTGATTTTTAGATCTATGTTTAGCAAGCACATGCCAGAGAAAGAGTCAGAAAAGGAATGTCATGAAGTCACTTTCCTCTGTGTTGTAAAGGGAACACTGGGGGGAATATTTGTGTCTCCAGAGATACTGGGAAAAGCAGCTTCAGAATTGGGAGGTGTGTCTGTCATGGCAATTCAGGGACAGGGGTGAGTAAATACCCTCTGAATCTCCATAGAGGAGGGAAGAATTGCATCTGGTGGTAGTTTATACTCATATGACCTTGTTCTGATACCTTATTGTTTTAAACTCTCCCCTCACTGAAACCTTGTCTGACTTTTTTATAGTAGAAAACCAGAACTTCATGTTGCATGTCACCACCTACACTCCAACTCCCATTGCTCTGATGGCTCTTGGCAAAGAAGGGATTTCAATTATCTGATTCTCCATCTTTTGCTTCCTAAAATAAGTGACTTCTCCCATTACTTAGGGTTCAGCTAAGTAATGTGAATGCCAGCTGTGTTGTGCAGTCACCAAAGTCTGCTAGAAGACTTTTTATTGGTCAATAGCAAGAAGGCACTTGAGATCTGTTGAAAGAGTCCATACCTTCTTTGGGGAACTGGGAGTTCCCTCAGTTTGGGAAAGGAACCATTACTTACCATTTTTGCATAGGGCACAATACTATGGGGTCAAAATGAAAAGTGGAGCCTCTAGTCACTGCTCTTATGTAAAATCACCAATAATTATGATTAGTACTTAAACATTCATTGTCATCCTTACTTCTTGAAGTGCTGCTTCAGGAAAATGGCATTTCCAATGATAATCTTACAATGCCCAAAATGCTGATATGCAAATACTATACCACCATTCCTAAAAGAGCATGCTTCCAGAAGTGATACTCCCAGGAAAGCTGTCCATGAGTAAAGAGTATTTGGCATCTTGACTGGATATCCAGTGAGAGATAAGGTGTGATGAGATGTCTAGATGGACCTTGAGTTCTTCTTAGGCTTTACAACTGAAATTAGACTTCAATATATGTTAACAAGGTTAATATTACACAATCAGACTCTGGGAATATTATAAAGGGCAAGAGAAAAGTCAGATCAGGGAAATCCTAGAAAAGAAAATGACCTCTTCATAAAAATAGGTGTTTAGGTTTTATTTGTAATATATAGGAAAAATGAAAAAATGTATGGAGGTACAGTACATGTATGCATGGAGTTAATATAGACTTGCATTTAAAAATTGTCAGCCAAATGCTCAACTGGTTAACAGACCCCGCAAGATGTATACAGGGTAGATATTAATGGGTTCTAGAGAACAATGTTTGCAAAATTGATGGTCTTCTAAAAAGCCTTTTCTAAATCTGAAATGCAGCCCAGTCTTAAAGCCACATGACTTCCCTAACCCAATCATATTCTGCTAAAATCACTACAACAGACCCATATAGGAGTTGTTTCCCTGGTCTGTAATAAACTAGTTAGGGCACCAAAGCTTTATGTAATAAAGGGGATGACAGTATTATATACTGTCTACATGAGACACTGACTGTGCAGTTGTTACTGCACAATTATTTAGTATTTGCATACACAAGTACTAAATGATTGCGCAGTAACTGGAGTTACTGCACAGTAGCATCCCTACATGACTTTTTGGTGACACTGACTGCACAGTAGCTCATTACTACTGTGCAGTAGCATCACGTCATGCTTCATGCCATGCAATGCTACTGTGCAGTAGAAATGAACTACTGAGCAGTAGTGACAAGCTAATTCAAGCTAATGTAGACACAGCCACTGAGTGCCAGTGAGGTGTTTGGTACTATGTGAGATATAATAGGGAAACCTGTCCAGGGAGCTTTAATTTACACATCTATTTGTGTTGCATGTCATTTATCCTGTGCAGGTAGCTCACTGCTGCAAATACTTACAGTTGTTTTCATTGTTGTTGTTGTTTTGGTTTGTTTTTTGTTTTGTTTTGTTTTGTGTTTTGGTATGTTAGCATCTCTAATCCCAAAAATTATGAGTCAGACCACCAGAAGTCATGTCATGGGGCTCCCAAACCACTGGATCCTCTTCATGTTTACAGTGTGGTTTTTTGGTCCATCCTCTGATTTATTTAGCATCACCGTGCACGTGTGTTTGCATGTGCATGTGCATGTGTAAAGAAGTGTGTGCGTCGGGGGGGGATGTGAGGCAACCCGGTGAAATAACAAATGAGCAGTAATCAGTCTTCTGTCTCAAAGTTCAGTGTCACTGCCTTTCACTGCTTCCCCTTCTTCCCAGGACCTTGGATCATTGTTTAAAGAACTTGAAATCACAGTAAAATGAAAACAGTTTGGCCAGGTTATATAACTAGTGATCTTTGTGTATCCTAAATACATAAGACTGGGGCAAAGGAGAAATACAGATTGCTGGGGTACACTCTAACTTAAGAGTATTCTCTTTGGTATTCTCTCATCCACTTACCTTCATGGAAAAAGCTGATGATACAGGGCCCGATCCCTAAGTGGCATAAATTAGTGGCACAGCTCCACTGAACTCAATGGGCCAAGTCCCCTACTAGCATAAACCAGCTGAGCTCTGTGTGGCTCAGTAAGTGATACCTTACTGCTGCATGAAGGTATAACTCATAAACTGTGGGGAAGTATGTAAATTAGGTTTGAGTGACACTAGCCCAGTGCTGGAAGGGATATCATTGATTCAGGAGTTGGCTTCCCTTAGCTTTTAGCAGCATGAATTCCTCCTGCCACATCTGAGCAGTACACAGGGAGTTAAGTGTAACAGAGAACAGCACAGAGATCTGGAGGAGTATTTTTTGGGTAGGGGGAACTGAGTTATTCAACACAGGTTACACTACACTGGGCATGTCTATGCGTGCTGTTAATGCATACTGATACATTCTGGAGCTTATTGCCCTGGAGTTTATTGCTCCCAGGAAGCTTCCAGGCACACCAGTTACACATGCAACCATTGCGCGCAGCACATTGACCAGGTTGCAGCAGCCCCAGCTGACAGGGGCCCCAGTGGGGCAGCCTGCCAGGCCAGGGCTGCTCTGACCAGGCTCAATGTGTTGCACAGGGGCTGGCTGGGGAACAAGTGTGCTTTAGAGCCGGGCTAGCTGGCAGGTAGCCCCCACATCTCATGCCCCAGCCAGCTGGGGTAGTGTCTGTAAGTGCGTAGTTATGCATAAATAAACTCTGCAGCAGGGTAGTACTTGTAAGTACGAGGTAAATACAAGTACTACCCTGCTGCAGAGTTTATTAGTCTCCTACGCCCTAATAGGGGCACACATGTAGATGCTGAGACTTTACTGCAGCACTAATTAGTCAGTTCTGCAGTAATGTAGACATCCCCCCTGTGTATCATTTAAGTAGCTGTAGGCATACCCTACTTCACACAAACCCCATTATCAAGGAGCATGCCCTCAGCATATACCCAGTTGTACATATCCTCTATTCTTCTATCCAGAGCCATGTCACCCATGACCTTACCACTTCTACAACTATTATACATCACTGATAACGAGTCATAACTTCAACTTTGCTCCAGTAGGGTTACCAACTTCCTAATACATTTTTCCCTATGCTCCCCCACTGCTTCCACCACAAGTGGGATTCCCCTTCTTCTGTTTCTTTGTGCATTATTTCAGAAAACCACCATATTTATTCAAATCTAAGACAACCCAGAATATAAAACAACCCTCCCCCCCCCAACAATTAGATTGTATATAGGGAAAATTTATATATTTGTTATACTTTTCCAGGTACCAAGTCTAATTATTGGAGGGTTTTCTTGAATTTGTCTCTCTCCCATTGCTAAAATAGTTGCTGGGAGCGGGATGTAGGGTCAGGTGGCCCTCTTGCCCTCTATCCCCCGACTTCTTCACCTGCAGCCTTCCTGCATCCACAGTCTCTGCCTTTCCTCCCCCCACATATTGTCAGATCCTGCTCAGGCTCTGTTCTCTCCCTGAACACAACATGTGGACATTTCCTGAGCTGAGCTATATAGGCCAGTAAAATGGGGGAGAGGGGAAGGACAGGAGCAGAAGCTGCAGAAAGCAAGCAGAGGGAGGACAGGAGGCTGCTGTGGGTCTGACTCTGGCCTTGACCCAGACCTACAGCATATGCCTGTTCCCCTCCTTTACTTTGCAGAGAAAACCTTTTTAATTTGAAACACGAGGGACCAAAAAAACACTGACTTTGAAACAAACATGCCAGTGGTAATTTATATATATGCAAATCGCTATGAGTAACTATAGACTTAGATCAGGGGTTGTCAGTTGGGGGCACGCATACCCCTGGGGGTACTTTGAAAGGTCCCAGGGGATACGCGGAGGTGGGCAGGGACGAAGCACCGCCACACCACACCATTGCCTCACAGGAGCAGGGCTGGGGTGGGGTGAGAGCAGGGCCGCACAGACACCGCGCTGCTGCCGCTTTGCCGCTCACCACCCCCCTGCTCTGCATCCAGCTGCTCACCACCTACCCCCACCCCACTCCCCTGGCCCTCTCCGCATCCAGCCGCTCACCACCCCCCCACCCTGCTCCACATCTACTCACACTTACTAAAAAGTGGGCTGTTGGGGGTCCACTTATTAAAAAAGGTTGAAAACCCCTGACTTAGATCATCCAAAATAGATACATTTTAGCTTATTGCAAACTTCTGTGAGTTTCAGCACAGATATTCCATAAACACACTTTTAAGCAGAGCTTTTGCACCTACCGCGCACATCTACATGAGATGTTTACTGCAGCGTTGCCTAATTAGTTCCTCAGTAAAATCTCAGGGGGTGCTTTTGGACATACATTTTAATGCACATTAGTCTATTTTAATGTGCATTGAAGCATCACAAAAAAATCATGTGCTGTTGCTAATGCACATTAAAATAGGCCAATGTGCTTTCTTCTAGTGCCTCACAATGGAGGTTCTAAATTTAATGCACATTAGCAAAAGCTTATTAATGAACATGTAGACGTGCCCAGTGTCTATATGTGTGGCCCTATTAGGCCAAAATAAACTAATAAACACTGCCATAGGTTAGTACTTATAAACACAAGTACTATCCCATGGCCCGTTATTTAGTCTGCAGCAACACACATGTAGGTGCTGACAGGGTTGGCAAGGGCATGAGAGTGCATCAGTGCAGAGGCTATCTACCAGCTAACTCCATGCTGGAAACCCTCCGGCCCTAGCCAGCCCATCCACAGCAAAGTCAGAGCAGCCCTGGACTGGCAAGCTGACCCCCCAGGGCCTCCTGCCAACTGGAGTTGCTCCAATGCAGCTCAAGATACTGTAGTCCCAGTTATGTGTGTAAACATAGCACCCAGAACAATAAACTCCAGAACAAGCTGCACTGAAGTTCATTAAATTGCCATACCCACTGTTATACATTATGAACTATACTTGATAATAATCCTAAACCAAAAGACTCATGGTTTATTAGATAGTTAATTGGGCTGAGCCCCAGGAGCCTCAACTGCATTTCAAGACAGGGTGACTCATAGCCCAGCACTGCTCAGTATGTGTGTATACTCCAGATATCTCACACAAAGGTCCATGTGCTAATTAACCCCTCCACTTGCAACTGGAACCAGGTGCTCTTGTGACAAGATAAGGGTCTTGGGACCCTCCAAAAATGTATATGCAAATGAGGTGCAAGGCAACTTGGTCCAGCTCTACCCCATGGAGGGCTGGGCCACACTGATTACCTGTGACAGGCTGAGAGAGGGAGTGACAGAGCCTCTCATCCATATAGAGGTTTGGTGATTTTTGCCAGACATTTCAGGCTTGTGAAGAAACAGGAATTATTGGAAATGTGAAAGAAAGGCATTGCTCACCTATGGCAGTGAAGAGGAAGTCTGAATGTATTTGATATAGAAGTTCACTATGTCTTCAGAAATAATCAGAGCTGAGGAGCACTGAGTTCAATGGGTAGTATATCTTATTCAGGTAAGCTGTACTAATCTATCTGAGGGGAGAGACCATAGTTGTTGGCCCAAGTGGTTGTATATACCTGGAAGGGGTAATACCATATTCTTGGCCTTGAATGACTTTGTGTACTTAGAGGGTAAAGGCCTGTCCCTTGCACTGTGGTAGGTTGAATTCTGCAAGAGTCTATAAAAGCTCAAATGCAAGGATCTTGGCTACACAAATTATGGTAATGGAGGATTCCTCTTGGTGTTTTTTCTCTAGCTGGTTCCTTTAGTCTTTTGAAAAGGAACAAGAGAGATGAGGGGGCATCTGAAGTCTACGGTTTCTGGCTTGGGGCATGCATACCTGCCATGGATGTGGGAGTATCTGAAGCCTGAGGCTGAAGAGTCTGGGAAGGAGAATACTTGCTAGTGGCAGCACCACACAGACTTGAACAATTAAGCTCTGCTCAGTTGACAGAATTCGGAACTGATTTGGCCAGCTTTGCCCAAGACAATTTTTTTTTTTAATTTAGCATTTTTGGCACCAACGGGACGGTATCAAGGCTGGCTCTGGCCTTCCCAGTGCTGGCGTGGTATTGCAGTACTCCCAGGCCCAGTGCCAGTTCCCTGTGGAGGGAACACCCACACATTTTTTAAGGGCCAAAAAAAACCAAACCAAGATTCCTATCAGTGTGTTTGCCCCGTATGTGTTTTATAGGCCATATGTTTTATAGGCATCTTCAGCATAGACTGCACTCAGTCAACTTCATAGTCACATAGGCACATACTGCCTCTAGCAGCAGCTGATGTGTTTAGAGGTGAAGGTGGTTTCTGGTAGGTAAATATAAGATAAGGGGCATTTTTCCCCATGCTGACTGTGGGGAGGGGAACTCATCTTATATTTGAGTAAATATGATGTGCTCACTCATTTTTGGATGGGAATTGTCTAGGGCCATCAAAGGGGTGATTCATCATACATGTATAAGGAAAGACTGGTATGGGGAAATGTGGTCCCCAGTGAATAGAACATAAGACCTGGACTCAGGAGATCAGGATTTTATTCCCAGTGTGGCCATGTTACTGGGCCTCCCCTTGTTTCTGCTTTCATTTCTATCCTTTATCTTATTTATATTTTTAGCTTCTCAGGGTTGTCTCTCCCTAGTCATTTGTATAGTGGATAGCCCAAAAGGCTCCTGATCTGGATTGAGTCTTTCAAGTACTACTGCAATATGGATATTCAATCAAAAGATGCCCAGTAGGGAAAAGGTAATCTCCCTGGGAGCAGATGCTCTTAAGATGATCTTATATCCTGCCATTTAGCACAGAGCAAAAGTTCAAAACCTTCACATTTGGGTTTAAGAGCCAAATCGCCCCTCTGAAGAGTTTCCAACTTAGGGATTTTCTAAATGTGTTACCCTGAATAAAGTAAGTCAAAGATTTGCTATCCCTGGTGCTACAGGATGCAACACTGAGTCCTGACACAAAATAATCATCTCTGTGAGATAGTGAGGATTTGCCTGAGCCATGGAGCTGAGATCTGAGACCATCTGTCAAGCTTTAGGACTATTAATAAAAGACTCTGAGATTTACTTGATGATCAGTAAAAGAGTTTTAGATCCAGACCTATCATTCAGGTAGTGGCATAAGAGAAAGAGACAGAGACAGAAACTAACCCTGAGTCACTTGTTACAAGGGGTTAGAGCTACTTGCTTGCATCACTGCTGACGTAACAGTCTCTTCCAGAAGGCCATCCAGCACCATTATGGCTTCCATGGGGCTCCTTGGAAGTGAGGACAAGAAAATGTGAGACCCAAGAATAGTTCCCCTTTTCAGCTATTTTCTAGGCAGCTTGGGTGTTAATGCTGCACTAGGGCAGTGGAGGCCTATCTTTTAGGTAGGCATGCCACAAATTAGCCCCACGGCCTCTCCATGTGCTACTCTGATCTCCTTCCCCTGTCCTATTTGCTGCTCTGTTTTCTACTCCCTGCCTTTGCTGCTGTGCTGCTTCCTCCCCAATCTGCCACATGCCACACACTTGTGGCATGTGTGTCACAGGTTGGCCACCTCTGCACTAAGCCATTGTTTCACTGGTATCAGCCCCTTTTAATTAGCCAGCACAGGCTGATAAGAAGGTCTTGTGCTCAGATAACACAGTAATGGGCATGGTGTAGAAACCTAGAGAGAGAGAAAAAGATGGTTTTTAGGTCACAGTTCTACAGTACCAAGTGAAAGAGTTAGTTCTCAATCTCTCTCTTCCTTTTGGGACTCTGGAAGTGAGCTGGGAATACAGAGGAGGCATCTGAGGCTCAGCTTCTCAGGCGAAAAGGAATGGCTACTCTTTAGACAACTTTAGGCTATAGGACTATGCCAGCAGTCTTTGGCCAAACCACAAGTCCTAGAGATACGGTAGATGGGATCCTCGTGGTTCCAGAATCACATAGACAACTCCCTTAGAGTCCACAGCTATCTTTGTAATCCTTTACTGATTTCTGTCCAGCTCCATCTGTAGATACGAAGCCATTATGCACAGAATATCACAAGGCTTGTGGCATTACAGCTAATGCTGATCTCATATGTAGACACCACAGGAAGCAATATAGAGTTCTACCCAGCTCTGCAGAATGGCAAATCCAAGGTGCATGAACATCCCAGGCCCAGCCTCTCCCTGGTAAAATCCACATGGCCAGAATGTTTTCCACATGTCTTATAAATAACACATTGGCCTTAAATATTCAGAAACCACAGTTATGTCCTTTAGGACTGAGGCCAAACAAAATAAACTAACTGAAAAAAGTAACATGTCTTTGAATTTTGAGAGCTGGATGCTATAACCATTAGTGGCCTCAGATGTAAAAGCCCCTATCTGCACAGCAAACACAAGGAACGTACAGTGTGCCTCAGGCTACAGGCCTGAAGGGGCCAAAACCAGAGATGATTTGTATATTTGCATTCTGGATAAATCCCCCTCACCCAGATGTCTTCTGCTATCTACTCCTGAGAGGCCAGGAGCTGGGGCACATGTCCTAAAAGAAGACAGAATGAGACCTATTCTTCACTGGCTTAAACCCCATGCAAGCTTATTGAGTTAGGCTCATACAAAGGTTGTTGAGCAGAGTGGGTCAGGTTTTCACAGCAGAGTATGTTGTAACCCCAATATAATGAATGTGAAAGCACTTGCACATACAAAAACTAGGCTGTTTCCAGAACCCCAATGCACTCATCAAAGGGGACCAGAAACTGCCTGAGGGAAAGCCCAGATGGAACTCATTGCCATCAGTGAAGCCAAGAGCTTTGTGGAATTTGCAAAAGGATCAGACATTTTGATGGATAATAAGAACATCCAGCATTACATAAGAAGGATAAAAATATAGGAGGTAGACATCCCTTTGCTTCCAGATATAAGCCAACCATTGGCTGACAGGGATTAAGAAGAAACTTCCCTAATGGGCAGGTTATTTCATAATTGCCTACAGCTGGATTTCATGCACTAGCTACTTTCAGAAACAAGATTCTGAATTGGACCACTGGGATGCTTCAGTCTAGCCATGTCTGTGGAGCAAAGAGGTGGAAAGAGGCTGAGTGGAAGAGAAAGAACTGAGGTCTCTCAATTTCTATAGCATGTGTGCATTTGGTTCTTTTCCCTTTCTTTCTCATATTTGCCCAGCATGGAATCCTATAAAAAAGATCACCTTCTTTGACACTTTTTGATTGTCAGTTCAAATTTTCAAGCTACCTGTTTTATGCTGTTCTATTGAGAGATGACTGCTTGTCCCCACACTAAATTCAATTCAATTTCAAGGGCAAAGCTGTCATCATCTGGAGGTCATTTAGCTCTACCCCTGTGGAGACATCATTTTTGATATATCAGAAAACATATTGACAGAAACCTATCTGAATCAGATAAAGGCCATATTGTCTATTAGGTGTTGTTGGGAGAGAATCCATCTCCCAAAGACTTTGTTTAGAGACCAGGATTAAGGGAGGAACAACCTGGAATCTTCTAAGTCTCTAGTCTAAGTGTCTAGAACAGTGGTTCCACGGCACCTTGGGATGCCTTAAAATCCTTTCAAAGATATTATAAAGTGCCACACAATGTTAGCACTGTTGCACTGTTAGTGCAACCATGATTTACATGAAAAACCTAGACATTTCACATAGAAATGTGTAGTATCAAAACTATTCTGACTTGTGGTCTTTTTGAGTTTTTTGCAAGAGAAGAATTGCACTATTATTTTTCTGTAGCAAAAAAAAAAATGTGAAAACTAAGAGTTGGCATTTTCCGAGGGATGCCTCAATACTATCCAGGGGTGCCTCAAATCTAATATAGGTTAAGAATCAGTGCTACTGAAAGGCTGAGAATTTGCCTCCAGTTGAAGGCGGCAAAAGAAAAGACAAGACAGGCTTCTCTAGCAACTGATTTTGTAGGACAAGCAGATCCCTAGAGATAGGGGCCATGTAAGTAGCTCTACTAGTAGTCCAGGTGCAATGTTGTCTTTGTAAATCAACCCATTCATGAACATAAGGCAAGAGGTATGGCAGAGGTTACAGGTTTTGTCTTCACTGGGGTAGAGGTGTGGAGTTTTTGATGGCATAGGGTAAGTCTACATTGCAATCCATAGCAATAACTGTAGCTGACATAGACAGCCTCACATTACATATTAGTTTGCTAGCCTGGATACTGAAAGCAATGCAGCAGAAGCAGCATGGAGCTCAGCCTGAGCTAGCTGCACAAAGCCTTACCACAGTACCTGGCAGTTTTTGCAGTCCAAGCTAAGCCCTATGCTGCCCACAGCTACACAGGCCAGTTTAAAGCTAATTTAGGTATGTCTGCACAAGCCTCTGTCACACTTTTGGATTATAATGTAGATCTAACCCAATAGTTAACAAGATATAATTACCCCTCTATTACAGACAAGACACAGAGTAGTGTTACTCTGATATAAAGTAAACACTGGTGGATAATTCAACACCACAGTTTAATTCACTGCTGTTCCAACTCCCCAGTGGCAACTCCTTTTCCCCAATTAACAACCCCTGAAAATTGGTTACAAACAGGATAATCTGCCATTATTTGCATTCCCCCTGGAGTGGCAAATTAACCGGACTTCACTGGAGCTACCCAAGGTCCCTTCTAGACCATCTTCCCAGCCTATGGCTTGACTAACTACTTCAAGGTTAAACAATCCTATACATTCTCTCCAGTAGATTTAAACTAGTGAAAACTGCACCAGCTTCCAAAAGGCGACACTGCCACAATGAGGGAGTTTTAATGCGTACTGAAGGGGTCAGAGGCAAGAGAGTTGGGCCCAATGTCAGATGTGTTAGAAGTCAATCTGTTGCTGCACTGTTTTATTGTACGTCCTAATTAAAGGAATTTATAGCTAGAACCACAAAACCCGTCCACTTTACTTCTTTTTTTCTTCTTCCTCAAAGCCTGCTGCTTCTGTGCCTGAGTCACTAGATAAATAGACATTAAATTCAATGACTGAGGTGTGGAAGATGGATTTGGGTCCTGCTTTACATGCAGCTCTGAATACAATCTTGACCGTAAGAGTGTGGACAGATAGTACAGTTATACACCTTTGAAGGGTTGGGGGAGAAGCAAATTTACCATAGTTGTAGCCGATCCTGTGGAACTGTTATCGACCAACTCCTAAACCACTGGTTCGTTCAGATGTAAAGTACTAAGATGTAACTTCACTTACTGCCGGACAGGAGCAGACAGACCCAGTAGTTACACCAGATCACCTGACGTGGGTTCCTGTGTAGGAAGTTCACACACCTTTTAAAGCAGTTTACAAATATATGTGTCCATGCCCTGGAACTCCAGATATACTGAATGAGAAGATAACAAAGACTAAAAAGAAAACCCTCTTAAGAGGTGCATCTTCCCATGTCCCCATTGTGCAATGGAGTGGCAGTTTACATCTACAAACAAGCTGACTTCATCCTTTGAAGCTTCTTCTTGGCTGTAGACATGGGAAAGGGGAGACAGTCCACAATAAAGAGAAGAATTAAGGAGCGTGAGTTCCTTCCCTTCAGCTGTAATAGGCTCCAGAGTAGGTGTGCCATTGCTAATGAGTGTCGAGTCATGCTGGCTGGGATTTCCTCTTGAGCAACCTAGCAATCTATCTTTGTGGACTGCTCTCAATCTGCCTTGTGATAGGTCTGTATCTGGAGATTAGGGCAGGTATCTACCTCTGCTAGCAGTAGGTTTCATGCAATGCTTGGTGACCTTACCAGAACTGAACCTGGGTATTCTGTTTTGGTGCCCATTTTCAAACCTAAGGTTCACTTTTCCTCCCACCCCTTCTGTATCTCTAGCCAGCAGCTGCATTAAGCAGAGAAGGGGACTAGCACCAGAATCTACAACCCCAGCCATTCTCATTGCATATGCATTAGGACATCAGTAGCAGAGTCACACTCCTCACCTCTGAGATCATCAAGATCCACACCCAAGCACACCAGTGCCAGGACTCCCACTCCCAGCCCCTGAGCATGGGAGGAGTCATGCACTAGCACAGTGAATTATACTCCCAGTGCCAAATTCAATGGAGTAAAGTAGTATAAATTGGAGTCTTTCCCATGTACATTCCTTTCTATGCAGTTAGATTTCTGTAAATCCCTCTACCAGACCCTCTGAGACCCACCACTGGGAGTCTCCAGGGTGGTACAGCTTGTATCACAGAGGGCAGAGGGCAGTAGGCATGGCCCACTTCAGCATCCACTTACTGTTCTTTGTCTGTTTGTCTATGCCTTTCTTTTCTGCTCCTGAGTGAGATACACACATGCCTGACACTCGGTTAGGCTCTGTGCGCCATATCTGGATGGGGCATGTACCTTGTGGAGGCAGCAGTTGGATGCTGATAGGCTATGAGCGAAGGCTGGTAAATGAGTTTCAGTTGGTATAAGACACTGTTACAGGGTGGCAGGTTCCAGGACTCAGCATAAAAAATAGATGGCTCCCCTGTCTAGTCTGCCTCGTGTCCAGTGCCAGCCTACTCTGTCAAGCTGCTGAGTGAGCTCTGCTGACTCAGGCTGTCAGGAGTGCTGTGTTCGCTCCAGCCCAAATTTTAAGAGTGGTTGCAGCTTCTCTCCATGGCTCAAGTTTTGTGCTGACATTGAAGGAACCAGCAAAATGTGCATGAGCTCAGACCATAACTAACAACCTGTGGAGGGCAGAATGGGAACTCCACTTTGGGAACACATGCACATTGAAGGACCAAAGGAAGGTGTGCGTTATACTGACTCAGGCTCGCTGCTGAACCTGGCCTTCGGTCTCTGAGTGGATCCACATACCAGGGCACTGTGTCCCAGCATTAAAAATACCAAGGTTGAGAGACAGTGTTTTATTAATAGCACACGAGATGTGTATTGCTGAGCCACAGTCAGCAGCCTGGAGGTTACCGCATGCCAAAATCTGAGCTTCTTGCTCAGATCATACTGTTTCATTCCTGGGAGCAAGGCTGCATCCTCAGAGTAGGCTGCATTTGAGCTACAAGAGGATGGCAAGCTCCTACTCTATTAGAAAGCAAGAGTTGCCAGGTGTCGTGTGACTAGTTTACAAACAGAGAATCACCTGAGTAATAGGAAAGCTCTGATAGGCAGGGAGGCTCCCCTGACTTTGGAGTGGTGACCTGTGTGACACAGCGTACTATGTGGTAAGAGGGTGGAGTTTCCTCAGGCATCGAAGTGTGAGTGTCTGCCTTCCTGTAATTGCTCAAGACTGTGGGCACACTTGGATGGAGTGCCAAGAGATCTTACCATCATTTCTGGAAACACCACCCCTTCCCATGAGGAGACCTCGCCCTTTGTGCAGTTGCTAATAGTCACACTTGTTCTCCTGAAATTTATAATACTGATGCTGTTCCAACCCTGTACATGACCCCTCATTCCTGCCTGACCTGCAGCCCCACTGCTGTCCCAGCTCTGGGCTCTGCACACATAGCTCTGCCAGTCCCCCTCCCTCCTGACCTGCAGCTCTGCTCTTCAAATCATAAACTACCACTCCAGCTAAATAATGTCAAAAGAAGAATGCTGGTGTAATGTAGACCAGAAGAATAGCAATGGCACCAAGTGTTTTTCATCCACAGATCACAGAGTACTTTTTCACAGGAGATCAGGAACATTATCCTCTTTCTATAGAGAAAGAATCTGAGGCCCAAAGAAGTGAAAGTATTCGAAGTCACTGAACAGTTTTCCACAGTCCTGGTCCATTTTCCTATTGACTAGGCCATCAGTGTCTTCTAGTGGTTCTCAACCTGTGGCCCACAGGTTGCATGCAGCCCAATCAGCACACTGCTGTGGCCCATGTGCCATCCTGTTAAAACATTTTTTAACTGGATATACAGGAAGTAAGTTGTGTGGGTGCAGCCCACATAACACATTGAGAGCTGCAAGTGTGGCCCTCTATGGCTAGGTTGAGAACCACTGGACTACACTGCAGCCAATCCCCTTCTAATGAGGGCTGGGATTTAGGCCACTTTTTCAGAGCTGAATAGAATAACCCTGAAACTCACTGTACCCTTGCACTTACAAATTTAACACAGAAAACCTTGAAAAATACTTTTCATTACTTAACTTTCTTTCCTTTAGAGCCTAGTCATTGCTTCAGAGGAAGAAAGCAGCAACAGGACAAATATTTCGTCCTCAAGCCATGCAGCCTGCTATGCAGCTAGAAATAATGTAACATATGCACCAAATTTTTGCCTTAATCAAATGAGAAGCTTCCTTTCAGAGCAATGATGATAAGAGTAAAGACTCAGGAATATTTTGCAATATAGGCAATACTTGTATATTGCATGTATGTGACATTATTTTAAGCCACCACTCTGTATCATCTAAGAATCTCAGAGCATTTTACCACTTTATTAACAAACTGAGCTTCAGCTTTTTAGCCATTATTAATTTACCCTTTAGCCATGGGGTAGATTCATATCATTATCCCCATTAATAAATTTGAAAACTGAGGTATGGAAAAGCACAGTGACTCACCTAAGATCACATACCAGGGCAGTGGTGGAGCTGGGAATAAGATCTAAGAGTTCCAGCTCTAATAAGCCAACAACTCCTCCTCATTACCAGGGTTTAAGACCCAATGGGAATATTAGATTTTCTAATCTGAGCTCTTGCATATCACAGGACATTTAATTTCACAAACCCTTCCTCCCTCCCACACAGACCAGTGACCTGTTCATGGCTAAAGCCTATCTTCTAGAAAAGCATTCCGTTTTGATTTGCCTTAGTGATAAAGCCCACCAAAGCCTCCTTGTAACAATAGAAAGGGTCCTCTTGAATTGCCTTAGCAAAAGTTTCCTTCTGTTGTTCTGCCAATAGCCTTTCCCCACATCCCTACCACTACTTTGTGAGTTTGCTATAGCTCCGAGTGTGTATCCAGATCTTGCCCATACAAAGAGTATGCTACAAGCTGTGTGATTATTTAATTCAGGGCTGTCCAGCTCCTAAGCAGCCTAGGGCCACATGCCCCCTGGGCTGCACTAGCAAGAGCCACACCAACAGGGGCCTCGGGCCCTGAGGCTGCATGCTCTCCCTGCTGCACCATTGTCCCCAGCTGCATTGTGTATCCAGGCACCCACCTCCAGGGTACCATGTGCATGGGCCCTGCTCCCTACTGAACTCTGCCCTGCCTGCAGTAACACATGCCTCCACCCACCCTTTGCTGCTGGCCACAAGCTCCGAGGGCAAGGGCAGGAAGGAAAAGCCAGAAAGAGAGGCAGTCTGGAGCTCCCAGCTGTTACTGCAGCCACAGCAGTTGGGGGAGCAGCAGGCAGGTGGGGATCTGGAGGAGTGGAGGGCAAAATTTAACTCCTTACTGGCCACATTTGCCCACAGGCCACCAGCTGGATCACCCTGACGTAAAGGTATAGAATGCAATCTGCTTTATCACCCGCTCTCAGATGCAGGACCCAAGCAGGTTGTTCCTTAGCATAATGCTATTATAATTTGAAAGAGCATGAAGGATGTGCTTCAATCTGTGAGTCTCTTTGGGCATTTGTAACACAGTGTGACCTAGTTGATACACATATTGTGTACTAGGGCATATATATGAAGAGCTTGCATCTTCAGCGCTTAAAACAATGCAAAATACTCATACATTCAAAAATGCTCAGTTTTGGTCATGTCCAATGACCACAGTCTTTCATCCAATAATCCCTGAAAGGACAACACAGTTATGCTGTGAGCTATTTTGATGCTGCATCTTGTTGAATAGCCTGGTAGCACATTACCCAGTGCCAAGTATACAGCTGTTTAATGTCACTGGAGAGGCTCAAAGCTGCCAGAGTATACCTGTGAATGAGCCCTTTAATTGCTCAGAGAAGAAAGGAGCTTGGTTCTGGTTTTCCCTTCTTTGAACACCTCACAAGCAAATAAAAAATAGCACTGACACTCAGTCACAAAAACAAAAAGGCTCTTTGTCCCTGCTCTGCCTCAAGGAGTAAAATTGAAATAGGTTGTAATATATAGACAGACACGCACACACACATTTCTTTTTAATTAACATTACTGGAAAAAAACAACTGAATAGGGTTTTGCTGCTGCACTTGCACTCAGCTGCTCCCCCCACCAACCCTTTAAAGTGTTAATCTTACTTTAAAAAACTGAATTGGCAGCCCTAAACCAGTCCCTGATTCAGCCTGGTGAAGTGGAACAGACCAGCAAACTGAAAGGAGCAGCACTTTTCCTCTCTGAGAGCATCATCTTCAGAGTTTATTCAGAGATGAACTGCCACTTCCCTTTATAGCCCAGCTCCAGCTCTCAGAGGTGCTGGAGGCTGCCATGCTGCTTTGTTACACTAGCCTCAACTGGGGAGTACTTTAAACTCTTGATTCAGCCCTTCAAGTAAGATTAATAACACCTTAAAGGACCCTGTCTGTCTGGAAAAGGGGCAGCTGGGTAACTGGTAGCTGCAAGCGACCATAGAAGCTGACCTCTGCCATGCTACAGGGTGCTGGCTGACCCCTGTAACCAAGGCCAGGTTATAAAGTGCAGACCCTTAGCCAGGCTTCACGTGTCCCAGCTTTTTGCATCTGCGATGAGTAGGCTTTGGCTGCTTTGTCAGCTGTAAGACTTATATACAAGACAGCTAAAATTGGACTTTGGAGATACAAATGTTTTTACCTCCCCTTTCCTTATGCTCCCTTAGCTTTCTTCATGCACATGCTCACTAAGGACTGCAGGGGAAACCTTGACCCACGCTGAAAGCCATGAGAGCTTTGCTATTGACTTCAACAGGACCAGGATATCATCCTGTGAGTGCAAGAATGGTTATGCGGTGATGAGGATCCCAGCTGTGCACTGGCGAGTGCTGACATCCAGGTGTGAGTTCCCTACACTTGTAGAGGCTTCTGTAGCCAGTGTAATGTCATATTAGTAAACATTAATAAGATGGTAAAGAAAATTAACCAGTGGACATGATCTGCTTGTGTTTCCAGAAGTTTATTTTTTAAATAAGACTTGTCACAGAAGGCTGCTAAAGATAATAAATAGTTCCTGGTAAAGGGGCAACGTCTTATACATTAAAAGCTGACTGTGTGATTAAAGGAAGAGCTATAGCAAAACAGCTGTTTCTCAGAAGAGAGGCAGGCTAACAGTAAGCCCCCCTGGGACAGCTAAGTTGTGACCCATGCTAGTTAAAGCTCCTATTAATGATCCAGATGGCAGAGCACTAAAGAGTTAATGAACTTTGCTGTTGACTGCAGATATTCAAGGAGCCTGAAATGGATTTAAAGGCATTCAGGATGGGGCAGAAAGATACCTTTTGAAATGTCATTTTGCTAGGTGCACAAAATAACCTAAATTTCTCCTATACACCAATGGGTTCTAAATTTCCCCCGAGGAAAAATATTTAGGAATTGCTGTGGATACCTCAGGGTAGATGCCTTCCCTGTGCAGAGCTGTGATCCAAAAAAACAAAGAGAGTGTGAGTGCATTATTAACCAGCTAGGAAATAATTCAAGAATATTTATGATGGCACACTATAGTATATCAAATCATCCACTTTCCTTTTTACACAAGGTCTAAGATTAGAAGTCTAAAGATAATCCAGAGATGATGATAAGTAGGAGGAAGTCTATACATGAAAAGACACTGGGGGGAAAAAACCCTAGAAATCTGTAATCTGGAAAAGTTGGAAAGGAATTAATTAATGGAGGGATTTAAGATTGTGAAGGAAGATCAGTATGGCCAACCCCATGCATACAAAAATCATGTCAGGCCTTAAAAAAAAATCATGAGATCAGCTTCAAAATCATGAGGTTCTAAATATAATAAAATCCAGGGCTCTCACCTCTTCTCTCTCGCATCAGTTTTTAAGATGCCCTTGGTCACATATTCATGTTTTCTTTTATAGTCACGTGGTCTAGTAACTCTTAAATAAAAATTATCAAAGCTAGAAGTTTCACATAATCACAGAATTCCAAGAACTGTGGCTTTAGGTGGGGAAAAGCATTCAATCACACAAGACTCGCAATAACATCATGAGAGTTGGCACCAGTGGAAGCGGACTGATGTCTCTTTTTATACACAGTCCCACAGTCTAGGAACACTGGGTGACTAAATGAAATTAATACCCAGGAGAGGGAGCATCAGTGCAGGATTTGAGAGCTGTTAGGGTCTGCCTGTCAGTTTATAGGTCTCCCCAAGTGTTGACCCAAGAGGGAAGAGTGAGTTGTAAAGGGGGCTGTACCGGGTGAGCTCAGAGACCGTTGAATGCCTATTGAAGCTGAGGAGGGAAAACATTCCTGCAAAACCTAACTGGCAGTTTTCAGCACTCAAAGCAATTTACTCAAATGATAGATTTCTCCATGATGCTGGAAGAGATTTCATAACTTCACAGGGGTGGGGTTCCCTGTGCCTCAGGGCAGGCAGATCATCTTATGATTGCCACACCTCACTTCTGAGACACAATTGCCCTGTGCCTTCTCATGCCCTCAGCTTCACAGGCCACCTTTCTCCCCCTGTACTCACCTTCTGATGATTCAAAACCAGAATGGACTCTCCTAAAACGTGCCTCACAAAGAGGGGCTTGTCTCTCTTGCCCTTGCTACCCTCCATCTATCTTGTCACTCACCTGTGGTACTGTAGTCCTTTACAGAAAGCCATAGCATGAGGCTACCTTCCCTGGGCATGGATGGATGACTGCTGCCATAGAAATAGCCATAGCAGGTGGGTTATTTAAAAGTGCAACAGTTTAGGATAGGAAGTGAAAATAGAGAAAGTGAAGAAATAAAGGGAATTGCCTGATTTGGAATTTGTGCGTGGTGTGGGAAATAACTCTTCCTTTGGGAAAAGTGTTATGTTTACAAATAGGCAGGAAGATTTCTATTTACATATAACAACAGCAACAACAACTAAGGACAAGACTTTCGTCTGAGGATCTCAGCATGCATGGAAAAGAGGAGGGTCAATCTCATTTTATACATGGGAACACAAAAGCCAAGAGAAGAGACTAGTCTGAAATCATGCAAAAAGTAAATGACCCGGTTGGGTTTCTCAGCTTTAAAGAGCGGGTCTTTCTGCCTCTCACAGCTACCTCACCTCTTAGACTGTGTCAGAAGACGACTAATGTGGCATGCGCTCCAAGGAAAAGCAACACGCACAAAATAGTGAATCCATGCTCTCTACTAGGCAGGGACAACATGTAGGGGGTGCACATGGGTGCATATGCACCCCCTGTGTGTGGCGGTGCACCCTCTGCAGAAAGGCACTGCCGACAGGCGGTCACTGCTCACCACCAGCACCACCAGCGGTGTCTGAGGGCAATCCACAATCCCCCCAGCTGCCACTGCCACTGCTGGCAGAGGCTGTGGGTGGTCGCTGACCCCTGGTCAGTGCTTGCCATGCCTCCCACCCCCACTGCCAACAGTGCCAGTGGCATCTGTGGGAGCTCCCCACTCACCCCCGCCAGGCTGCTGCCACCGCCACTGTGCCCCTCCAGCTTCTGGGGGCATGCACCATTCATGCTATTAGGGGTGTGCAAAGCAGGTCCTGTTTGATTTGGATTCAGATTCGGCCGAATCGGATCAGGGATAGCAATTTGATTTCCTGATTAAGATCACTATCCCTGATTCGATTCAGCTGAACCCGAATCTGGAGATTCGATGTTGATTTGGAGAATTAGCATTTCAGACATAGACACAACTTTAGAAATTTTGGAGCAGCCCACAGGAGTGCAGGGGAGCCTCCAAGTGCTCGATGCTGAACCTGGTGAAATACTTCTGGTCCACTTCCAGGCCTTCCAGGGAGCATGCAGGGCCCTACCCCCCAATCTCCCTGGCTCAGCGATCTGCCGCTGGGGGACTCCAGGTGCCCCTCCCAGACCCAGGAGGCACCAGTCACCGAGCCGAGGGGGGCAGCGCACTCCCTGGCAGACCCAGAAGTCCATTTCCAGGTCTGCTGCCAAGCACGCTGGGGAGCCCCCGCACTTCTGTGGGATACTCCATATGCCCCAGCATCACAGCACTCACAAGCCCCTGCTACCTACAGGTATGTAGAAAAAATATTTAAAGCTGTGTCTGTGTCTGAATCAATTCAGAGGGTTCTGATTCAATATGAAGAGATTAAAAGTTCCTCTGATGCGATTCAGATTCAGAGATTCAGCCACCAAATCGGGCTGAATTTCCATTGAATTGAATCAGGGACTGAAGCTTTGCACAGCCCTACTATCTAAAGCATAGCCTTCCCTACCACCACTCTAGGGCAGGGCTCTCCAACTGACTGCCTGTGGACCACATCCAGCCTGCAGAGGGTTAATGTGTGGCCTGCAGGCTTCTGTCCTGCCACTACTCCCCGCATTGCTCCTGCTGCTGCAGTGGCTAGGGTCTCTGCTCACAGTGGCACTGAAGTGCAGGAGCTGTGAACTCCAGTAAGGACAGAAAGATAATGCAAAAGGATCTGGAAAGTTTAGAAACATGGGCAGAAGACAAAAGGAGATTGAACTTGGATGCACAAGAGCTAAATACCCATGGTGAAGCAGATTTATAGTGTGAGGGATCAGCTTGGGAAGCAGAGATGCCAAAAGATACTTAAAGATGATAGGGAGCAGACATGTAGATATGAGCCTTCAATGTGATACGGGAGCAGAAAAGGAGGAAAAAATGGAGGTGATTGTCAAGGAGATGTGTTCAGTGGTGTCTTGTTACAGGAAAAACAATGATTAATTGGAGGGAGTTCAAAGAAGTCAACAGAAATTGTTAAGGAGCAGGTGAAGCTCACATGGGCAGAGACTGGAGAAATTAAGCATAGTCTATTGAGTAAACACTGTACAAAATAGGAAATATGCTAACAGTCCACAAGTATCTGAGGGGTTAATATCAAGGAGGAAGAGGAAACATGTACAAAAGTGCCAAGTTTACTATTGGCAAAAGTTTACTATTAACAAAAAATGAAATTAAGAAAAAGAAAATACAGGAAGAATAGGATGATTTACAGACAGGGAGACATGTTAGGCTGTGGAACAGAATATCAGAAGGAAAGGTGGAAGCACACTTACAACAGGGACACACCAGCACTGGCAAACAGATTAGGTAGATAGCGTGTTTGGAATTTTCCAGCCCTAACTTCTCTAATTCTATGACCCGTTACTGCAGCGCAGCCCTATTTTGGCACCACTCTGAGACACAGGCATGGAACTTATACAGAGGAAAAGTATCCCGAGCTGACTCACTGATGCCACTGCCTGCAGCACTGCATCCCATACCACCACACTGGGACACTAGATAAGGCCACTTGCTGAGTCATCAGGACTAGTTCCTGCAGCAGGGCAAGTGCTTCCCATCCACATATTGGCCAGGCCTGCAACAACTCAGATTATGCAGTCTCAACACAAAGCCACAAGAACAGCCTAGAATTATTCATCTATCTAGCCAAAGATGTGGCCTGTGACTCAGAATGTATTATGCCTAAGGAGCATCCAGACTCAATAGTAATGGCCCCATTCATCTTACTTTCAAAGGTAAGAGAATCAAAATAAGTAGGAATCAGCTTCTTAGCCCCTGGCACAGCAGGGCTAGTGCGTGTTGTGGAAGAGGCACACTGAGCTCCTGGCACTGACTGCTTATGACTTCTGACCTGTGCCCAGAGAATACAGCACCATACCCAACCATCTGAGAAGGAAGCTGTTGATAAGGCAAGAGATGGGAAAGGAAGACAACTGAAGGAGGCCTTTCAGGAAAAAGAAGAGTGGATACAAAGAGGAGTAAAACTAATCAAGCCTGCAATCAGTTTTTGATGCTATCAACCCAAAAGATACCTTTCCAGAAGAGGGCACCTCTGCTGGCCTAGAAACAGCCAGGACAGAGGCCTCTTGGGAAGAAATAAAATCATCACATGGATTGACTTGCTATTTGGTCTTATACTACTGCCTTAAAATGGAAGAAAGGGTGACACTAGGAACACCTGCCCCTACCCTATCAGCTTCTTTAATGGAGAGTAGGCAAGGGGAGTTGGAGGCCATCCTTTAAGTAATAAGCCACTTGCAGATACTTACATTAGGCTCTGACCTCGTCAGCCTCCTCTCTGAGTCCTTCCACTGTCCTTCACTGCATCATAACTTCACACATCTCGACAGCTTCTTGTTCTGACCTTCTAGGCCTTCCACAATTCAGCCTGTCCTATTATGTTATTGGGCTGGTCACCCATGTGAGGCCCTAGACTGGAAAACAGGAGATCTGGCAGAGGCATGCTCACTGCTGCACATTCACTGTGGGCTTTTGGGTAAATCATTCACCTTCCCAGTTCTTCATCTGTAAAATATGGATAATTACTTCTTTGTTCTGTCCTGTATATTTGGATTGTAGGCTTTTCAGGGCAGAGACTGGTTCTTGTTGCCTCAGTGGGCAATATGATAACAGATGGCATCTCTAGACACCATCCTACACAAATCCGTAATAATAATAATGACATTCATCCTTCTGGAGAAGGTCTGTACATGACCAAAATACTCCTCAAAACCCTTATGCATAAAGGGGACACAGCTACTATCTAGGCCTTATTCCTGGCTCCCTGCACAAGGGTGAATATTACCAAGAGGAAATAATAGATAGGGGTGTATTTGCCTTCTGGGTCTTCTTGCCTGGGTTCATTTCTACAGTAGAGGAGAAAGGGATTAACGTATGCCTGGCAATCCAGCTGCCATTACTGCTGCCATCACCCAGGATGTAAAACATCTTAAATTACTTCTCTGGGGGACTCTGTCTGAACTCATGAGGAAGCCTGAAGACCTAGACGTCAACCAGCACCAAGGCAGTTAGTTGAAAACTGTCTTGGGGGCATCTCTACTCTTCACTGCTGTGAGTGCAACTTTGATATGACCCGAGTACAGACATCTACAGCAACTAACAATGGCTATTTTGCATCCAAGCATCCACAGAAGAAAATGCAGACAACTTTTGTGGGAATAGATTCATAGATTCCAAGGCTGGAAGGGACCTCAGAAAATCATTGGGTCCAGCCCCCTGCACCAGGCAGGAAAGACAATTGGGGTCAGGTGACCCAAGCAAGGTGACTGTCCAATCTCTTGAAGATTTCCAGGGCAGGTGATTGAACAACCTCTGGAGGGAGCTTATTCCAGAGTCTGGTAACCATAGCTGTGAAGAAGTTTCTCCTGATGTTGAGCCTGAAATGATCTTCCAGGAGCTTATGGCCATTCCTCCTGGTTTTCCCCAAGGATGCCCTGGTGAACAGTTGTTCACCAAGCCCTTGATGTATGCCCCAATGTAGCAGTAAGCCACTATCGAGTCCCCTCTCAGCCTTTTCTTTTTCAGGCTGAAGAGCCCCAGGTCCCTCAGACTTTCCTTGGATGGCTTGTCATGCAAGTCTCTGATCATACAGGTGGCCCTTCTCTGGACTCTCTCAAGCTTTACCATGTCCTTGTTCAAGTGCAGTGCTCCAGCTGTGGTCTCACCAGTGCTGAGTAGAGTGAAAGAATCACCTCCTTGGTTTTGCTGGAGATGCATCGATTGATGCATGCCAGGGTATTATTTGCCCTCTTGGCTACAGTATTGCACTGACGGCTCATATTCATACCATGGTCTATTATTACTCCCAGGTCCCTTTCATTCATGGTGCTAGTCAGTTTGGTGCTCCCAAGCCTGTAGGTGTGTTGGGGGTTGTTTGTCCCCAGGTGGAGCACTTGACATTTCTCCATGTTGAATTTCATCAGATTCCAATCTGCCCAACTTGCTAGCCTGTCTAGATCCACCTGTATCTACAGTCTATCTCCAAGTGTGACCATGCTTTCCTATTTTCTATGATTCTATAACTTGGTGTTGTCTGCAAACTTGGCCAGTGAGCTCCTAACCCCCACATACAAATAATTGATAAAGATGTTGAAAAGCACTGGACCAAGCACAGACCCCTGAGGGACACTATTGGCCACTTCTCACCAGGATGACACAGATCCATTCATTAGAACGCTTTGGATCCTACCCGGTAACCAGCTCCCTACCCACCTAACTGTCTCATGGTTAAGCCACAGTCCTCCAATTTTTTCATGGGAACATCGTGGGATACCAAATCAAAGGCCTTTTGGAAGTCAAGGTATACAATGTCAACCTCCTCTCCTTTATCCAGGTGGCGAGTTACCTGATCATAAAAGGAGATGAACTTGGAAAGACAAGACCTGCCTGTGACAAAGCCATGCTGGCTGTCATTCAGAATCCTACTTTCTGCAGGCCTTTTGCACATAAACCCCTTGATGATTTTCAAGTATCTTCCCTGGGATAGAAGTTAGGCTGATTGTCCTATGGTTACCTGGGTCCTCTCTTCTCCCTTTCTTGAAGATGGGCACAACATTGGCCCTCTTCCAGTCCTCAGGGACCTCTCCAGAGCATGAGTTTTGGAAAAGTTTCACCAGCGGTCCCGTGTTGACTTCCGCCAGCTCCTTCAGCACCCTCGAATGAAGTTAATCGGATTCTGCTGACTTATATGTCTAATTTTTTCAAATGATCACAGACCAGTTCTACAGTAATAGTAGGAAGGCAGTCATTTCTACCCTGCTCATTCTGTACTCTCTCTGGCATGATTTTGCCTTTGGCCTGGTGAAAGACCAAAGCAAAGGAGTCATTCAGTTCAGCTTTCTCCTAAGTGGCAGTAACCAGCTGTCCTGAGTTGCTGAGCAGTGGCCTCACACTCCCATTTGTTTTCCTCCTGTTCCCTACATACCCAAAAAATGACTTCTTGTTGTCCTTGACTCCTGTTGCTAATTTTACTTCACTTGCTGACTTAGCCCTTTGAATCTGTTGCCTACAAGTGTGGCCCATTGTTGTATAGCCCTCCTTGGGACGTGCCCAAAGCTTCCATTGTTGTACGCCTCTTTCTTCTTTCTTAAGAAGACCATGATATCCCATGACAACGAATGTGTGTCATCTTACCAGACAGCGCTATTTAACTCAATGAGTAGCAGGATACCAGAGTTGCCTGACTTTGCAAACGTCTGATTTTTCCAACACTTCTGTGAAGTTTAACATGAGAGACACATTGTCATTACCATTCCCTGTGCAAATAAGAAGCAGGTCGGGTGACAGACTGGGTTTGGATCTCGCAGCTTCTCTGAGCCCTTGGATTCATCCTATCCTAATGATACCTTGAAGGAAGCCAGCTGAGTTCCTGGGGCCCAAGGTTATACTGCTAAAAGGATTTTGCGCCTGTGCCTGTAGTAGCCACCCAGATGACCTCTATTACTTGTGAACATGGGAACATCTACCCTTTTGCTGGGCTTACAAGGTGTTAGTAAATGAAACCGGCACAAGTTAATAAAAAGGTGGGGCCTCCTAAAAACCCTGCTGCCCTTCCCCCAAACTGCTTCCTGTAGGGCAAGTTATGTAACTATGTGTGTGTTGACACTGCCACCACAGGCATAGTAGTTACCTAAGCTAGCGTCATACAAGCTAGCATGGGTCCTGGGAACAGTGAAACCACGGCAACTAGCAGCTTAGCATGGCCTTTTTCCTTGCTAGGAAGTCATATGCACCTGTGGCCACAGTGTAGACACACCCTGTATTCCACTGACTCTGTTAATCCTACCAATGCTAGTGAATAATATCCATATGCCCAAGCTCATGGAAGGCACCTGGGAAGGGCTGCTCTTTTCCAAGGCACCTAGAGGTTTAACCATATCTGATACACTCCCCTCCATGGCTGGGAAGGAAGAAAGGAAGGAGATGGTTTAATACTTACACAGTGTTACTTAACCCAGTGATCCCATTTTACAGAGATACCTTGGCATCATCATCCACATTTTATGAAGGGAAGAACTGAGACACAGAGATCTGGAGGGATTTGCCTGAGATCATGCTACAAAATGATGTCTTGACTAAGCCATTGCTAATGTACTGATGTAAAAAAAAAATCAAGCGTTTACAATAGTATAGGAGAAAATCATGTCCACACAGTCTGTTATGTCACATGCCTTAGACCGCAAGATCCTTGTATACCATTAGGCTAATGTCTAGCTCTGCGTGTCTATAGGTGAGCCAGGGGCATGTCTAGTACCCAATGATGCGAGAATGGATCTAGACCACACTGGGATAAGAAATGTAAAACCTGCAAATACATCACCACTCTCACAATAACTACGCCCCAAAACAGAACCATCACTATTCCTGGATCTTATACCTGCACCTCCAGAAACATAATATATCTCAGCCAGTACACTAAATGTCCCGATGGAAACTATGTAGGAGAAACCAAACCACAACTGCATACCAGACTGAATGTGCACTGAAAATCTATAGAGAACAAAAATACCCAATTACCTGTGGGTGCACATTTCTCACAAGATAACCACTCTCTCTCCAATCTCTCAGTTCTAATCCTCAAAGGGAATTTACAAAACATCTGTCATAGACGAGCCTACAAACTTCACATCATAAATCTACTGGGTACAAAAAAATCATGGATTAAATATAGAAATTGGATTTGTGGCATGTTATAACCTGCCTGCCATCTGATAACCCCAGGTAACATCTCATTTTCCCAACTGAATTACATCACCTGTCAGCATTCCCTTTTTGTTTCCCTCCCACCCCCAACCTGTCTCGTGCCTATTATCTCTGCTACCCATTTGCATTTTCATAGACCTGCATTTTGCATATTGGCTTCAGCTTTGATTTGGACCCTAGAGAAAACACGAAGACCAGCAGACTTTCCCTATGCCTGAGGAAGGGCGCCTGTGCCCAAAAGCTTGCAAAGAAAAATTATTCCAACTATTCAGTTGGCTTAATAAAAGATATCATGTTTACCCAAATAACCTTGTCTGCCTAGCACCCATTAGATGCATCTACATGTACACCGTTACTGTGCTATAACTAGATTACTGTGCAGTAACTGAAAATTACTGTGCAATACAGATGCGCATCTACACATGCACACCCATACTGTATAGTAACTATGGTGACTTATGCCGACTTGGGCGTAAATTTGCTACCTGCATCCTGCCGAGTATTTACTGCGCAGTAAGGCACATGTAGATGCCTTACTGTGCAGTAACCCTGTTTGTGTGGACTGACCTGGGACTGACTTTAGTCCCAAATAAGCCCACATACAGTGTTACTGTGATGTAACACCTGCACATGTAGACGCCACTGTGAAAGCCGCTTACTGCACAGTAAGTTACTGCGCAATAAATACATGTGCAAATACAATGAGGTTTTGATCTTAGCAATTATGACAGACTGAGGAAAGACTTGTCTCCTGACTCCCAGGCTGGCGGTCTCACCAGAGACAAGGAAATGACCCAAGACTGCTTGAAGACCCAAGCCATTCTTGAGAACCACATCTAGAGGTGACCCACCATTTCCAAAGACAATTCTTGAGGGGCTGTTTCCACACTGGAGGAATAAAAACAAACAAACAATGGGATATAAAGCAGAAGGAGAAGGCAAAGGAAATCAAGGTCAGAATTAAATTCTTTAATACAAAAAAGGTTTGTTTGTTGCCGTTGTTGTTTTTAAGATATATCTGTAAATTCTTTGTTTAAAAATAAATATGTACTATGGAATATCTTGAAAAAATTCACTAGACACAATATGTAGTGTTAATATCTTTTTTCCCCGCAATTATTACAGATAAACAG
>NW_017728943.1:82035002-82036774 GCF_001723895.1 Crocodylus porosus
TATGTAGATGTATATCTAACCCTTGTCGCAATAGGAATGTGTAGGGGGATGTGTTAGAGAAATTAATTAAATAACTGCCTATAACATGCTACTGACTCTGCCAACAATTGGGGAGATATGGGATGGGACCATAGGAGAGTTAAATTTATACACAACCAGTACAAATAAAAAAAAAAAAAAAAGAGGTACGACTTATAAATAGTTGAAATTAAATATTAACAAAGAATACTGAAAAATCCCTACTCTTTAATTAAATTATCTGTTTAATTTCTAATTTTAAAAGGGATATTAAATAAGTATATAAAACACTTTCTCTTCCCCCTTGGAAGTCTCTGTCTTGCACATGATGCAGCAGGAACATGTATATGTGTTGGAGGCAGGCAGATGCTGGCATGTTTCTCTCTCTCTGAAAGCCATCAGCTGCATGGGGAATTCCTAGTGGTTAGTAGTCACTTGTTGTGAGTCTGTTTTTAGACTGTCTTGTCTTTTGGAAGCTTCCCATTTGGTAAATTATCAGGCGTTGAAAGTTCAATTGCAGATGACATTTGGCAGCATTCTGACACAGACCTAGTACCTTTTGGGTGACTGCATTTTTAAATCACAGAACTAGATTATATATCCAAGTAGACAAACAAACACACATTTGTGTGTGTGTGTGTGTGTGTGTGTGTGTGTGTGTGTGTGTGTGTGTACACCCATCACGTATTACTGATATACACACATACACACAGCCCAGACTTTCAGCAGTGACTTGCGATTTTGCGTGACTCAGCTTTGAGTGCCCAGCGTAACACTCTTCAGAGGCACCTGCCATTAAGAGGGCAGCTGTCCAGCACTTTGTGAAGAATCAGGCCTGTTTAGGGAGGGAACAGCTTGGGCACCTGAAAAATAAGGCAGACAAAATCCCAAGCCATTTTTTTGAAAGTCTTAGTCATGTATATTTAAAATAATATAATTATACACACACATGTGCGCACACATTCATGACACACATACACGCAAACCTACTGTGTATATACTTTTGATTAATATCCCTTTCCAGAAACGTTCCATAAGCATCTTGGATGCTCTTCAGTGGCAGCTCTGTGCATGAAGAGAGCAGACAGTGCTGAACAAAGGCGTGGCTATACACCGGTCCCCATTCTTGCTTCAGCACACTGTAGGCTATGTGTCCTTTTTGCAGCCACCAACGGCAGAAAATGTAGACTCCTGTGATACTTCCTTGAACGTAAAGGTTTGTATATCAGCTGCTCACCATCCTTTAAGGCCAGACTGTACCCCTGGCAGAGTTTCTACAGTGAGTGATATCAACACAAAACATACACTGATGTCCCATGTGCAAGCAAGGCAGACAGGTCATGAGATGAGTCAGAGTGAAGGCGGTGGGAAGGAGGGGAGAAGGAATCCTCAAACATGCAGCTGGCCCAGCATCCTGAGCCATTTCCGTGATCTTTGACCATAATACCTTGAGGCGCTGCTCTTTAGAATCCCCTGCCCCTCCTCTCTGTTAATTCTTCTCCCCTTCCAAGGTGAGGAGAATGTGGTTTGTGGAACAGCACGCTCTACAGAGAAACAGCAGAAGCCGCACAAGTCAGTAAGGGTTAAGAAGATTACACTCTGCGCTTCTGCCAAAGTCCAGTCTTAGCTTGTTTCTTATGCCCCAAGTAGCCCGCTTGTGTCCACAGCAGTCGAATATATCCAGTGAAGACACCAATAACATTAGTAATGTTAAAAAAAAAATCTGTGTGTGTGTGTGTGTGTGTGTGTGTGTG
>NW_017728943.1:82036910-82116086 GCF_001723895.1 Crocodylus porosus
ACATACACGCACACATACATACATATATATATATATATATATATATGTATGTATGTATGTATGTATGTATGTATGTATGTATGGGAATCCCATAAAATACACCCTATAGTCTTCCTGGCTCCATTATTTAGCAGCATGAAAAGAAAACAAAAAACAACAGTTCAAAACCAAAAGGTGTATTCTGTGCGGCGGGTGCCTTGGGGAATGTTCCTTCCAGAGTCCATCGTCCGTACTGAAAGTGCTGTGCTCTACCGATCCTTCATTTTAGGGTTCATTTGGATTAGTGTTTTTTTTTTCCCCTGTCCAGGTGAGAAATCAGGCTCCAAAAACAGGGCTGTTCCCCCTTCTTCTCCGCTGCTCACCGTCTTGGCTTGTCACATCTGCCAGGAAGGAGAGGGAAGAAAGAGAGGTTACATTTGTGATTTGTGGGGGATGGGACAGAGGTAAAGAAGGGTTGGTGGTGAGGTTAAGGCGGCAGCATTTCTATGCTACTGCACCCCTGCTGGGGCACTGCAGACTTTTCACACATCTGTGGAAGGTCGGGACAATATAACTAAGGACATCAACCTGGATGAAACACATTCCCCTGGGTTCTCCGAGGCTGAGGTTAGGGGGTGAGTTTAGGAGCAGAGTCACAGCAAAAGAGCTTTCTTCCTCCTCAACCTTCAACCCCACCTTGCTTTCCATTTACCCTTACCATCTACCCACACACACACACACACACACACACACACACACGTGCACAGGGCCTGAGCCTCCCACGCAGAGACAGAGACACACACACACACACACACACACACACTCTCTCTCCATCTAGCCTATCATTTCCATTTGAAGCAGTGCAGCCAAGAGTCTCATACAAGCAAAAAGATGAAAGGAAAGTGCCTCTCATTCCACTGGCTGCTGAGAGCAGGGGTTAGTGCCAGAGAAAAGCAGCAGCAGCAGCTTGCAGAAGCAGCAGGACAAACAAGAACTTGCCCTGCCCCATAGGGCCCAACTTCAGAAACTCCAGAGAAGAGAGGGGGAGGAACTTCAGCTTAACCAGCTTTAAATCCGGAAACAGCTAAATTACCCGCTCCCATGACTCCATCCTGTGCTCCTGGCCAATGCACTACCTCTGGAAACCTCTAATCATGCCACTCACCCCACCACAGGGAGGGACTGGCAAGAAAGTCTAATAATTCCTCAAGCCAGGAAGATTTTTTTTTTTCACTTGAGATTATTTCCCACCCTTAAACTCTTTAGGGGTAATGCCAGCTGTTCTGGGAGTGGGGAAAGGGAGGGGGGAGTGGGACACAGCAGTGAGGGATAAAGGTCAACGGCAGGAAGCTGTCTGTTCTTACTCTCCAGGGAACTGCGCCTGCAGGGTGAAACGTAACTGAAGAAGAACGGCTCTGTTCTGCCCCCAGCACTAGTCGCCCTCCCATTCAGGTAACAGCTTCCCAGATAATTTCTCTGCATCCAGAGCAGTTTCTCAAGCCCTGGCAATGCCGGAGAGCCAGGCTTCATAGGGTTTGGCACAGAGCACAATGGCATGAGGCCGTTGGCTTGGTGAGCACCAAATCCCCAAGGGAGGGCTCAATACACAGACACTGCCCAGCCACAAAGTTTTACCAGGCAGGCAAACAGATGCCTCAGCTTCCAGCCTCTAGCCACAGGGGACCCTCATTTCATAGCTGTTTGACCTTTTAGCCTGACTATAAACAGTGCAATGCTCTCTAGATGGGAACAGACTCCAGAATCTTTGTGAATGGGAGCTAGAGTTTATAGCACCAGGCCAGTCCAGAGAGGGATCTCAGCAATCAGTTTCATGTGCCTATATAAATATATATATAGATGATCTCACATACAGATGATCTCACACGTTACACACATGCACGCAAAGCCAGATCTTCAGCCAACGTAAAGCAGCATAGCTCCCCACAATTCAGTGAAGCCGTACTGATTGACACAAGGACCAGGCCCACTGTTCCTAGTCATGTTTCTCTATGGAGATGCACAAAAGCAAACACACAGAGATATATACAGGCAGTGTAGGTCACTAAACAGGCCCTGAACACAGTCTCTCTGTACCTGGTTCTCATAGGCAGACTAAAGAAGGGACCCTCTGCCATGCATATCCTATAAACACGCACCATGGTGTGGGGCGCAGCACAGAGTGTAGGCCTCAAACAGAAATGTGCCATTAACAGTGGATGTGAGGCATATTGTGTGCAAAGTGCAGTACAAGAGTGCCCCCCTGGGTTTTAGGAGCGGGAGGGCAGAAAAATGCTAGGGGGTTGCAGGTAGGGATTTGGCTTTTCTCTCCCCAGAGGAGAGGGGCTACATTTCCTCTGAAGAAAAGGGGCTTTTCTTGTTCTCTCTACAAAGGGAATCCAGTATGAAGCATACAGAGCTCCAGGCTCCTTCCCTGATTAACACAGCAACCCAAAAGCCACCATCTTATTCTATGAGAGAACCCCTTGAGCACAAACACCTCAGCTGTCAGAGCATCTCATCCAATCCTGACATGCACACACACAAGCTCACAGCAAACATTTGGCAAAGAGTAAATGCTGTCCCCATCCTAGTTACCCCTCAGCCCTCCAGCCCCCAAAGTACAGAGGAAAGGAGCGATCACAGAGCAATGGTGCCAGAAGCCAGCAGAAAGCAAGCTCCCCCCTCTTTCTCTCTCTCTTTGTGTGTTTCTCTTTCATCCTTCAGGACACAAACCTGCAAGTGCGCTCGTTTAACTCAAGCTGCCTCGATTTGCAACGTGAATCTGTGTTTTTGCAGGAACATTTACAGGTCTGGGGATCTTGTACAAACAAGTGCTTTCTCCTCTCTGAGCAAGGCTCACAGTGACTGCAAAAAGGCAAAAGGAAAGACGTCTAAGCTACAGCGCTTCAGCAGGAAGAAAATACACATGCAACACCCTACACATCAAAGCAATCCCCTGCCCCCTCCCAACAGCCCCCACGCTGTCCCACTGAAGCATCATTGGCTGAGGGACACTCATAGCACTGCCCCGAAAGCCCCAGAATCTGTTCACGACAAAACCCTCTTGCATCAGCATAGAGACAGAAAACAGGTTCTCTGCACGGTATTCACAAATCCTGCATCAATTCCAATCTGCAGGGGGCCCAGGGACTGGAAAGCGACAGACCCTTGCTAGCAACAGATGTGTTAGCAAGGGGGCTCCTGAAACAGAACATCCAAGCTTCACTGAGGCCAGCAGCTAGCAGGCAAAGAAGCAGGAATCTATCCACCCCTGAAAAGCAGGCCAGACTCCTGAATCATCAGGGGCAACAACTGTGCAGAGAGCAGAGAGGACACCCCTGCAGCTTGCACCAACTGCCAGGTATTGCCTGGTCATTTCTTGAGGATAGGGGAAGTGAAGTCATCTGTTAAGCCCCCATCCCACTCCAGACTGGCCACCCGAGAATCTACTAGGAGACGGGCCAGAAATTTATAATGCAGAATTGTGTGAACCAGAGTGAGAGAGACAGAGACCAGAAGACAGAGAGAGAGGAGCCGCCAAGTCCAGCAGAGGGAGAGAGAGACGCCTTCTAAATTTCCCACTGCTCCTCTCCGCTTGTGTTTCCACCAGACACACATGCGTGAGTGCACACACATACCCACACATACATACACACCCACATGCATGCATGGTAGGTGCCAGCCTCCTGTTGCAAGACTCTGTAGGAGTGACTTGCTGGGGACAGAAGCCAAGTGGTGAAAGTGGACGGCACAGGTGCGTCATAAAGGAGCACTAAGAGTGCAGAGAACCCTCCTGCCCCACCCTCTCTGGCACGCTTAGACATGGCTGCTGTTGCTTGTTAATAGAGAGAAGGCGCCAAGCAAGCAAAAGCCACCTTCCCTGAGCTCTGCTTCCCCTCAGTGCCAGAGCTGAGCCACCACCAGCGCAGCCCCTGAGAGGGATCTGAGCCACCCAGTGATTTGAGGGGGGGGAAAGGTAAGATTTTTCAGTGTGCTGCAAGCAGGTGGGACAATTTAGGGACAAGCTCTACGAGCACAGGACACAAACGTACAAGCTGTGTGGTTTGTACCGGCCTTTCTTGCGCTTTCTCTTTTGACCCTTTCCCTTTCCTCGCTTTGATTTTCTGGAAGAAAAACAAAACAAAACAAAAAAAAAAAAACAGAAAGAGAAAGAGAGAAAGAAAACAGAAAGGGGAGGGAAGCCCCAGCCCTGTGCCTGCTGGGAGGAGGGGGAAGCACACAGTGTTGTAGAGAAGCAGGTCTGTGGGGTGTTGTATTTGTGTTCAGCCCCGAGCCACACACACTGACTGGCCTCTCCACACTGCCAGCGCCACCACACTAGGGCCACGTATGAAGCAAAGGCAAGGCCAAAGGCTGGAGTGCTGCAGAAGCCCCCTTCAAGGCAAAGGCAGCTTGGACCCTCACCAGCAACAGCAGCTGTCCCAGGGGTGCCTTCCTCCTCTGAAGAGGGGCTTTCAGAGATTGGGATGGGACAGGGGCAGGGAAGGGAAGCAGAGACACTCAATTAAGTGCCGCACAATACCCGTGCCTTGTAAATGCTTTTCTGGCAACAGATCATAAGTCAGTGCTTGATGAGAGGCAACATGAATGAAGGGATTCCCTTCCCGCCTTGAATAAGGAAAACACTTAGGGAAGAGGCAGTGCTAGCACCACCCTACAGGGCAAGGGCATCCCCCACAGTCCAAGGAAAATGTTGGCACTCCAAAGACTCTTCCCATGCTGAGCAGCAGTGCTGGGTTAACATGTGAAAGGAGCAGGTGAGGAAGCCACCTCCTGTTAGATGCAGGGAGTGGAGGCTGGGAGGGGCAGGAAGGGGGCCTTGCCACGTGAGGCTCACCACAAAGAGGGAAAGTTTGGAAGCATGTGACCACCCAGCCCTTTGCCCTGCAACCACCACCCTCGCAGCAGCCGGGGCAACCCAAGGAACCTGCTCACCTGTGGAGCAAGGGCCTGCAGCACTGGGCACCCAGCCCACCTCCCTTTGCCACCCCTGCAGCTGCACAGGCAGATCCGAGGAGTGACTCATGCAGGCAGGTGAGCAATGTTGCAGGAGGAGGAGGAGGAGGTGGTTGTCTAACCTGAATCGCCTGTTCAACCATTCTGCCTCCTGCCTGTCACTCCACTCAGTGGTTGGGAGCCCCTGCCACCTACCTACTGGCAGCTTCCGAATTGATCATATGAAGGGGAAGAATTAAGAGCCCTGACCTAGTTAGGACATGTGGCAGGGGTAGGGGAAAGAGCCCCCTCTCAGCCAACCAAGCTGTTTTCAGTCCTCCTCACACACTTTCCACATGGATCTGCTGGGCAGGCAAGCGAACGGAGCCAAGACGCTGACCCATTTGACACTTTCTTCTTTCAAAATAATTCACTGATTGCACCTGGTTTGTAGCAGCAGGCTGGGATGCTAAGCGCACTAAGCACCTATCTTCATGCCCAGGGAGAGAGCCGGGGAGAAGTCTAGAACCTGCTCTGTTCCTTGAGCCACACAATCACCAGGGCCAGGAACAGACACGTAAACTGGGATAGAGAAGGGCCAGTGTTTATTGGTCGAGTGAGCCCTAGTGGCACGGCTTTTCAGTCCACCTTGGGTGGGTAGGAGAGGGGGAGATAAGGAAGAAAGAGTGGGGAAGGAACCTGAAGGTAACTGTCAGGGTATTTTGGGAGTCCCGTTCAAGCTTATGTGCTGCAACTGGCAACTGAGTGCTAGTTCCCTTCCAAACTCTCTCCTAGCTGCAAGCAAAGGGAGCACCCCAAGAACACACCAAGAGTCATAATGTGGTGGTGGTAGAAAGACGGGAATTTCCTTTGGGAGAGATTTCCACACCCTTGCAAACTAGAGAGACATTAAGGGCAAGTAAACTCCAGGGTCAAGGGAAAGTGCATCAGACATAACAGGGACTTGAGGCCAGCCCTAGTGTTCCTAGTGTACAGAAACAGCAAGGGGCTGCACACCTGGTCAGAGAAGGCAGGGACACTACAGAGTCAGAGAGGAAGGCCTGGCTGCCTCACCCGCTCCCCATTGGCACCCGTGCTCACACAGAACCAACGCTCTCACACCATCGAACCACAGAGTCACGTGGATGGGCTGCCACTGCACAAGTGAGTCCCAACTCAGCCTACTGGTACCATGAGCAAGACTCCAGGGATGGGTGAAAGGCTGGTGAGTGGCTACACCTATGAAGCCAACCAGAAGATGCGTTCTCTCTCTCTCACATGCATGTGTTCTCTCTCTCTGTTTCTGCTTTATCTCCCCATGCCCCAGCCCATTCTTTACTCATTCAACTCAGTGCAGCCACATGGCAAAGATGCTGTCCCAGCAATATGCAGTTCTGCATAACCGCTCACATGAGGGGTTGCTCTTTATTTATGTATGTGTTTATGTATTTATTCATTCATTCACTCCACGTTCGTTATCATCACGGCGGTGGTCGGGATGGTGTAAAAATCATCACCCTCTGCAGGCAGGCTGTACCCTACCCCTCTTATGTCCCTAGAATGGAACCACAAGCTTGAAAGAGATTCCACCTTCCCTTGAAGCCCTCAGCCAAGTTCATCCCCATCTCCTGCTAGGAGGGCTAAGATGGCTCCTTTCCCTCACCCGCCCATCCACCCACCCAGCCCCGTCACCAAGCAATGCTCATCCACATGTAGAATCACCCCTGCCTTCACCAGACTTCCAGTGCTACCACCTCCTACTGCCAGCCAGCAGAGCACCCACTCAGCTAGAGGCTCTACTAGGAACCCAAGCTGAGAGACTGTCTTGCTTCTGAAAGAGTCTCTGCGCAAGCTGCTGAGAAAGAAGCCAGCAAGTTCTCACCAAAGCAGCAAGAAAAAGAAGGACAGCAATTTCCAGTGATCAAAGAAACACCTGGGGAGGGGGAGAGCAGGGAGCACCTAAAATCCATTCCTGATGGACACATCAGATTCCACTCCAGAATACCCTGGGTACTCTCTGTAAATCATTAGGGAACCAATTCCATGTTCTGGGTCAGGAAAGTTCCTCCCCTAGCCTGAAGCAGGGAGAACTACATCTGGATTTCTGTGCCCACCTGGAATGGATTTAGGGCTTGCCACCTAAAACCACCACCTGATAATTAAAGAAACAGCTCCTGGATTTGAGCACCTCTTGCTGACAAATGACCAAAAGAGGGAAAAGGAAAGGAAAAAAAACAACCAACCACCATGAGAAAAAAAAAAGGGAGAAAAAGCTCGCCACTTACTTTTCTTGCTTAGCTTTGACATCTTTCTTTGGTCTGGAAGGGAAAAAAGGACAAAGGCCTGATTAAAAGGGATCCCCCTAGAGACCCCACCAATTATACCCTCCCCTGGCCTGCCCCAGGTTCTGCAGTCACAGGTCTGCTCCCCAAATCCTTGCCCCGTACAAGGCAGGAACTGCAAGCACCACAGAACATGCCCATTCTGACTAAGGGACCACCCTGGAAGGTTTCTGCCCTTCCTTGGAAGCCAGTGGGCTCCCCCATGACATATCATTTGTCCACAGGATACACCCTACCCTAACCCATCCCAGGCACTGTCCTCCAATCACCTGCCATCTTGAGAGTGGTAACACCTGCAATGGAAGGACCCCCTCCCCACTAGTCCAGCTGTCTCTCTGCACACCAGTTTGGAACAGACTTGAAGTGCTAATTGGGCCAGGTCTTTAAGTTTAAGGCAGTGAAAAAAGACAAGGCCAAATCCCTGGAGGTAGGTTTATTATGACAGCAGTCAGAGCCCTGGAGATCCCAGCACTGTTCCATTCTCACCTGCATTCACATTTACTGTGCTGTAAGAAGCTCATGTATGCTATGTGTTGACTCTGATGGGGTTTAATTCTCATGATCTGGAAGGAAAAAAACAAAGTGTCATCATCCTGGCCTCTAATCACCACCTCAGAGAGGGTCAGCAACCCCCACACAAGCTAAAAATACATTCTCAGCCCCAGCTGACCCCTGGGGAGCACAGCAGAGCCTATAGAGAGTCACCAGCCACATCCCCACTGCTCCCGGGTTCAGCCCCAGGTTTTCTTCTTCCAGATGTTCAGTCAGGGTAGAGCTGGTGAAAAGTGCAGGCTGACAACCCCAAAGGCTGGTGGTGCTGAAATAGCAGTAGCAATACCAGCTTTCTCCATGGAGCCTTCCCTACACCTCTGATGTGACAGGTTCTTGCCTAATACAGGCCACTTGTCCAGTCGGTCCAGAGCCCCTCTAAGAATGACAGTCAAGTGACTAATTTCACACCAGACACCAAAATGCCCTCAGATGGCAAAAGGCTTCAGGTTAAAGTGGAGGCTGAAAATGAACCAGTCCATATCTCTCCTGACTGCTGAAGCCAATCACTTCTTGGAGGTTGTACTCTTTTGGCTGATTGATGTGTACAATTAAAGCTGCTAATTAGTTGGATGGGCACACCCATTGTCCCAGTGCTTAGTGGTCAGATCATCCCTGAAGATCCAAAAGCTCCCAAGGATCAAGTCAGGGAAGCTCCACTGATGTAATCTGAGTCAAGGATCTGATGCTATACATTTATACTGCACTCTTCACTGAGCCTTGCTGGGAGATGGGCACTGTGACTGCATCAGAGGCTTGTCAATGCACCCATCCCCCACGCCCCAATGGATGATTCCAATGATCCCAGACTGGGGATTCCAGTAGGAAGAAATACATCTCTAACACATCTCCAAATAAAATGGGGAGGCAGGCTGACGGGGGCCTTTAGAAGCTACCACACTATAGGTAACAGTGCAAGCCTCCTTGATGAGCTTTGTGCATTTCAGTTCACATACAGCTTAGACCCCAAGAAAAATGAGTGTGCTGGTATCAGCACAGTCCCTTCTGGGCTCTTCTACATCCTATAAAGCCACCGCACCATTTACAGCCTCTGTTTGAGAGTTTCAGGGCTGAGACATGAGATGCTGAAGGGCAGGAGCGAGGGACATCAGCAAGAGCTGGATGTGGGGAACCCAGGGCTGAGATAGTAGGGGGCTATAGGTCAGTTACAAGGGGAATCAGCATTGCCCTAGGGTGAGAGAGAGAACCCAGGCTCATGCAGTGGCACAGTGGCAGAGCTTTCTGAGGAAAGACTGCCCAAAATGTAGCCTTCCTGTGCGCCCAGTGTTAGCCACAATTGGTAGCCTCTGACTTGCAGAAGCCCTTGATTCTGTAGCTGCAGAACAAAAGAGAGAAAAGCATACAGTCTTTCCCGCTTGACACTGCAGCAGTGTGTTTCTTAGAGCCCCTTCACACCCCTGCTGTGCCAAAGTAGCTAATGACCCAAATCCCCAGCCCTGTCTGTACAGGCTGACCTGACATGCCCTCCAGGAGAGAGAGTTCAGAGAGGACTTCCTCTCTTACAGTATAGCCAGCCGCATTAGGAGCAAGAGCTGTGTGATACAAGTCCCAAACCAAAAGTTAAGGTGGAGCGAGAGACGGTTCCCTCTGGGGCCTCAGAGACCATGCTGGGAAAGTTCCCTTTATATTGCTGCATCTCTCTTTGTAACTACTAAGGTAACTCCACTGACCCAGAAAATGGATTCTTCCATTAACCCTAATGGAAGCAACACATGTTAAATCCCTGGGGTGCAGCCAAAGGGAATCACACCCCTGCCTTACCGAGTGGTGTCTCATCACTCCAGGGTATGGCTGGCAGCAAGACACACTCTCCCCCTGATTCCCCAGAAGGTCCACCCCCATCTCGGAAGAGGTCTCTCTCCCCAGGATAAGCTTTACTTTCCAAGCTGCTACTGCAACTTAGGGAAGGCCTGAGGATAGGAGGCATTTTTTCCTCCTCTGTGCTTATTCCCTAGCCAGGCCCTCACCTCCATGGTGACGTTGTGCACTTCTCCGGGGACACACTCTAGGCCCTCATCACCGCAGCAGCCCGCACACCTCATCAAGGGAACACAGGATGGCTTGAAGATGTATTCCACTTCATCCGGGTACTCCTGGAATATGTCCACCAGGGTCTCGATTGTCCTGCAGTAGCTGCGCTTATAAACGTCCAAGAACTTGATAACTGTGGGGAGGGAAGAAGCAAATTAGCAGCGGCTCAGCCTGGAAATACCCACACAAGTTGCAACTCCTGAACCCTCTGCTCCTCAATGGTAGTCTTGCAGTGCTCTGCAGTCTCTGCAGCACAGGCTTCACCCCCTCTCCACCACACCATGCTGTGTTAGGCCACCCAATAAAAGTGTAAAGTAACTCGCCAAATATCTTGCTGACCCTTTTGGTGCGGTAGAGAGGAAGGGGTGCAGGCTCCTGACTGAACTAGCTTCTGCTTCTGAAGAGCGGAAAAAGGACAGGAGTAGCAAACTAACCAACTGAATAGATCCTCCATGATGCTGCTCTATGCCTGCTGATGCCTCCTCTACACACACCCTGTCTCCTGTTATCTGACATGCTCCATCGTATGTGCTGCTGCTGAGTGCATTAGCTCAGCCAAAAAGCACCGCAAAAAGTCATTTGGTGTGGCGACTGAGTCATTGACAGGGCTCATCTTTCACCCCTCTCAAAATATCAAAGTTTTATCTGGTGGTTTTTGGACAGAGGGGCAAGGGGTAAAGTGGGAAGCACCCCTCAAAAGATGAGGGCAGAAGGGACAGGGTTTGGGAGCAGGATTTCCCCAGAGGTTAAGAAGAATGGGCCTGGTCCATGAAGCATGCCTTTCCACTCCTCCATCCTGTCCACCTCTAGCTCTTTTCACCTTCTCTGACCATCCCCTACACGGCCCATCCAGAGACAGCCCAAGCATCCTTCCCACTTTGCCATCTTCTGAAATACTGTGCAACATCTTAATGACACATGCCAAAGTCTCAGGCCCTAAAGCCCTGGAACTCTGAGAAAAATCATACTCTCTCGGCCCAGGGAATCCAGGGGCAGCCATACAGCAAGGGACTCAAAACCACCACACACCACTCACAGTAATAACTGGGCCACACACATTTGGCTACTGAACCCAGATAAGGCAGAATGGGGACATGGGAGAGGAGAGCAGTCCGTCCTTTATTTCCTGTCTTCCTCTGAGCACCGAAAAGGAGCCAACATCAAGCACTGCTACCCTCTCTGATTTCACAGGAATTTCCCAATGCTCCCCCAACCTGGTGCCAAAGATTCCTCTCGTTGCTTGGTCAAGGGTCAGAGAGATTTAAAGACATGATAAACAGGACAGATAAATGCACCAGCAAACCTGCTTCCGGCATGGTTCCACATACAGTAAAGGCAGGGTGGCCCTGCAGCCTTCCTAAGCTTCTCCAGCTTTCTAAGGTGGAAGTTATGAGTGGAGCAGAGGGACAGGGTAGGCAGAGGGAGACTGCATCGCCTGTGCTGTTCTGCATTAGAATGATAGGCCCATAGTGTGTGCACAGCCCTGCAATGGTAAGGTTGATAACCCGGTGTGATAAGCACAAACTGCTTGCCTCATGGAAAAAATGGTCTCTGGTAAGCATTTCTGGAGTGCCCTGAACCTGTGACAAACTGGCATAAAGGTTGCTTTGCCACAAAAAAAGCTGCAAGGCTTTGAGCTCAGGGCCTACGGTTAATTGTTGAAAGTTAATTCTAGGTCACACAGAGCTGACAGTGTCACAAGCGCTGCTGGCAATGTGTACAAATGGGGAGGAGCTTCTCTCTGGGACTCTGAAGTGTCAGAAAGCACAAGCACGTATTAAAAGAGCAAGTGGCTCAGGGAGGGGAAATGCAGCCTGGAAGGCCGGGACTGATTACTGGCATTTCTCCTTGAGGAGAAAAGTCCTCCCTCCTCCCTGCCTGCCACTGCAGTTTGTCTCTCATCTCTTTTCCTGTCTTGTCTGCACTGCCTCCTTCTCCCTGTTCACCTTCAGGGTGACCTTAACCTTAAAAAGAGGCTATCTATATTAAACAGTTTAGCACCTGAGAGATTCTGCCAACATAGTGACTGATCAACCTCCTGCTCCACCTTGCTGTCCTAGGGTTAAGAATCTGAGAACTATTACCAAAAAATAAGTTGGGGATAAAAATGTTCATGGATTCATTGTTGGGGGTGGGGGGAGGGGGAGGGACTCACAACCCATGCAAACCAGATGCTACCCCATGCGCTAGCCTACAGCATAAGAAGCAGAAGCCACATCTCTTCCACTAGACAGATGAGTGAAAGTGAGAAGAAAAAGCTACCAAAAGCATAAATGGGAAAAAATGGGGCAAGCTTTCAAAATTTAATTTGCTTTTGTATAACCTATGGGGTTATTAGCAAAGGCAATTCACACACACATACATATACACACATTTTACACATATATATACATATACATTCACACGCACACAACACACACGTCAAGCTGAACCGCCTTTGCTAATAACCCCATACATTATACGAAAGTATATTAATTTCATGTAAACTATTAATTAAATTTATAATCCAAATTATGAGACAAAGAAAGAACATTATTTGATCCATATTTGGATAATGATTAATTAAATTGTGTAATTATTTATTAATAGTATAATAATTATTTATATTAATATATATTAATCAAGATTCAGCTGTGCACTTTAAAGCAACAGATAATGCCAGTGAACCCAGGCTACCAATTGGCTTCTAAACTTTCTTTTTGTGTGTTCCTTTCCAGAGTCCTGCCTCAACCTGATATTAAAATACAAGTTGTGTGCTTTGATTTGTAGAACAAAAAATGTTTATTAAGTGGTCTGCTGACACTCTCAGCAATTTTCAAGTGGTCCACAAAAAAAAAAAAAGTTTGAGAACCACTGCTTGAGCGTTTGGGATGCAGGGTGCTGCCAGAACCAGAAATTCCTCCCAAAAAAACTCCACAGCAAATTGTGACTTGTTGCTGTTAGCATCTTCTGTGGGAGGATTTTTTGACAGTCTCTGAAAAGGTGGAAGGGAATCTGTATCTGCTGTTAAATTAGAAAACCCTCCTCACAAAGAATTATTTTCATGGTAGCAGGTGCTCTGCATGTAGGTTATATCTGTGTTGTACAGTTATTATGGAACCCATGTCTGAGGACCAGGGCAAGCTTAGCCCAAATATGAACTTCCCCACTGCAAAGTTGTGTCTGTGTTACTGCATTCTCACTGCCACTGCACTGGCTCATACATGTCTGGAGTCATACCCCACGGTTCTTTGTGCCGAGCACTCCAGAATACTTTCCCAGGCAGTTGTATCAACTGCAGAAGAACTCATCTGTCCTTCAGAGGGAATTGTGGGAAGGTCATTAAAGGACTGTCAGTACTCGAGTGATCTAGCCTGCACCCTCACTGCAAACTAGCAGGCTCCAGGAGAGGTAAAATTGATCCCACTTTCTAGAACACGTTCCTCAAAGCTAGGGGCACCAGTCCTTCTACACAGATGGCAGGAAAATTAAAGGAAAAACACAATCAGATCCCAGGTTAACTCTGTGATGGAGCCATAGTCTTAGCAGAATTAAGCACAATTTCTTGGCTGTGGGGCAGGGAGAAACTGTGTCATGTATATAAACAAATAAACCTATATAAATATATATATAGTATATATACAGTGTTTGTGTGTGTGTACACACACACACACACACACACACACACACAGTTCTTTTAAAAATAAAAATGCAGCCAAAAAGGCTGGTGGTTTCCTTTATTTATACCAGAAAGTCTTTTCTCGTGGAGCAAACAAAGAGTATTTGTCTGACTTGTCTACAACGTCCTGTGCCACAAAACCATGCGGAAGACTATCTGAGAGCTAGAAAGCCTGGGGCTAGAATTACAGAGACCCCAAACTGGTTCAGGTCCATCCAATATAAACCTGGCTGAAATGGCTGTACAGATGGGTGATAAAAATAAGCACACACACACAAAAAAAATCTCTCACTCCAAGAGCTCTAAGACCTTACTAACCTCCAGCGAACGAAGCTGTGCGACCTCCCTTGTAGAGTTGTGCCATGTTATCACCCTGTTATTACAGAGGAGAAACTGAGGCACCATAAGAGCAAGAGGAAAAGGAAGGTGATTTACTCAAGATCACATGGCAAGCCAGAAAGGTACCCCAGGAGTCTTGATGTCTACTGCTTTAGTCTAATTACAGCCATGTTTGCATCACAGAACAAGCAAAAGAACCTAACAGTCTTGACTCCCAGCCCTCGCTGCTCTAACCATTAGACCAAACCCATTCAGGATGAACAGAAGCACAAAAGGGCACAGACTAGGGGAGTAGCTACTACTTATTTCTATCTCTCACAGACGGACTGGGCACTAAAATAAGCCTATTAGCCAGATCAATCTGAAGTCCATGTTTGCTGTTGACTGCAACTGGAGCAAGGATCAAGCTCCAGGATGTGGCAGTCCACCAGCAAAGGAGAAATGGATGATGATGTAAAATGGACACCTTGTACTAACCCCTCTGGCAACACCTTGCCATGCCAATAAAGTTATTGAAATTGAAATTGAATGTGGCAAAGTCTTCGGTCCCCAGCTGCACTGCTAGAGCCCCCTGCTGCCCTTCGGAGGGAACAACACCAAAGGTCACAACCTGTCAGCCCTTGCCAACCAAATGACGCAAAAGACAAGCTGCAGCTGTGGGTGGTCCCAGCAAGACAGTGGGTTTCTCCACCATGCAAGCAGAAAAAGCATAGAAAGCCTGGAGAGTCTGAAAGGTGCCTGAAGATCACATCAGCCTAAAGCTCCAAAGTCCATACTTCTGTAATCCCAATTCTAAAACAAGGATTATAGAGAAAAAGCCGATACATTAAAATATACAGCCACCCACAAGTCAGAAGTAGACTACCAAGAATTGAGTTCTGATAGCCTGTTACCTATGGCCTACAGACCAGACCTATTCAACCTTGCAGCTGAACTCCTGGTCCACTACTTATTACATTGGTCTCTGGGCAGCTGGAGTGATATGAAATAGCAATGGCTAGGGAAGCACTAGCATCCAATTTTCTTTCTGCCAGCATTTTCTATAAGTACTACACTCCCAGCAGCAAGCTGAACAGAAGCAGCTGGACTGTGCTACTAGCCTCACCAGGCCAGGTAGCTCACAGACAGCAAAAGGGAGCCTTTTTTTGTATTTACCACTGTAAAGTGCTTAGCAGTACAGCCCTCTCACAAGCTATCTGTGGAGAAGAAGAGTGTGAATCTGTAAAATAAGCCCAGGCTATTCTGCTGCTTCTCTCTCTCTCTCTCTCTCTCTCTCTCACACACACACACACACACACACACACACTCTTTTTGGTTTTTTTGGGATGTGCTAACTTATGGTCTCAGAAGAATTCAGGTGCTGATTGGTCCGTTGTCTGATGATCAGATATTATCACTGAGCAGGGCACAATGAGTGCAGAGGGGAAAGAGAAGAATAAGAGACAGGCAGCAGAGATGACAAATTCCCTCCTGCAACCTTGTGGCAAATCCCTAGGAAATTATTCACAGCTACTCAGCTTTTCATGTGGCTATTTTTTTTATTATTATTCTTATTCTCAGAGTTCTGGGAAATGTGAAATGGGTTCATGAGCATCTCTGCAATTTATTCCACTGCACTGGCACAGCCAGCCTGTCTCCAGAAAAGTAACTGCTGATGGGAAGAGAAGCAGCCCAGCCCACCCAGCTCAGAAAAAGGCTTTCTGAATGAAAGAGCCGCCCTGCTAGGCATGCAGCCACAAAGGGTTAAGTCGGATTTCTCACGTTTCCTCTCATTCCCCCTTCTGCATCTGCGCCTCTCTTACCCCCCCGCCCCCCTCCCAAATTACGCCTGTTTTCCAGAAGGTGGCAGTATTGGTCCTCAAGAGCTTCTGGGCAGTTTGGCTCAATGTCTCCCCGCTCTCCCCTCCTAGCACCCCATTTCCATTTCCCCACCTCCCAGAGCTCCCCCTAATTTAACTTGTAAACCCTGTAGCTGTTGAAAGGAGAGATGCAAACCACTCACCTTCATTGGGTTTCCTCTCCCCATCCCCCAGGGTCGGAGCCGCCTGCGACAACTGCAAAGATAACAGAAAATTAGTCAAAACACAAAGTCATTACCCAGTCCCCAGGGGCAGTTAGGGAGCTGAACAGCTTTCTGGGATTCTGCAGGCAGGCTCCAGAGTGCTGAGGCAACAAAGCCGCTGGAAGCCCCCAATGTTTCGAAGCATGACTGCAGCATCCGGATGTATTCATTCACACCGTGGCTATACCCAGCCCCCCATTCCCCAGGCCTGAGAAATAAAACCCCCACAAAGGAGCGTGTCAGACTTCCCTGCTGGAACTGTATCGAGGGGAATCTCTGGGCAGGGCGGGTGGCAGGGAGGAGGGGTGTTATTCAGAAAGGTTTTTGCTCCCTTTGAGGTGAAGTGTGTGTCCCCCCTCGTGACAGCATGACAGGCACAGAGAGACCTTTGTCTCCTCTTGCCCTCAGAGCAGAAGAAAATGAAATAAAAATAACACCCCAGCTAGAGCTGAAAGGGGTGGAGAAGGGCAGGGGCCATGGAATCAAGGCAAAAATAATTCCCCTTGGAATATGTGTGTGCGTGACAGAGGGGGGGGCATTTGGAGGAGGAGCAAGGCTCTCACTCAGTGCACACCGTTGCTATAAAAAAGAAACTAACTGTTCAAAGGCATTTCAAATTATTAAGGTCAAAAAACAGAGAGCGAATCTGGGCTGGGGGCGGAGGAGAAAAACAACATTGGTGACCTTCTAACGCTGACATGACAAATACGCCGGGAGATTTGACCACGTTCATGTTCCAAGGAAAGTTAGTGGAAGGTATTTCAAAAAGGGGCCTACGTTACAAAGCACACCCGCAAGTGCAAAGAGATTGGGCACTACTTTTAAAGGGACCGCCACACACTTTTTCCTCTCTCTTCTCTTCTCTTAATTTGCTCTGTTATAAAAGTAAATGATTCAGATTAACATATTGTGGCATAGGGAAAGGAGGGGGAGAAAAGAATCGGGGTTTGAAAGGACATCTATGCTTTTTTCAGTGGTGTATGCCTGTCTGCTGCTGAGATGTGAAGGTGTCAATATTTGGCCTGATGTCAGACTGATTAAGTGTTACATCACTCCCTCCCATACTAATTCCACCAGACTACTTCTGCTTCCCAGCCCTGGAAGGAAGGACACCGTGCAGCTCAACATGACGGGGCCACAGTTCTGGGCCTTTGATTTGCTGCTGTGAAGCAAGACCCCTCTGCTCTCTCTGCTACATTCCCCTAGCAAAAACACACACACAAAAAAATTACTCCTGCTGTTTTGTTGTGACAAGAGACACTTCTGTGTGGCTGCAAGAGGTATGAATGGAAATAACTAACCCGGGGCAGAACCAGGGGGAGGAAGGGAGTTCAAGTGCTACAGTGTTTTATTAAGAACTGTTTTCACTTTCAGGTGAGACCTTAAAAACTCAGCTCCTCTTTGCTTTATGGGAGCATTATAGCTCTAATACAACTTTCAGAAGTATCAGGCTTCACTCTGGTATCCTGGACCAGAAGTGCCCTCCTTCCATCACCTGTGCAATGCCCTCCACCCCAGACGTGGCCATAGGTCAGTTGTATTAAGTTGCTTTGCATATAAAAGCAAAATACTGTGTGTCACTAATTAAATGTATTTAGCCGTGTAAAGAGACAACTGTCCAAATTCTCATTAGACAGATCACCAACCCAGCCAGGCTGTCATGGCTCAGTGTCAGGCTGGCCGCAAAGATCTGCTGCCTATACGCTTCTATACAGACACACACACATCACTCAGCCAAGCAGCTTGAAGCTTTAGCTTTCACAGGAGAGCAGAGATGGAACTGACAAAGTTCAAGAAGCCCCTCTCTCAGTTATGCCTGTGAGGCTGAACAGAATTACCTCTCTCTAAAGTCCCCCCAACATCTCTGACCTGCAGAATCCCTAAAGTCATTAAGTGCCAGACTCTGGGGATAAGGTGAAAATCCAGCCTTGAGGGCAGGGGGACTGTCTGCCGTACCTCAATGTATTAAGGTTGTTCTATCAGTTTAAAAGCAAGAGCCCAGGACCAGTTTCATTCCTAAAGTGTGAAGGTCACTGCAACAGCACAAACAAAATGGATGTGGCAGCGGTCCTCTGAAACCATGCTGTGCCACAAAACCATGGGCCAAAAGGAAGCCATAGCAAGAGTAGAAAAGCATCAGTTATCTCAGAGTATGAAGGAAGGAAATCACTAGCTAGATCAGTCTGCTCAGTCGACAAGGCCCAAAAAGTCCTATTAGAGGAGGTTATGTCCTGCTAGGAACAGCATGAACACTACCCTGTACTGAAACTTTTATATCTCAGCTTTGTCTATTACTCCCTGAAGCAAGCAGCCCTCCTGTTGCTGGCCCTCTTTCCCTTCCCCCACCTCTCCTGCAGGTGTCAGAAAACAGGTGTATGCAGCTTTTTCTTCACTCTCCACCTATAATATGGCCTCAATCTCCTTCTTCAGTGGAACCTACACAACCAGCACCTGGAGACGCAACTCAGATCCAAGCTAGGAGCAACTAAATATCAAGGCTATCGCTGTGATTTAATTTTTTTAAAAAGCAGCAGAAACTACCAGTCAGCAACATCTGTGCACGTGCTGAATGAAGTGGGACAAACTGGATCAAAATAAATTCTCCAATCAGCTCCTGACTACCGGCTGGCACCCAAAGGAAGGTGGTTCAACAGTTGGCCTGTCCTTCACCCCATGCCCTTGGAACTATAGAAGAACTTCTTAGGATTATTAATAACAATATTATTAACAATCCCACATCACCCTACGGGCCTTGCTATACTCAAGAGAGTGCTCTTGTCTTCTCTGACTGCTGTATGCTGCCTATTGCCTGTCCTGGTGCCCAATTCTCTTGGGGCAGAATTGCCTGGCAAGGAGGGAGTTTGCTTCATATGGGACCACAATATTAGGTACCCTAGCAGGGCCAACTGGAAATGGAAAACCTATCAGGGACAAAAAGGCCTCATGCCCTTCGGTGGGAGCCTGAAGGTCATGCTGCTTGGGCGCTCTCTCCTCTGCTAGCTTTTGGAATTACTCATTGCTTCCGTAATATGATTTCTTTCCAATGGATTTTATATTCTCTTGGGCCAGGGAAGAGATCCCAGCACTTAAGAGGGGCATAAGCAGCCTGGAATTAGGGTCTGGTGAAGGGAAAGGTTTCTCTGAGCCATTTGCAGGTTGCTAAGAGTGCATGGTCTAAAAATCAGACAAACACTCCCCAAAAGAGAGTTGGACCCTGTCTCGTCCTGGCTGTGTCTGCACCTTCCCTGCCCCCCTCCTGATCCTGTGCAGCAAGCTATTCTCTGGAGGAAGAGAAAAGGTTAATCTACGTGTTTCCCCCAAGCACCACCACCACCACTACTCTTTCTCTTCCTTCCCCTCCCCCTAATCTGTGCAGCCTCATTAAAAGAGCTTTGTAACTGTTTAGGGCTGGAACAAACAATCCAGCCACTCTAGGAGAGACTCTGGGAGAGGAGTTAAGGCACTTTCTGTCTAAGGAGCTAGAAATTCTTCCCTCAGAGGTTTCTACTTAAGGGGGAGCTTAGCTGCAATCCTTCCCACTGTAGAAGCAGGGGAAGTCAGTAATCCTGCAAACAGGGAGCTCAGCGGATGAACCTCTGACACAGCAGAATGGGCAGGAGTTTTTTGGTTTGTTCAGGAATCGGAGCAATCCTCCGAGATGTCAGGATGGAATCCCCCTCTTTGCCTCCCAAACACCATTCTCCCAGCAGAACTGAGAAGCAGCTTTGGAGAAGGTGCCCCACTGCCGCCGATCTCCTCAGTGTGCGGGGGTGGGGGTTGGGGGGTTGGAAGTAAGCTCCCTCGGTCTTCCCAGCGTGGCCTGACACAACACACACCAAAAGCAGCAGCCCAGTGGATGTGAGATCATTAACAGTCTAGTCGCAGCTTCCCTTTTTCTCTCTGTCTTATGATTGCTGATCCTGACAGCAGTACAGCTGGAGGACCCAGGTCTCTTCACATTCCCCGGCATGAAAGAAAAGAACTGCTGGGGTAACCCCTCCCAGGCTACAGTTTAGAGTCAGACCCGTCAAACAAAGAAAGAGTGGGAGGGACCTGAATGGTCCCACTTTCTAGGAAACAGGAAACGGGACTGGAGAGGAAGGGGGAATGTCATCTTACCTTCTCCCCAAATCCCCTGGCCTCACCTGATCCTGAGGGGAGGAGGACAAAGTGCCAGTTCCAGGGTGGCCAAGTGCTGAGAGGGGGTGGCATTCCCACTGCATCTCCCCCTCCTCCTCCTCACTTTAAAAGGCTCTTCCCTACAAGTGAAGTCAGATACCTGTGGCATCAGTGCTTTCTGCCCTGGGCCAGTGACATAATCTGTTACAGTCCTAGCCTCATGCAGGGTGATCATAATGCTACTAATTGACTCCATAAGGGGTCATCAGCACACTGTATTCACTAAAACAGCATTGTGATAAGTGCACCCTGACAATGCCTTACCTGGCCCTTGATTTTCCTGCCAGCCCGTCAGGGCTTTATTTAATTCTCCCCAACATGGCCAGATAGATACGTTTATTCAACACTACTGCCTGATTAGGAGTGGAGATAAAGATTATCATCAAAGCGCACAACACTGGTCCCGACACAGAGAGTCACGCTTTATGCCATGTTCACAGTCACCGCCATGCTGCCTACGTGAGGTCTGCTTAGCATTGGTATTTCTAATGTTCCCATCACCGTGGTATCTAGGCGACCAATGTACAAATAAGGACAGAACTAGAAACTGTCTGGGGACCTCACCGTCTGCCTGTCCGAACACTTACGTGGCCCACATCATTGTACAATGTGAGCATCTTGCAATCTTTAATACAGTTTGTCTCACAACACACCCCTTCACTGCTGCCCTATGGTTCCCCCCTCTCCCTTTTCCTCTTCCTTTCATGCTTCTCACTCTCTGGCTAAGGAAGAAAGGCAGAATGATTTTGCTCTGTTTCTGAAAACAATCCGACTTGGGTTCTGACTGGCAGTTTCAAAGTTGCTTTTCCCCACCCTTTAAAATAAGAGTAGATGGGTGCTATTACCCTAACCTAGTCCTCGTCACTCTCCAATGGAGCGCTGCGCCCTACCAAGTGCAGCCGAAGACGCTGCTGTCACTAAAGAAAGTGGCAATATCACCGGCTAGCAACAAAGCGGGTACTGCCTGCCAGACTTCGGTTCCACGTGAAATGGCTCCTCATTGAGGAGTTACCTCCCAGCCTCCGTGCTGAGCAAACAATGTGCACACCAGGCCAGTTTGCAGGCAGCATTTCTTTTCATGCTGCTGGTGGGGAGACTGTGGGGGCCCAGAGGGATGTCCCAGGCAGCTGGCAGGAGAAAACAACCCTGTCCGGGCTCTTACATGTACAATGCCAGCCCAGCCAGCAAACAGAAGCCACCTTCACGTGGACTTTTGCTCTCAAGCCCTCTTGGCAAAATGCCCCGCTTCATGCAAAGTTAGAGAAGCCGGGCTGGAGGGGACCTCCAGAGGTCAGCTAGCGCAGCCCGCTGCCTGTGGCAGGGGCGCCCCTATCCCAACAACCCGTATGAACTATAATCTAACCTCAAACTAGTAGTATAGTAGAGGCTACCTAGGATCTACTAAGCCTTGCATGAACCACGACACCCGACTGGCCGCGAGTCCCTGAACCACAATCTAAACTCCACCTCAGACTGGCATAAGCCTGCCACGACCCATAATCTAACCGCCTCAGACTAGACGCGAGTCTTACACCACAATCTAAACTCCACCTCAGGCTCCCCTTGAGCCCCTTCAAAGGAGCCAGGCATCTGGCTTGTCATGTGGACCTCATGGTGGGGAGGAAAAGAGACCCGATTCACTGCTGAACCTGGGGGGGGGAGCAGCCAGATCAGAGAGCGCCGGGGGGGAAGGGCCCGGCGAGCAGGCAGTGTTGTAATCCGGGAGGGGCAGCCGGCCAAGGGGGGGCGGCTCTGGGGATGTCGCAAATGGAGCGGGGAAGAAACTCCCAATAATCCATGTTGTCCCCTTTGATCTCCCTGTGGTTTCTGCCAGACAGGGACTTCTGCACTGCTGCTTTGGGGGTGGGGGAGCAAGCCACATCCCCCTCCCCTGCACACAACACACACATGCACAACCCCGTCTGCTTATGTCCTTACACCAACACGGCTACAGCCGACACCCCTTAACACACACTCACACTGCATACAGAGTACACCCTCACACCCCACATCCACACGGAGCACAGTGCCACGCCACACGTACCCCACGTCCACAAACATACACTCCCACACTCGCACCCCACGCGCACACACACACACAGAGCACACTCAATTTACATTGACACAACCGACTCTCTCTCTCACACACACACACACACACACACTCTCCCCCCGGCCGGAGCTGATGCAAGCCACCTCCCCCGGCCATGCCCTGCATGTCCCGTCCCAGGCCGGCGCGGCGCGGGACTGGCCGGGGAAGGCCTCCCCGCGCGCCCTGCCCGGCCCCGCCGGTGGCGGCCGTACCTCCGCGTGGTGCAGATAGAGCAGCGCCGGCAGCCCCCAGCGGATCCAAGCGAGCAGAAAGTTCATGGTTCCTGGCGCGGGGCGGCGGGGGGCTCCTGGCCGGGCGCCGCCGCCTTCCCCGCTGCGTTGCGCTGCGCTGCGCTGGGCGCGCTGTGCCTCCGCCGGCTCCGCGAGACGCTCCCAGGCTCCGGGCTCAGCCCTCCATGCGCTCCGCTCCCGCGGCTCTGCCCCCCTTGGCACCGGCTCCGCTGCGCCGCCGCCGCCCCCCGGACACGGACACGCACACGCCCTCCGCCGCCTCCAGGGATCCGGGCGCCGCACGCTCCGCACACCACCAAAGTTTGCCCGCAAGTTTCAGTGCATGATCCCAGCTTCGGGCGGGCTGCCTGCCGGCCCGGCTGCTCTGTCCCTTCGCGGGCGCCGGGGTCCAAAGCGGGGAGAGGAGCTGGGGGCTGATCCCAGCCTCGGGTGCCTGGAAGTAGGGAGAGGGGCTGCCTGGCTCGCCCTCCTTGCTCCCCTTGCTCTGGTCACCGCTGGCAAAAGGAATCAAAGAGGGAGAGAGGAACAATCCGAGCTGTGCAGGCAGGGAGGGAGAGAAAAATAAATTAAGGAGCGGGTAGGAAGAAGAAGCGGGGGGAGACCAAAACTGCTAGCAAATCCCGGTTCACAAGGAGAGCCGCTCCTCCTAAATCTGCGCTCGTCCCTCCTGTGCGGATCTGTGCTGTCCCTCTCCCGCCTTCCTGGGGGAGAGCCTGCACTGCGCTGTGCCTCGCACGCCGGGCAGAGCACCCGCTCTCCGCGCTCTCCCTCTGCAACTGCTCCGCTCTGCTCCGCCGAGGAGATCTAAGAGTCCCTCCTCCGCGGAGTCCCCACCCTCGCTCCTCCCCCCTGGCCAGGGAGGGGCGTAATAGCACCCTAAAGCCCCCATGTCCCAGGTCTCAGCCTCCTGAAGGAGCAGAGGGCACCGGGGCCTCAGCTTCTGTCACCCAAGCTCTGGCTGCTCCTGTCACCCAAGCTCTGGCTGCTTCTCCCCCTCTTTTTTGTTCTGTTTTGCTGGCTGTGGGCAGGGATTCAAGTTGTTTCCAGAGAGGGGAGAAGGGGTTATTCCCCACCTCCCCTTACCGCTCTTCAGCAGCCTACCTAGACTCCTGGCACCCCTGAGCAAACTTGTAGCATCAGGCCTCCCCTCACCAGAAATAATGATAATAATGATCAAAAAAATTACTATTTTCTGGCCCCCTTTCTGTCCCGGGCCACCCAGCTCACGCATGTCAGTGTCCAGCCCTGCCAAAGGCATTCTGTCCCTAAAAGCTTCTCACATCTGAACAGCCTGAGCAGGGCTCTGAGCAGTCCCGGCTCCCCATGTAGGTTTTACTTGCCTCTTGTCCCATGTGAAGTCCCTTCTCCACCCCGAAGAGGCATGTGCACACGGAGTGGGTGGGCAGCTGGAGCACCCGCACGCTGTGGCTGGTGAGCTAGCATGCTCTCAGACAAACCTCAGTTCACTTTCTGGAAATATGTTTAAGGGAAAAATGCAGTTTAGACTAACTGGGGCCACCACACATTCCCCAATCAAGCTCCTTGACTCTTGCCACCCACAGTATTTCATCACTGGGGGATACTATTTCTTTCCCTTCTCTCTCTCGTAATCATTTGTACACATAAAATAGAAACAGAAATATCTCCGGTCGCTGTCCTCCACAAGTCTTAGCTACTGGATGGCATGGAGATTCAGGGAGAGCTTTTCAGGCGCACCACAGCATGGGAGAAGGAGACCACGAAGGAGAGCAGGATGGGGAGGGCAAAGCCTTATAATCATCAGAAAGCAGGTATTTCCAATACTGTGCCACAGGCCTGTGATGATGAAACAGGCTAAGTACTGACTCTATAGAGGCACCTGCTGGTTGAGGGAAAGCAAAAAAAAAATCTTTTCATTTGGTAGTTCTTAGATCTGTTCTTCCCTTTGTTTATGTTTGAAGCATTTTATGTTGCCGACTCAGGCAGCATTTGGCAACATGGGGCCCAATTATGGCCTAATACTCTGAGAATAACCAGAGTTTTGTCCAAGTGAGGGCAGGACTTAGTTCTGCAGGATTGGGCTCATCGTACAAACGGTGGGGCTTGCGGCAGAGGGGAGAGGTCAAAGCTGTTTGAAAGCCTGGGGAGGGATATAATCCCCTTTCCCTCAGGGATCACGTTCCTGCAGTGGGCTGATGGGGGTTGTTCAAACATTGCAAAAGAATCCCATCTTTTTTTCTAATTGTTACAGAGAGTCCTTCTGTGGCAGCAAATATCCATTAAAACAACTGGACTTTCCCGTATTTAGAATGTGCTTGCCAAAAATCTCCTTGGGGAAGGGGGAGGCCGAGAGGCCTAAAGGGAAGAGGAGAGGATATTTCCCTAAATAAAGGTAAAGCCAAAAAAAAAAAAAAGTCCCCAGAGCTTGGCCCTTATCCAGCGATGTTATGCGCTGCTCCCTTTATACAGAACCATTATCCTCTCTTGGCCCCAACACTGCTCTCCACGGGCAGCAAGAAACAGATAGCTGTGGCTGTGGAGAGAGCAAGCTACACGCATTTTTTCTTTACTCTAAACGGTTTCTTTTTTCGAATGTTTTTTTTTTCATGAATGAATGTTGTTTTAAATCAAACAGTGTTACCAGTCCTCTGTCTGGGCAAAACTCACAAAGCCTGAAAGCCCCACGCAGGAGGGATCAGGGCTGAAGGTCCCACACAGGGATCCATCACAATCATTTTTGATCCCCCTGTGGGGTCATATCCCTGGAAAGCTACAAAGAACTGCAAATAATATACAGCATTTGAGCTTCTAAAATTACCCCTACCGCACTGCTCAGCTGGTCTTGTGTTTCATCTGGATCCTGTGGACCCCAGATGTGTCAACATCCTGTTACCCAAAAAACAGACAATGTGAAATTTGCACAAAGCTTTGTGTAATTCCGTGAATTCAGGCCCAAGCGAGGAGGTGTGTGCGCTTTCCCTTGTTAAAGTTATACAATAACTGTTGTGGGGTGATTAGCCGTAAACCTTTCAATGCTGCCAAGAGTGTTTATGATAACTGTCACACATCAGAAAAATAAATACATGCCAGTGCTACATTTTCTGTATGGTTTTTATTCTCTCTCTCAGGGTAAGAAGTCATAAGCAATTGGAAGATGGGAAGAAGAAATCAGTGGCCAAGGTTTTAAATAATGGCTACCTAAAAAGTACTACCTTAGATTCAAAATGGCTGAGCAGAGACTTATATGAGAATCATTTGAATGGCTGAGCACATTTGAAAACCAGGCCATAATTTCGTACTTAATCCTGGACCACTAAAGTCAGCCAGAGCTTTGGAATTGACTTCAATGGGCATATGATTAGGCCCAAATTAGGTGTTTACATATGAATTTAGAAGCTTAATTTTAGGCTTCCATCTCTATTTTTTTTTTTTAAATCTCGACTGATGCTTCCAAAGCCCCTCATTTAATCTCTCCATTAAGCATAAGAACATGGAAAGATCAAGCTGTTTTCAATAACTCTTCTGGTGGGCTTAAAAGAACCTGAGATTGTATGCTGAGAAGTAGGAGATCTATGAAATGCATTCCCATTGGTTTTACCACTTGTTCTCCCAAAAGAGCAACCTGAACAATTCTGAGGGGGTGCATCTACATTTTCATTAATGTGCCATAGTTACAGCGCATTAAGTTTAGTACCTGTAAAGACAGGTACTAACATAATGCACCATAATCAGTGCTACTGTGCATTAGTGCAGAGGAACGCTTTTTTAGTGATGTTAATGCACATTAGACTAAATCTACCACACATTAGCGCGGGTTTTGCCCACCGCACTAATGTGCAGTAGAATTAGTCTTCTGCACATTAAGCATCTCATGTGGATACATCCAGGGAGCCCCAACCAATTAGAAACTGGAACAGGAAGTCTGAGAAATGTAGATATTAAAAAACAAATTAAACAAAACAATATTTTCTGAGAATTCCATCTTGTGGGTGAATCTGAGGGGATCTGCATCTGGATACTCTAAATTAGGAGCGAAGTCAGAGAAAAAAAGAGTAATTTTAAACATTTTAGTGCCAGAGGTATTTCTTCACACACAAATTACTCTCCAAGGCTGGAGCACAGCACCAGAAAAAGAAATGGCTTGATCACGTTTATTAGCAGACCTGAAAAAAGGGCCAAAAAGGAGTAAGACTATTATAAAAAAAAAAAAACAGTGAAGTTGACAGGTCTGAATCCTAAGTGTTCAAAGGCATTTCAGGTGATTTTTTTTTACCTTAAGAAAATCACATCTATGCAACACATTCACTTGACAAGGGTAGAGCCGGCTACTGGATGACAGCAAGGTAGCAAATCAGTTAACTGTTCCATTTTTTTCATGCACCAACAAAAAGGTATAACGAGCTTTCTGCGATGCTTTGCCAACACTCCCTCTGGTGTAGTACGGATAGAATACATGCAGCGGGCACTGGCAGTGTTAATACAGTTTTTGTTTGCAATCATTAGAGATGCCCAAGCACCACCCACTGGCTTCTCTTTCCTCTGTCACTCAGGAGTTTGTGTGAAGATCTTTAATGCCTAGAAAGAAAAAAAATGCACACTGCCGTCAACACTTCCACCCATTCTGTTATTAAAGTTACATCCCAGATGGCTTCTTCCACTAACAGAGACTAATTCAGGAAAGGGGTTTGCTCTACCCTTATTTTCCTTTCCATATCTTTTCCTGTTCTTCTTTGTGCTACACCCTTAGGTAGCAGAGGCAGCAGAGTTGGATTGCATATGCTATGTGCTTTATTAATCTAAGTGACACTAACATCTTTACTCTGCTATACAGGTGCTCAGGTCACATAGTGGTAAGTACAGATACAAGTTAGACAGAATGCCTTACCTGGGCTTTCACTATATCCCTAGGAGCACATGCTCTTGCAAAAGGCTCAGGTATTAATGAATTTGTCAAGAAAATAATTTGGACTAATTTTCCTTCTGTTACTTGCAGCCCATATTTTATACTACCAGTGTTGGTAATAATGTACATGAATCTGGGTGTGAAAACCAGCAGATAAATTTGGGGGAGCTATCTGGATTTTTAAGCTGACCAGCTTGATGATGACTCAAGTTCCAGGGTTCTGGACCCATGTTGCTTATTGAAAGAAATGGAACTCAGCATCATTTTTTATAACTTTCATTAAAACTATTAAACAAAAATAAAATCAAGGCAACATATCCTCAAAGCCAAGCTATTGTTAATAACATTAAAGTAAATTAAGCACAAAGTAAAACACTGTTAAAATCAAGATCAAATTACTGATGATTTAGTATCGAATCAGAATAACACCATCAAATTAGATCATCATATTAATGCAACAAATAATCATCGCTTATGAGTCCTAAGAAAAGATCTAAGGTGGTGGCTTTTGGTTATAAAGCCCAACTCAAGAATTTTAAAAACATATCTATAACTTGGAGGTGGTTAAATATTTTGATGCTGAATAAGTGGATGTGTGACTGATAACTCTTTTGAATCAAAGTTAGCATATAATATCTTTAAACTTCTTAGTACTTTTAAATATAGAATGCTCAACACATATCAATGACCATATTGAGAAGACACCAGGCTGTTTACACCTGGAAAATATTCTCCCTAGTGCCATAGCTGTGTGATGTGTAAATACTATAGGTGCTTATATCCATTTGCACACACTCACATTTTTTCACACTAAAATTAGGGAAGAAAAGGCTGGAATGTTTCCCAACTAATACATACAATCAGGTAATAATGGAGGAAAAAAATTTTAAAATAAGATACTTGAGATGACAGGGGTTTTGCAGACCAGTTCTCTCAGACCGCTGGACACTCCTGGCATAGGATTTGGAACTGCAGTCAAGAGACGACCTGTGATACTGCTCTACACAACTTGCTTCAGTTCATTTTGAATTAGGTCTTCCTTAGGTAGCATAAGCTCTTGGACAGGCCATTTAGGCCAATGATTCAGAAAAAAATAGGTATTGTATGTGTCATAGAGATTGGAAGCCACAAGGCACCTCTACCACTTACATACAAAAAAAAAATTACACATTAAAACACTTCTGAGAAAGCAAGCAGAGACTTATCTGGATGAAAGGTCTTTGGCTAGGAACAGAAATTACACATAAATTGGTATAAGTGATCAGAAACTGGTTCAAATCTGTGACACAACAGAAATTCAGTGTGCATAAACCACTTTCAAAATGTCTGAAACAGATTTAAGACAAACCTGGACTGATGGAGTATCAGACCTTCTGTCCCAGATCCCCTCCAAATTTAAGTTAACTCACAGACCCCCAGCATCCCAGGATGTTTTGCACCTCTCCTCCAATGCCCCTCCCTGCCCCCCAAGGTGGGTGGGCTAACCTTGGCTCAACCTGTCTGCTCCAACTGAGCAGGGAAGCATGCTCTAGTATACCCCAGGTTCTGGCCTGGGCCACTGCAGGCATGTGGCTGCATTGCTGGAATCAAAAGTGAATGTCTGTTCACTTGCTTATCAGTTCAGTCTATGCAGCTTAAACTAACCTGCGAAGGCTGAATCAATTCAGCCTTCGGCTTTTTGAATATCTCTACTTAGCCTTAAGGTCATGTGACCAGTTCAGAAACAGTTCAATATACAGGAATCTACAAAAATAGCTAATAGAAGAACTCTAGCAGCAACTATTCAACCAACAACTACCCATCAACAAAATTAAAGTTCAAACATATGATCTGTTTCATCATTTCCAATTTCTTTTCTCCCAGTCTAAAAACAAATGTACTTTCTGGAACTAAGCTCTAGGTCAAATGGCTTGTCCTCTGAAAGCTGCATTCTGATAGAGAAAAGTTACTTTAAAACATATTAGGATAACATTTAATTGAAATATATATATATTTTTAATTACATGAAGCCAAGATTACATATTTATATGAGATCTTATTTTCCCCCAGGGTAGCTATATTAAGTCTTAAAATGGTAGATGGGCAAGAGGAAGGGTAATTGGATTACCATGGCTGTCATTATTAAATCATATGAAATTCCACCCAAATGCAATATCCATTCTCTCATTTAGTGATGATTATCTGGTGAATAAGTTTATATTTTTACCATCTGTATATATAGAAAGAGCAATATGCACGTATTATTGGCACAGCCAAGAGCCCAAGAGACCAGGGCAGTGGCTAGTAGTTATTATTTGTTGTAGCAGCACCTGGTAGGTGCTTTTCAAGCCCAGACAAGACAGGCTCTGCCCCAAGGAGCCTGCAATCAAAATCTGGCAGTGTGTTCTCACCTCCAGGGAGATGTAACTACACTACAGGCATTCCAAGTCAGGGATCTCATCTTTTGAACTTCACACTTGGAAAACTTTAGCCAGTTTGCAACCAGAACAGAAAGGAAGCTGCATAAGATGGAAGAAGCATGTATGCACGCAGAAGCTTCACTCTGTGTGTGGGAAGATGAAGAAGAAACTACAACTGGTATGAGGCCAGTTATAACTACAGAACTGGTATCTGTGCTAGCCAAAGATCACCACTAGAATAATTCCACTGATACAAAAACTGAGGCCTAAGACTGACCTAACACCTTCATCCCTTTGAGGTTTTTGGCTCAGGGACAAGCATGCCATCTTGGGCTGTTCAGTAGCTAAAAGGTCAAGGTCAAAATGGGCCCCAGCCTAGCAGTAGGGGTATGTGAAACGGGCCCTATTCAATTTGGATTTTGCCCAAATCAGGGACAGTGATTTGATTTGTTGATTCAGATCACTGTCCCTGATTTGATTTGGCTGAATCTGAATCTGAAGATTTGATGCTAATTTGGAGAATTAGCGATTCAGACATAGAGTCAGCTTTAAAAGTTTTTTCTACATACCTTGAGGTAGCAGGCATGGCTTGTGAATGCTGCAATGCTGGGGCACAAGGAGCACCCCACAGGAGTGCAGGGGGAGCCCTCCACATGCTTGGTGGCAAACCTGAAAGTGGACCGGAAGTACTTCTGGTCCACTTCTGGGTCTGCCGGGGAGTACGCAGGGCCCCCACTCCTGCACCTCCCCGGCTCAGCAATCGGCAGCAGGAAGATTCTGGGTGCCCCCCGCCCCCCCCAGACCCAGGAGGCACTAGTCACCAAGCCGAGGGGAGTGCAGGGGCGGCAGGGGGAGAGGGGAGGCAGCGTGCTCCCTGGCCGACCCAGAAGTCCACTTCCAGGTCTGCTGCCAAGCATGCTGGGAAGCCCCCCGCACTTCTGTGGGACACTCCACATGCCCCAGCATCACAACACTCACAAGCCCCTGCTACCTACAGGTATGTAGAAAAATCATTTAAAGCTGTGTCTGTGTCTAAATCTCTGAATCTTTCTGAATCTCTCCGAATCGATTCAGAGGGTTCCACTTCGATTTGGAGAAATTAAAGGGCCCTATGATTTGATTCAGATTTGGAGATTCGGCCACCGAATCAAGCCAAATTGATTCAGGGACCAAAGCTTCGCGCAGTGCTACCTAGCAGCCCATTGGGCTAGCATGATTAAGGCAATTTCCATAGCTAATAACAGAGAAGTGAGCATTATGGCCAGTATCACACAGCTGCCTTGGAATTCCCACCCATTCACATAAAAGAAATGCAAAACTCTAGAGCCCTTGGTTCAGAAATTATACCTTTTATTAGACCAACTGAACCAAGCATTTTAAGAGTTTTGCTTTTTTTTTTTGTATCAGATCAAAATGGCTACCAAACACATCCCTCAAGCACTTACATCTGGTTCAGCTGGGGGCAGCCTTCACCTCAAGTCCAGAACAAAGATTGAATTCATTGCTATAATAAAACAATGCTTGCTAGAACAAAACATCTTAGCTGTCCTGCCACTGTGCCCCTCACTGGTTAACATTAAGATACTGACTACAGCAGGAGAAGTACTGGGGCAGGACCGTTTTCCTGGCTGCACTTTGGAGATTTATGCTGCTGATTCTCATTAGACTTAGTTTATGTCTCAGTTGATTGGAGCCTGGACAGTATTGCCATAGGAACCCTCCATAGTTGGTAGACCAAAACTTCCTGAGAGAACAATACATCCTCAGATATCATGGTGTCAGATAAACAGTTTTCATCTCACACAAGATGAGCCCAGTTTGGTGAAATAATCCAGGCAGGGTCTGGTTCCCAGCTAAAATGGTTTCACAATCTAGTGCTATCTGTAAAAAGCTAAGAAGCCAGTCTCCTGTCACTCACTGCAAGGGTACACGCAGAGCCACTTTCATGGGACTAATAATGCATGAGAGATTGACAAATTTACTCAGCTCTGTTTCTGACTTTCCATTAACATGACAGGCTGCCCACCCTTTCCCTTGGGTACTGATGTGCTGTTTTACTGTATCATTGTTAGAAGATTTATCTCCTGTTTCTAACATTTGGGCTGGGCTCAGCTAGAGAGCTTTGCAATGTTCCTCGCTGACAAAAGTGTTTGTTTGTTAAGTACCTCTGAGATGGACTGTGTGTTTATGCTTAGGAAAAATAAAAGCAGGTTTATGGGCAGTTGGTTTCTCAAAGGTCAGCCATAATTTTCTGGAAAGAGAAAAGTTTGTAGTTACTGCAATGTTTACTTCATACTTCTACAGTTCATTTATTGATTAATGCATGAGCAGGTCTCATTGTCCAACAGTCCCCGATGGGGTAGTGCTTATGTGGGGTGTAATTTCCTAATCTGTTTTAGGGAATTATGCATAGATCATGAGAAGGGGCAACCAGTCAACTCAAACGTGTAACATTTCACCCCTACCACAGTGACCCTGAGAAGTCATGCCAGGTATCCCAAGAAGTCACAAAGTGTAAGTGCCTTTGTCTCATATTTGAAACATACATACTTTCTGTGATATTTCTGGAAGCCTGGCCTAATGCCAGAGGGACCCTCTGAGGAAGACAATGTATTTCTGAGAAAATATTATGCCTCTACAAGGCCTAGGATGTATTCAGGAGATCTCCAGAAAGGCATTGCAAAGTCCTGCTATGATGTAGAATTGCAGCCTGCCATGTATGGACTTTGGAACTAGTGATGGTGGGGGGTAATTAGTGCACGGTTTTTCACGCAGAAGCTGCCTTTATTATTTTTTATGAACTAGAAAGTAAAAATGGAGGAACTTCATTTACTGGTAAGGATTTTATCTGGGCAGATATTGAGCATATCCTAATGAGTCAACAGCCTCACTAAACAACTGTCACCGTTGATCAAACAGGTTGCGTGTTTCAAAAGTACACTTTGGAAAGTGTCTGTACACCTAATATTTGCTCTTCCAGGTGCTACCCACACACCCGTGAGGGCTGTGAATCTAATACTTGCACCTCTTGGATGGGATTCCACCTTCATGTGCCCTGAGGCCTGAGAGAATCAAATTCTCCAATACTGATGGCCACACAATTATAAAGCCCAGTTTTCATCGCCATCTAAAGTATGGGGCAATAGACCTCTAACATACGGGATTTCTGTAATGCAGGAAGGAGTTTGCCCTGCTGGGCAATGATTAGCCACAACAGCAAAAGTGAGGGCTGAGTCCTGTAGCCACAGCAGCTCGGGGGCATTTTATTGAGGATAGTCTGGGTTCTGTCAGTGCAGACAGAGCCTGGAGATTGGCACCCTCTGACAGAGGAATGGTCCATTATCAAACAAAGTAAGCATAAAGCATGTGATGTTTATTCCTGGCTGCTGTAGTGTCTCTCTCTTACCTTTAGGAACCATGTCTAAAAGAGAGAAAAGAACCAAAACGAGAGGGGAATCTAACACACACAACCCCTTGCCCCCAAACCCAACTGCTCGCAAACAAGCTCAGTCAAAGTCCAGCCATCCAGCCAAAAACAGATCCCTCTCCTTACATTGCTAATAAAATGAGATCCTTATCACCATCTCCAGCAACAGCAATTTCAGTCACTGTGCCTTCCTGACATTCACAATAGGGGCTCCTCTTCCATACAGAGCAGCAGTCTGTATCATAGGAGGACCAGTGCTGATATTCTATACTGGCCATACCTAGGTTGCACTAGATGTAAATGCCACAATACCTATCACTTCTCTGTAACAATAATATGTTGCCTGAAGGCCCAGGCAAGAAGACAGAAGATGTGCATTTTGTCCACACCCCTGGAAGGGCTGGTCTTTCAGTGGAAGCACCCTCATTTCAAAAGATAAAAGGAACTGATGACATAATTAAAAATTAGTTGGTGGTTAGGTGGTAGTGATCGTGACTTGATTTCATTTATTACGTGCAAACAAAATAAAGTCTAAACCAGGAACACAGCATTTGCTCTGCTGATCTTTCAAAGGACCAATTTCACAAAACTTAGAAGAGTTCTAAGCCAAAATACACAGGGCTGATAACTGACAAATGTTTAAGTATATTTTGCTAGATGGTCAAAAAAGGCACAATCTAACAATTAAGAGGGCCAGCTTAGAAAAGAAGTGAAAGCAGTTATAAAACTTACATACACACTCACAAAGCAAAATGAGAAGTCAGAAGCTGATAACAATGAATACAAATTGAAAGCCAGGAATTGCAGAAAAAATTATAAGAGAAGCAAAAGGTCACAAGGAGAGGAGAATTAAAGAAAAGTAAAAAAGTATATTAGGAACAAAGGAATGCCATTGCTCCATTACAAGATGGAAAGGGTAGAATTATCAATAATAATAATGCAGAAAATGTTTAAGTATTTTAATAACTATTTGTGGTCTGCATTTGGGAAAAGGCATATGGTATATTCATATGATGATGATAAAATACTTTCTAGTGCAGCATTGCAAGGAAATTGTAAACAGCAGCTAGTAAAGGTAGCTCATCCAAGAGATAGGTAAAGAGTGACTTGACACTTGTATCTGTATGGAGGAAATTTAATAATGGCTCTTCAGGCTACCAGACAAAGTTTTAACAAGAGTTTTTACAATAGCTGGAAGAGGAAAGTAGGCAAATTCAAATGAGAAATAAGGTGCACATTTTTAATATTGAAGTTATTTACCCACTGAAACAGCCTACCAAGCTCTCTGGTACAGTCTCCATCACAAGTCTTTCAAGATTGTGTGTGTGGGTGGGAGGCGTGTGTCTAAAAGATATGCTGTAGCTCAAATGTAAATGAATGCAGGGAAGTCCTGTGGCTTGTTTTATGCAGATCAGACTAGATGATCCCTGCTTAGACTTCTTACAAGTCTATGCTCTGAATCGATACTGTGTGAAAGAATGGCATGGTTTTTTTTTCTTGAGTGAAGCCTGAGTTCATTCCCAGGCAGATAGGCTTTGACACATACAGTTATACTGGGAATTTACACATCTTAGAACAGTGCAGACCTTGAAGCAATTTATGCAGGTTATGTGCCCCAGTAGGATAGAGACATATATGTACATATATCCCTGTAGGGATTTTGATGCATTTCCCTCTGTATTATTCCAGCTCCCCCTAGCCACACCAAGCAGAATGTCCTGACCTTCTTTCCCGTCATTTATAAGATTTTAGCCCTCCTTGGTAACTGCAGATCTCCAGTTCCACACTATTCAAAATCATTAGTGAGATGCTAGAAGCAAAACTAGATCTCCCCTCTGCACGCCTGTCTATATGGCAGCCTTCTAAATACTATTAAATTAATCTGGAGTAGGAACCTGGAAGGAAAGGATCCTTAACACAAGTTGCTATGCTCCTTGTTCTCCTTGTACTGGCCACGCCAGTAGAGAAGATGGAAAAGTAGTGTACATGCACAGCTGGATTTGAAGACAATCATGGCAATAAACCCATATAGCAAATCCAGGCTAACCCTTCTAGGTAACCCTACAATAACAAATGCTATTATCAGTCCCATTACACTGTCCACAAGGATTTGCGCGGGGGGAAGGATTTCATGTTAGTATGAAATTGGAACTCAATCCTGTTTCATTTTAGAAAAAATAATAGTACCCATAGGGTCTGTCTACATGCACATTTACACCAGTTTAAATGTACTGTGCAGTAAATTACTTCACAGTTAAGCAGGAATAGCCAGAATCTACATGTGCAGGCATTAAAGCACATTAACACTGTGTATGTGGACCTGCATGATGCAGGTATCAAATTTACACTCAAGTCAGCATAAGTCACCATATTCACTGTGCAGTACAGACATGCATGTGTAGAAGTGCACCCGTACTGCACAGTAATTTCAGTTACTGTGCAGTAAATGTGCATGTGTAGACGCACCCATAGTTTCCTGAAAGCTCTTCAACTGCCATTCAGGGTACACAGGAAACATTAATTTCCTGGAATTCAATGTGACGTAAGTATTCTTTGAACTGTCACATAAAACTTGCAAGAGTTCACAATTTGAAGGGAGAATGATTCCATTCCTTGAGTGCCCTGCTGTACTGTGGTACTACAGAAATGAATTGATAATAGTGAATTAATCATTATAGTTCTTGTTAATGATCACATTAATAATAGTCAAGTCTTGAAGTCCTTACCCAGAGGAAACCTCTCCTTGAAGGGAAAGAGATTTTATTTATTTTTTGTTTAAGATGTAGAGTGAGAAACTGTTTGAGGGGATCTGAGTCTGTGATAGCTATTAATAATTTTTTAAAAAGATCAAAGTACCCACCTACCCCAAGGACTCTTGTGGTTAAGGCATACCATGTTCTTTAGTCAGAAAAACAAGGGAGTGATGTAGTTAGCATCACATCCACCACCTTTGGTTGCACAGCCTGACTGATTGTACCACTGGGTTGACAGGAGACAAGCCTTTAGCAGAAGTCCAGAGCAAGGCTTGAACTCAGAGCTGCAGTGAGATGCCATAACTACTCTGTCATTACACCCCTAGCATTAATAATTAATAGCCAATGTAAGGGCATGCTATTTGAGGAAGAGGAAAATCAGCAAATTCAAATGAGAAATAAGGTGCACATTTTTAATATTGAGGTTATTTACTCACTGGAACAACTTACCAAGGGTTTGAGGAAAAATATGATAGATGCTGCACACAGAAAAATGTCCATGTGAAATTTCACTGGGCTTACACTTTATGTTTCTTACATTCCCAAAATTATACTGGGCAGCCTGTTACAGGGCATAATACAAAGTCTAGTTAATGGAAGCATCTGCATTGACTCTAAAGGGCTTTGAAACAGGGCTGTTAAGCCCATCAGAAAATGATACCGGTGTCTCAATCCTGTTACTAAGAGCTGGGAATATATAAGATGAACAAATTCTACTGAGTTCTACATCTTCTATGCAATACGCTAAGTCAAAACATCCCCACCATCCACAGCTAAACTCCCAGCATCTCCCCTCTCTTCCAGCAGAATGTTGTACAATTACCAATGCAGCATTTTCAGCCTTTCATCCAGAAGTATTTCAAAGAGTTTTACAAACTGTATAGTCTGTAAGAAAGCCATCACTAACGTCCTTGGGAGTGGATCATTTCTGTCACTCCCAGCTAGCCACACTACATAACTAGTTTCCAGGAGAGGAAGCAAAGAGCAACTTCTCACAACTGGAGCTAGACAAGTTTATATACAAATAATAAAAAACACAGCGCTATCATTGTTTACTAATGTGTGTGCTGCAGGAATAGCTAGAGATAGGGTAAGACAAAATGTTTAAGTCATACAAACATAGATTCAGGGGTATTTATGAGGCTAGATAGTGTAACAAGGAAGGATAGATAAAAGCAGTATAAGAAGAAAAGCGGCTGAGGAATTTTGCACAGTACAGCTGAGAAGCCATTGAGAGGGAAGTCAAAACCTTTCAGGAGAATGTTTTGAATGTTCCTGAAAATTAAATCACATGTTTCTGGGAAACAATTGTCTTTTTTAAGTGAAAACATGGTAGAAAGATACACTAGCAGGAAGGGCTCCAAGATATCACGTCACATTAACAAATATATAAAAAATGAAAGAAGCCTTACATTCCACACTGTTTTAACAGACGTCTACTGCCTGAAATTCACAAAGGAAAGGAGAGTAAAGGCAGTTCGTAATCACAAAACCAATTCTCTGTGATTACCATCCAACCTTTAAACAAAATGTCTTCACACACTGCCAACCATAACTGTAGTTCTATTGTCTTTAGTCTCTGATCACTGAGCTCTCAGTTGAAAGAACGCTCAAGCAGAACGCAGCATATAATACAGAAATCAAAAGGAGACAAAGAGAAAGTCCATCAGGGAAAGATAAATATTGTTCAATAAAGATCACCAACCAAAATCTACTCAAATTCCATAAGATAAGAATTGTTAATAATTTCCTGCTCTGAGTGGTCAACCCTGGCCCCTCTTGCAACCTCTTGTTCCCATGAAGATAATGTTTTTGAATTTAAAAAAAAAAAAAATCATCCCAAACTAATGCAGAATTCCCCTGGGTAAAACCATGAAATATTTCTGTCCATAACTTAGAAATCTGGCTTTACTCTATCAAATGTCTGCCTTCTCTAATAGGCTATATGGGACATTTGTAGAAACATATCTATGTCTAAAAAGTTAGACAATCATTTTATTTTAAGGAAAATCCAGTCTCTGCCTCCAATAGACATAAATTCAGTACTTAGTGTTCCAGCAATTGGAAAATGACCATTTCATGACACCGCACTTCAAATACCTGTAGGTATCCAAGAAGCCAAAACACCTGCCAAAGGACATCACACTATGTCTAAGGGTCTGATCAAGCTCTAGTTAATTTAAATGAGAGCAAAATTAATCCCCAAAATAGTTTTTGGGTTCCAAGCCCATTAAGCTTTTGTCCACACTCCAATGCTCAAAGATTTGGACCGCGGTGTTATTTTTGAGGATTGCGTATGTTTTATTAATGTGTTTTTTTAGCTAGAGAAATCAGTTTGCAGGGGGCCCTACCTGATTGCCATGTCTTTGCATCTCAAATTCTTGTAGAAGTTCTTGTGAATTGTTATTAAATCTTTCCTCATGTGCACAGTAATCATGAGGCAAAACCGTGCTTGGCTGCAGGAAGCATTATCCTCAGTGAGAACTCCCAACCAAATAACCAGATTCAATATTGTCCTTGCCTGATTAAGGAAAGTAGCAAACTGCTTGCATTTGAGGATATGGGCATTGTGTCTGACAATTTAACATTGAATTCATCAAGATTCCATAGAACCAGAGTATTTAGTATGCAACCTGCAAAAGTGGATGTAAAAGTGGGTACTTCCTACCACATAATGGTAGCCTGTGTGCGCACAGGTATTTTCTGTGCTGAAGAAAACACCCATGTACTGCTTTTTCCCTATGTTCCCTTCAGAAGCAAACCAGGTATGGGAGAGCAAGCCAGACTACCCATCAGAATCAATGACTACGTTTCCTCTTCTCATTGTCATAAGCCAGAAAGAACTGGGCTTAACAATTAGATCCCCTGCTGAGTGTGCACAGCTGACAGTGGCTATAAATGAAGCATTCTTTCACTTGTAAACTGAGAAAAGTTCACCTGGAGTTAGTGGAAACATGGATTCTAGGGGTATCATTTCAGAGTTCTTTAGATACAAACGGCTTATCCTCACAGAGGCAGGAAACAGAGAAAGAACATAATAGTAATGATGACACTGCCTATCTGTGGGACATTTGGTCTCAAGATCTTTACAAATACTAATGAATTATGCTTCCTAGTTACCTCTTATAGAAGTAATATTTTTAGCAGATCAACTCAAATGAGAAGCAATTTTCCTGGGTCTGCAACAGAGATGAGACCAAAGCCAAATCTTGATTCAAATCCTTTATTTTTAATTTTTAGAACCTCTTTCCTCTCATATGTTATATGGTAGTTTACAATTCTTGTATAAGGAGAGATGTAGAACATTTCTGTCTTTCTGTCATATTTTCATTGCTTCTCCTTCTAATGCCAGCATAGCTAATTACTACAGTAAAAAAAAATCAATTAGAAATCTATAAGGTGTGCTGAAATTATATCACTAGCCTGTACAGCTGTACTCACATGGGTAAATATCATTGGCTTCTGCAGGTATGATGTCCTAGAGACTCGGGTTTGAAGAGGGAGAAAGAATTTGGAATCTGTGTTGGCTTGATGAGAGAGCGCAGGAGATTACAGAAAAGAAAGGAATGACAAAATTTTCAAGTACTCAACAACTATGCAAAAAAGCCAGTTCTCTCATGGAGTAAAAGCACATGGCTCCTTTGGGTTGTGGGATCTGATAAAGAAAGTGTGTGTGCTTTGGTGGCAGACTACCTGGTACTGTCTCCAAGCAGGAATGAAGTTTGCTCATGGATCCCAAGACTCCAGCTCCTTGACCATGTTTATTCTGAAAGAGGTTGCTTCTCTGATAAGGAAAGGTATGCCTCACTGGATGATCTAAGCCATGAAGACTATTTTCCTTTAGAATACCATGTTATTTCATCCTTACTGTTTCTGCAGCACCCGAAACTGTGCTAGATGCTTCATAGTTAATGCTGTAGATCAGGGGTTTTCAACCTATTTTAACAAGTGTATCCCTTCTCCCTCAAAGTTCTAGCTCATGTACCCCTTTATTTTTTAAAGGGGAAGCAGACCAAGGCCCTCATGGTAAGTGAAGGAGGGAGGGAGGGAGGGAGTGGGGTTGGGGCTCAACAGCCGGGGCAGAGTGCAGAACGGAGCCACAAGAAGCTCATCTGGGGGGCACAGGGAAGGAGGGATGACTCCCGCCAGTGCACACACCCCTAGGAGGACATGGCGGGGAGGTGTTCCCAGATCCAAGTGTGGGGCAAGGTGCGCTGCTGCCGTGAACAAGGGCCAGAGGCTGTGCTGGATGTTCCTGGTGGAGGGCTGGGCCAGCCTGTGCTCAGGGTGGGCAGTGGCAGCACTGGGAGGGAGGGTTGGGGGATTACAGTGAATCCTGGAGTGGCTGGAGCCCCTCCTGTAGCCTCTTCCTGGCGCTGCTGCCACCCACCCTGAGCACAGCCTGGCCTAGCCCCCACCGGGAAGAACCTGGTGCAGCCCCAACCCACAGCGGCAGCCTGCCCTGCCCCGTGCAGATCTGGGGACACATACCCCATGCCCTCCCGGGGTGCATGCAGCAGTGGGAGCCACCCCCCATGCGGCTCAGTCCAGCGCCACACCCCGGCTGGGCAGACTCTGCCCCAACCCCACTCCCTCCCCACCCCTGGAGTCTCGATCTGCCCTGTCCCCCTCACCCCCATGTCCTTTCCCTCACAACAGCCTCACCAGCTGCTCTTCTGGCAGCCTGCATGCTGTGCTGCAGCTGTGTGCACACATGCAACATTTAGTGGCCCCATTAGCTCTGTGTACCCCCTATGACCATTTTAAGTACCCCTACCTTTTTATGTACCCCCAATTGACAACCACTGGTGCAGATTCACAAAGCTGGAGATCTTATACAAATATTATACAGTGGTTTGCTTAATAGATTAATAAGCATTCATTTATTTGCATTACCTAGTGGTGCTCACCCTCCAGCCCACGGACCCATTTTAACTGGCTTGCAGGATTTTCCATGGGCCTGGGAATTTGGTGGGAAACATAAATACTGGTCCCCTGCTTCCAAATTTCCAGGCCCATGGGGAGCCCTGCAGATTGGGTAACATGGCCCTGGCCTAGTATGTGGAGTTGGACTAATGCATAGCCAGAACAGGCTGCATGGGGTCAGGGTAGTGCATGGAATCATACCTACAAACCAAACTTTTGTACCAACCCTGGTCCACTCAGCTGGCCCCCAAGGTCAGAAGGTTGGGCACCACTGGCATAATCCATCAACCTTTCAATTCCTCATGGTTTCTCCATATAAAAACTATAAGTTCTTCACATCAGATTTAGAGTTAAGGAAGTAGGCGTGAAGTCCCTAGTCTTTCAGTTTATCCCCAGAAGAATACTAACCCTTTAAAAGGTTTATACTATTATAACCATGATTTGTAAGCAACTGTGTGTTACCAGTGGGTTAGGAGCAAGGACGCCAAGTATTTATACTAGAGTTCTCTCCCAGTTACATCACTCTACTTTAGTTATCAGTTATTGTATTAAAGTATAACCTGTTCCTGAGGGCGGTTCCTCTACTAAATCCATAAATAACTGGCCCTTTTGCATGACCATGGACAAGTGGCTTCAACCATCTGTTTCTCATACAAATTTTCCTCTATCCCCTTGTTTTTCTTTCCCTTTCCCTTAAGTTTGCTGATTTGCAGATGAAGAGAATGAAGCAGTTGCCCTGGAATCTTCCAGGGAACAGCCAAAATCAGACACTTTTGGTTTGTTCCTTCAGTTCCTAGCTCTGATTGGCTCTCTGAGCACTCCTTGCTCACTCACTGCTGTGCTAGTGATGGACAACAGTAATAATGCGGAATCTGCCATTTTCTGTAGGAACAATAAATTGTAATGGGAGAGGATTTCTTCTCCTGTGAAAGAAATGAATTTATTGAGCCAGTTTGTGCCTTCTTTCACTTCTGGGGATTGTGTGTTGATATTATTCATGTCACTACTGCATAGTGACACACATCTAAATGATGAGTATCCATTGCAAAGGAAACCAGAAGAGTATCTAGTCAAGCAGCTTATTTACATCAATGCCTTACGTCAATGACTCTGAGGTGGGACCCCAAATTCTAAGATCCAACTAGCTATTTTTGCAAAATTATACAAAAAGACACACAGGGCACAATTCTTTCCTGGTTTCTGCTTATGTGATTAGATCAAGCCTTGAAACATGAAGAGTATATTTTCTGTTCCTGTGGAAGAAATATAAATAGCTTTTAAATGAAATATCCCTTCTCCACATCACTGATTAATATCTACAATTGGGGGGGTGCAAAGTGGGCCCTATTTGGCCTGAATCAGGGACAGTGATTTGTTTCGTTGATTCAGATCACTGTCCCTGATTCAATTCAGCCGAATCTGAATCTGAAGATTCGATGCTGATCAGAGAATCAGTGATTCGGACATAGACACAGCTTTAAATGTTTTTTTTACTTACCTCGAGGTACCAGGCACGGCTCATGATCACTGTGATGCTGGGGCACATGGAGCATCCCACAAGAGTGCAGGGGTCCTCCCCATGCTTGGTGGTGAACCCAGAAATGGACTGGAAGTACTTCTGGTCCACTTCCAGGTCTGCCAGGGAGTGTGCTGTCCCCCCCCCCACCTCCCTAGCTCAGCAATCAGCCACAGGAGGACCCCAGGTGCCCCCCCCAGACCCAGGAGGCACCAGTCACTGAGCCAGTAGGTGGGGGGACCCCCAGCGCACTCCCCAGTGGACTCGGAAGTGAACTGGAAGTGCTTCCAGTCCATTTCTGGGTCTGCTGCCAAGTGTGCTGGGGAGCCCCCCACACTCCTGTGGGACACTCCATGTGCTCCAGCATCGAAGCATTCACAAGCTGCTTGCTACCTAGAGGTATGTAGAAAAAACATTTAAAGCTGTGTCTATGTCCAAATCTATGAATCTTTCTGAATCTCTCCAAATCTCTCCAAATCGATTTGGATGGTTCCAGTTCGACTTGAAGAGACTGAAGGGTCCTCTGATTCGATTTGGATTTGGAGATTCAGCCGCCAAATCGGGCCAAATCTCTGCTGAACAGAATCAGGGACTGAAGCTTCACACAGCCCTACCTACCATGATCAGTCTGCATATGTATCATTGTCCCCTACCTCACTAGTTGACCATCTGTAAAAGCACAAGAAGAATCTGTAAAACCATAAAAGTATTTGCACCCAAGAGTACATTTTATGCCATGAATTCCCCCACCCTCCCTCCACCCCACTATAGCAAAAAGAAAGATATATTGCTCACAGACTGAGAGGATATATTCCAACTCTGATAAAGGGAAGGGAAATCCTTCTGTTGCCTTCAGTGGGATTGGACTGGACTCTCACTTAGCAAAAGGAAGGTGATTTCATAGGTATCTGATCTCAATAAGAACCTTCACGCTATTTCTCAGGTATGTGTAAGGAGGTGTCCACAAGATGAAGCCTTCCATGTTGCCACCTGTTCTTTTTCCAGTGTAATTGTTCATCATCTCTAACTTCACAGTAAGAAAGCATAATAGTTCATTCAACAAGATACCTCATTAGTAGAGCGGCCATCATAGAGGACATTTCGGTTGTCCTCTATTGATCTGAAATGGGATGCCTTTATGTCCCCTATTTTTCTCTTGAAGAGAAAACTGAAGGACATAAAGGCATTGGGTTTTGTATCAGTAGAGGACAGAGTAGCAGAAAACCAGAATGTCCTGTATGATGGCAACCCTACTCATTAGTAAAGTTAGTGCCTTGTCACCTTTAACACCTCTTTAATTTACCAGTTCTGTCTCCCCTCAAAAATGTCTTCATCTTCACTCTAGACAAAATTAGACATCTCCCTTTACAGACTCTAATGTCTGCCCTACTTCTATGCCTGGGCTAAAGATTGTTGTATTCCAAATCCATGTTCTTCTTCATATTCAGTCTTCGAGTCATAATTACAGGACTTCACTGATTACACTAAAAATGACATTATCATCCAATCACTTACAATTGCTCAGAGGTACTGGGTTTGTTATGGAGGCTCCTTTCCTCAAAAGCAAAGTTTCAAAATATTTTTAAGAAAGAGAGGCAGATTTTTGGCGTCAGCTCTTAGCATGATCATTCTGTTCACATTTGTATAGCATATGGTTCCAGTCCTCTCCTGTTTTCCCAGGAAGTTCAACATTTCTTTGATGCCCCTCAGTCAAAGGCCTTGTTAGAAAAGCTATGCACAATGGTTTGTTGTTCTTGTATTCAGACAATCTGTGTGAAAAGTGAGTTCTGAATGCTGTCTTCTTGCAGAATGAACTAAAATTGTTTTTCTGTTTTCATTTTTCTATTTCTCAAGAATTTTGTAGAATAGAAAGGTCTTTGTTTCTTTAGTGTTCATCTGTTCTTTACACCTGTTTCTCACCTGACATCATACTTTTCTGACTTTTCCATCATAATGATTTCCACAGACACCACTTGGTGATGCCACAAGAAAAGATTCTGAGCACAGACAGGGGAATAAGAGCAGTAACAGAAAAGACTCTGTAGAAGCAAAGATCAAAAACAAGGAAAACAACTACTGAAAGTCTGATTGTTTCTAAAAGGAATGTTTTTTTTCTGAGTTCCTGCAATTTGTCATCTGCTTTTTAGTATTTTTTTAACATGACCTGCAAAGGAAAATAAGTTTTGTGTGCCCTTTTACTTAAGTGTTTTCTCACTTTATGGTGCAGAAGGAAGCCCTGACTTCTGTTAAGTGTGGTGTCTCTTTTTTTCTTTTTGTTGCAGACACAGGTTTTGCATATTTTGTAAGTATAAAGGTAGCCACACAACTATGGGCACTGTGACTGCTGAGTTTCAAACACTCGGTCACGTGCAGCCTTGGGTTGAGTAATGAGTGATGTCTGCCTTACAGGCTCCCGTAATTTGCCGAGTAGCTGTTCACTCCAGGAGGAGTCTCCCCTATCTCGCCTGCCACAACTTTGAATGTTCCCAGTGGGGGGGGTCAACTATCTGGGGTCCCTCTGCAGCACACAGTCTGCCCAACGGTCACTTGCGGGGCTCCACCACCCCTACACCCCGACCGCACGCCACCTCAACGGATCCCTCTGTATTCTTGGCCACATCCCCTCTCTCCTGTAGCTATGGTGCCTCTTGGGTTTCTTCTCACCCGGCACATCAGCCCTGGAGCCTGCTTCGCTAACCCCTTTGTGGGTCTTCTATGTTCAGAGGTCCTGATCATGGAAACTACATCCCTGTCCAGACCAAACTCCTGCCCTCAGGATCAAATCACGACGTGATGCCCTATGGGCTTTGCTCCATTTACTCTATATAACTAAGCACATCCTGCCTCTCAGCCCCTTCACCCCAGGAAACGAAAAGAACGAACACAAAAGAAAATCACAAGACACTTTGTCTGTCGCTTCACTGGGAATTTGGATAGCCCTCCTCCCTGGTTCCTTACAACAGGGTACCGGGAGCCTAATTCCCCTATAGCCTAGCCAGGGAATACCCTCCCCCTGCTTAAATCATATCCTCGTATCCTCCTGCTTGGGCCATCCTCTCTGCCTTTGCAGCCCCTTTCGCCAGCCCTGGGTCACCCTTCTTCTCTCCCTCCTGAAGCATCCCTGTCCAAGTGCCTCGTAGTTCTTTTACATATGGTTGCTTACTCTTTGTATTCAGTGTAGGTGCCCTCCTTGTCTGTAGCCCTCCCTGTTGCTCTTGCCAGGACCTTTCCGACAGGGCCACCTCCTCCTCCTCCCAACCATTTCCAATACTCCTTCTCTGCTGCTCCGGCCGCTGCTGCCATTGCAGATTGCAGGGGCTGCTTCTTGCTTGCTTCCAGCACCAGTGACCTGTTCCCTGCTGTCACTGCCAAGTCTAGGATCAGGAGCCTCTTCTGACTCCTCATCCGACACTCATCCTCTCCTGAGGGGTTCCCAGAGTGGGTCCTGAGGCCACCCGCTCCTTCAGTCCATTCTCCCTTCTCCCTTCCTTCCACCATCTGCCATTTTTATTTTTGCTGGCTGGTGATTGCTGGTGACCTCACCAGCCAGCTTCAGCAGAATAAAGACGTGACTAATGAGCTGCACGGGCTTTTCTTCTTATTCCCACTGTGCCGCAGCTCTTGCTGCAGGTAAGTGTTTTTTTCTTATTTTAATTTTTTCATTTGTCCCCTCTCCCTCTCTTTTACTCTGTTCCCCATAACTTTCTTTTCTTATATGGGGTCCTTCCTCCTGTCCTGTCCTGGGACAGGCACTATTACATCAGCACAAATTTGAAATCTACAAAGAGATTTAGGTGTGTTTTAGTAACAATAAATCTCTTTGATTTGTTTTCTGTTAGCAAGAATTCCTGATAAACACTTTGGAGAAAGTGCTGGGAACTGGGGCAGGTAGGGCAGCCATTGCCAGGCTGGGAGTGCAAGTGGGGGATGGGCCTGACTGATTCAAAGATTCAGAGATTTGGCAGCAGCCTCTCCAAATCACATTTGGCCACATCGATTCAGGACAGTGATTCAAATCACCAAATCAAATTGCTGTCCCCTGAATTGTCCGAATCCGAATCCAAAGTGATTAGGCTTTGCACAGGCCTAATGATTACACCTTCAGTTACAGGACAAGAAAACTCAGCAATTTGAAACAGTGATGAAGTTTTCTATCAAAACCAGGAAAAAACAGTCTTAATGTCTCTGATATTTCTAAATTAAGAAAGAAGACAAAGCCCCTTCCACCTTCGCTTTTATTTTTTTTAAAACACCTTTCAGTTCTTTTTGCCACATAAATAAAATAAAAAGGCCACAAACCCAATTTTATTTGTCTTTGCAGGACACCTGTGTAACATCTGTTTGTTATTAGACATAAATACAGTACACATACAGTGCATGGGGCACCTCTGGGAGTTCATTCATTCACAGAGAGCTTCTTAGTTGATTTTCCTACTTTTTGTTGACTTCTTTCTGGTATTGAAGTGCCCATAACCGCACACAGCATGGTAGGCATGGTCTCCCAAGTGCTTCCATGGGCACTGTGCTGCCAGGAATAACACCACAGAGGGACAGGCTCAATCTGTGAAGGCAGATGTATCACCAGGCTTAGGAACGGTATTTCTAACAGATCACAAACCTATGTGGATGTACATGCCTGCACGCCTCTTCCATGGCCCCTCACAATTCATGGTGAGCTTCCTCGAGTTTTCTGGCATCAGTGGTAGGGCTCAGTTTGGCTTTTTTTGTAATACGATTCTTCATCTAAGACAGTGTGCTTTTTATGAAGCCTCAGCACCACCTATATAATTGGGCCCTTTCTGCCCCAGCAAAAGTGCCACTAATGCGAACATTGATCCCAATCTCAACACAATGGAATTGCAAGACCAGCCAAAAACAAGCCCCATTTCAGGACTCCGGATTCACCTTTGGTTACAGAAAGGCCCCTTGTTTTCATTATTTCAACTAGAAATGCAGGCCAGATTCGTTGAACTACGCAAGAATTCTCTTCCGCCTTCCAGCTTGTTCATGCAACCCCAATTAGTTTGCAACCTTATTTGACTAAAAACCCTCTTATCCAGACATTTTCCTTGTTGCCATAAAAAACTCCAGTGCCCCATAAATCCAAAACTTCTGCACTTATGTTACTTCAGTCCTTTGGTCTCCAGTTGCAATACTCCTCTCTTCTTCTCCACTTGGTAATGGAAGTACCTCTAACTCCTAGGTTAATTGCATCTTTAGTTCTCTTCTAATATCTTTGATTCTATTCCTTTACCACTCTCAGAATCTACATCTCTAGCTTCAGAACAAAGGAGACAACAGATAATCATGCCCATCTGGATTATTGGGGGTCTGTCTTCCTATGGGATGGTTGGCTAAGGTAGGGCAGCATCACAAGTCTCATTGGAAGAGCACCATATTAAAGGGACTTCATTAGTGAAAAAGTGGAGATAGATCACTCCTGGCTAACACAGCATATCAAGAATCTGAATTGGAGTTATACTCCCTGGGAAGTGACACCTAATTTCATCACAGTACTCAATGCAGTTAAAATATCTCTTTGAAAGTGCAAGAAAGGTCCATAGCTGCTTTATTACATGATCGCAATGCTCCCTACATGTGGCCGTCCCCTGAGTCCAATGTTCCTGTTGTGTTTACGAGCAAAGAAACCAACAAGGCCTCCTCCTACTTAGAATGTTATGTAAGTGCAAATAAGTATTTTTTTCAGTAGTTACAGATGAGCACATCACTTCTTAGAGGCTGAGACAAGCAGGGTGCCAAGAAATTCCAGTTACATTGTCAACTTCCACATACGTCCATCCAAACTTTCCCTTCCCTCCCTCAACCTCCATTGTCTCCACCTCCCCTCTCTCCACCTAGATTTCCCTCCCAGCCATCTCCTCTTGCCATTTCCCAGTTTATTCCCCAGAACCATTTCTGCTCCACTGTAGCCCAGGTGTACTCAGGTATATACTCCCCTTATCCAATTGAAGGTGTGCTGTGGGGGAACTGCAGACCGCTTAGTTTCTCTCAGTCCCTATAGAACCAGGCCAGGCCAGTCATTGGGTGGGCATCACAAGGCTCTGTCCCGGATGTGTCTCCCTCGTGCTGGGCATGCAGCTCCTTTTCTATGCTCCAGAGCTCTGCCCCTGAAGTCTTCCTGACAGTGTTGCAGTCTACAATCAGGTCTGGAGGGAAAGGGGCATGACTTAATGCTTCTTGCTGCTTCCTGGTTGGTGGATGGGCTCCATCAATCAAACAGCAAAATCTCAAGCCTCGGACTACACTATCATATCCTCCCTTTCTCTTTGTCTTTCTCCCCTACCTGCTTCCCTCACTCTTTCCACCTTCTCACCTAACTGACTCAGCAGTTTGGGGCATTGTCACTCTTCCCTCCATCGATTTTCCAGTACATTACAACAACATTAGACCAACTACCTATCTAAATCATATTGTGGTGAAAATTTGGACAATAAGGCCTGTTCAGGGAAAGGAAGGTGCATGGAAGTGAAAGCCACTGGGACTAATGCTGAAGCCTTACCCTTACTGGTGCTACCAAGTGAAAAAAAAAATGCTGAGGCCTCATGGTTTTGCTTGAAAGATCTGTAGTAAAGAAACAGATTGTATGACACTAAGCAGGGTGAATGAGGACTAGTTAAGAAGGACCTTTTCCAACAACATGGTATTTCAAATCCTTCCTCTATGCTTGTGGGTGACCAACAGGGAGATTTTTGGAGCTCTTTATAGAAGATAAGAGGGCTGAATCAAGGAGGAACAGTAGGACAGGAGCCCCTTTGTGGTGACTGTGCACTTGCCTGTTTCATTGAGCTTTGTGAGGCCACTTCAGTCACAGATCTACTGACCAAAGCATCTGTTTCATCAAAAGAAACTAGAGTTTTTCTAGAAAATACAGAGAGATGGGAACAGAAAGGGATGAGGAGGTATGGACTGACAAAGAGATACTATATCCATGGTTTTGGTCTTCTTTCTTTTTTCAGTGGGCGCATCTACATGACACGCTTAATGTGCAATAGCCTAATAAATCTGTTCAGTAGCATGCCAGGAAAAAACCGTGCTAATACACTACTGTGCAGTAGTATTAGGCTGCTGTGCAGCAAGCGTCACTAAAAAATCATGTGCCGTTGCTACTGAACAGTAAGTGTAGTTAGTGCGCATTTGGTTAGTACTTCATTAAGCAAGTACTAAACTAAATGTGCAGTAACTACTGTGTATTAATGAATGTGTAGATGCACCCAATGCTTTCCTCCTCTTCAGCAGTTAATTTCTCTAGCCCAGGACTCAAGACCCATTTCCATGCCTCTTCAGTAGATTTACCTGCCTTCCCTACAATATGTCTTGTCAAATCCTTTATTGATTAAATAAGGGGGCAAATTCCTCCCTGGAACAGATGTTAGTGGAATTGCCTCTGCTTATACTGGAACAGGTGTTGACTTCCTTTTCTTCTCTGCGAGCTTTCAGGTTATATACCAACTCTTCTAGCTCTTCAAATTGTGCTGCCCTCACCCATGGGGGAGGCCTGACTACATACATGAATTTACTGGGCAGAGACTTGGAAGAGCACTGAGGAAGAAACCACTGGATCTTTAATATGGGGGACACTTTCTCTCTTCTCCTGGTGTTTCTCTTGGGGCAGAGGACTCTCCAAGTGCAATCCTCTACTGTTACCCTACAAAGTTGTGCTTTGACCCTCCATATTTTCAAAGACATGGATTCAGTTCTGCTCCAGGCCACCCACTGAATAGTTCACTTGGATGACATATGGGATATTCCTTCCTAGGGACAAAGCCCCTGCTCCCTGGAGAACAAGTGACCAGCTTCAGGGCATTCTCTCTTGCTTTTTCTCCTATTTTTTCATCCAGCCTTTTTTTCTAATGCCCATTCCAAGCAGGCCCCTTCTACACAATGGAAGCAGCAACAAGAAAAGAATCAGTTCAGAGTCATTTTTTCTGTTGCCCCAGGGCTCAGCCTCATTTTACTGGGAGCACCTTCCCACTCCTTTCCTGTGAAAGAGTGAATGTAGCAGAACTTTGAAACAGGCTTGTGCACATGAGTCCAAACACAAGAAAGGAGAAATAAGGTTTATAAAGTAGGCCCTCCTGTCGTTAAAACAGGAAAAATATTCAGCTTATAAAGCTCATTAGTCTCCTTACAAAACAGGAAAAGCTAGAAGTGGGAAGCAGCAGTGTAAAGAGCCAAAAACTGAACATGCTATATCTGGAGGATAAGCATCTTTTATCCTTGGTTAGGAGAACTAAACAGCGTCCGCAAACATGCTGACAGGCCATCCCTGACCACGCTCCAAAAACACAACATCTCTGTGGCTGGCCTGCATTCAAGCCTCAGCATCGTCTCCCAAGAGCCAATGAGAAGTAATAAATCAGAGTAGCCATCCAAAACATGACACAACTTTTGAGCAATATTTTCTTGTGCTTTGTGGTACAGAGCCGGCTGGCGTCCCCACATCTCACTGGCCATTGCTCTGGTAACAAAAATATTATTGTCTACACTGCAGCAGTCATTAAAGACCCCAAGGCACTTTGTATCACAGTTGGGATTTTAGCCCAAGTGACGCCCCCTCCCTTCCCCCGCCTCCTTTGCTAATTGCTGTGACTCAATAATTCTGCCATGGATTAAGTGCCCATTGGCTCCTGTCTAATATGCATTTAGGGGCTAGAAGCAGGACTCAAATGATGCATAGAACTTGCGCTGGCTTCCTCACAGGTATAATGACACCCATGGAGTAGAAAGTGTTTTGGAGCCCCTGGGGAAGCAAAACTCTCGCTAAATTACTATACATTATTGTTATTAAAAATAATCTTTCCACATCCTCTCTTTCCCCCGTTCTCTACCCTGCGCCTTAGTTACTCGAAATTTACTCATCTCACTCCTAAGACCTGTGTATTTTGATCCCTAGAGGGTGCTAGAGAGCAATATTTAAAACTCCCCTCACTTTGCTTGTGGTCCCTGGTCCAGTGTCTTGTTAAACCCCTGTTAAAATTAGAGGCAGCCATATGAACTTGGTAAGGTCCCCACTGGCTAGGCACCCCTGCTATTCATTATCAGTCTTAGGCTGAACATAAGTAGGGAAAAGTCAGGCACAGAAAGTATTCTGCAGTATTACCAGATGTGTACACTGCAGCAGCATTTCAGGCTAGGATACACTTTGCCTCTCAGAAGTTACTATATCTGCGGTGAGGTTGGCGGGGCACTATCACAGCCATTTATCAGCATCAGCATCACACACACACATACTGCTAGTGCACCCTTCACCATTACCTCCTTCTGAAATACTCATGATAAAAATTTGGTGCTCAGATACCATGGTGATGGGCCTGGTATAGGAATCAGAATAGAATAGACTAGAATAGAGGAAGAAAACATTATTCTCTAATCTTTTCCGTTTAATCTCCACTCACATATCCATCCAGGCAAGGCAGCATGTAATGAGACTTTTAGCATGAACACCCACATTGTCCTGGCTGAAATCTTACCCAAGAATGGGATCATCCAGAACCCATCTCATTCAGGAACTCATCCAATATTCAGACATTCTGTAAGTTCAGACACAAAAAAAACCCCTTTTTTATATTTGGTGCTACCTGCAAGCTTGAGTGTAACTTGCACTAAAGGCATATTTAAAGCAAAGACATAAGGCAACCACTCAGGGTAGAGAGAGGTATGTTGGTTGTCATGTCAATAAAGCCTTTGAAAACCCTGGCAGAGTTCTGCACTGAGCTACCACCACAAAGAAGGGACATTGTTTGAAGCAAACAGATTCCTTTTTATTATGACATAAGTCACTATACAGCATCTGGAGTTTCTCCACAGGTCTCTCCAGAAAACAGATTAGGAATCACTTTGTTGGGTGACTTTTGCTTTCATCTGTTTGGACACATCATTGACATGGTATTTTCACATATATATGTAATTCCAAAGAATGTGGCACAACTGTCATTCCTTATATAATTCAGAATATCTAGATTTCAACTTCAACTAGAAATGAATTGGCAAACAAGATGAAATTATTTGTCCATCTGAAAGCCTCCAAAGAGTTGAGGAAATAAGCCTTGATGCTCCTCAACCTTTTCCACATAGGGATGGCTGTTGCTTTGGTATTTCTTGACAATTTGCTCAAAAAGTGGCATAAATCCTTTTATTGACGCTGCCCATGAAAATGCCACAACTTTGTTTGGAAAGCAGTCTCCTTGCAAGCAAGATCAAGGAATATCTTCTTCTAGCCTTAAAGATGAAGATTGAATTATTATGGGGAAGTCATAGGGTCTGTGGAAGAAGTAGGATCACAAAACCACTTGTAGTCTTCAACTACATCAATATCTTTGGTTCTTACCACAAAAATATACTGGCTTCTTTCAGAAGGACAATGAACTTTGCCAAAACCCCTTCTCCTACCAAGACAAAAGAACTCCACTAAATACAGTAGATCATGATATTTACCTTGCTTTCATCCAGGAAAGTCTAAAATTGGGAATGGCTTAGGTTTTGTTGTCTAATTTACCTCACTGTGGTGACAATGCACGAGACTGCAGGTTCCAGCAGACTGTTAGGGAGATCAGACCTCCCAGTTTGTCCTAGAGAGGCAGCCAAACTCAAAAGCTGTTCATTACACTTCAGGTTCTGTTTTTACTCCATAAAGAAAAATAAGTATTTTGGCCATACATGCACAGTAAGTACATTTGGCTTTTGCCATGGGATAAGTAGAGAAATTTCCTACTAACATCCTTGGGCGCCACCACAAGGTCATCAAATACAGTAAATCTATTCCTCTTATTTGGATAGCCCCTTGGATCAGACTCAGATTCATTGACTTGAAACATGATTCAGTATAACATTATTTTACTTGAGTTCACAGCTTACAGCCTGAAGGAAACCATGTAGCTTGACCTCCTGCATAACTTAGGGCTGTAGAATTTCACCCAGTTGTCTTGTTTCATAAATCCATTATAAGCAGCATCAGGCAGATTCCAAAGAGTTTATTTGCAAGCAGAAGGACCCTAAAACACTAATTATTTAAAAAATACAGAGAATTTAAAAATTAAGAGAGTGAGAAAGCAAATTTTACAAAAACTGAAGAGGCACAAAAAGATGGATCCTTCTCTACCATGCACATTCTTGAAGTCAAGAATACCACTCCCTCTTTTAGCTCAGTAATTATTGGCTTAGTTTCTTTGGCCCATACTATGCAGAAAGTCAGATTAGATGAACATCTAATTTGGTGAGGTCACAGCTGGAGTACTGCATCCAGTTTTGGGCTCCACAATTCAAAAAGGATGTGGAGAAGCTTGAGAGAGTCCAGAGAAGAGCCATGTACACCATCAGAGGTCAGGAAAAAAGACCTTATGATGACAGGCTGAGAGCTATGGGACTCTTCAGACTGGAAAAGCTCAGGCTCAGGGGTGATCTGTTGGCCACCTATAAGGTTACAAGGGGTGTTCACCAGGATCTGGGGGAATGTTTGTTCACCAGAGCGCCCCAAGGGATGACAAGGTTGAACAGTTATAAACTCCTGCAAGACAGTTTCAGGCTGGACATAAGGAAGAATTTCTTTACTGTCCAAGCCCCCAAGGTTCCCATCAAACTTCTCTCACCCTACAAGCAAGAGCTGGGTGAAAAACAAGAATTATCCATGAGCACTGATGTGACATATAGCCTAATACAAACTTTACTACATTCTCAGTCCTTTTGCTTTGACTTCACACACAAATCCATGAGAGCTATTTTAATGGTACAGATATTCCTGCACAAATTCTGGTGGCCTGAATTCATTAAACGAAATGCTTTGACATTCTAACTTTACAGTTCCCATGGGAACTTCCATGATGCTTTACAACCACAGGAAAACCTGCAGTGCCCTCATAGGAGATGTAGTTTCAGCTGAGTAGGGCCCATTTCCCAGTTCTGTACTCAGCAGTTCATCTGTCACTGTTGAATGCAGTACTGAGAATTGGGCTCTACTCTATTGGAACTACCGGGACTGGGCTATATGAGCCCTACGGAAACTGCTGTGGTCATAGAGCCAATGGCTATGACCTGCTTCTACTAGAAGTACCAGGTTGTGAGGAGATAGCCATGCTGGAGGAGCCCATGTGAGACCTATCCCCTAGTACATGCATGGGACATAAACATGTCTACATGTCAGAATGCTTTCTTCTTCAGCTGCCATCTCCCTTTTTCACTGTGTGTGTTCTGATGACGTGTAAAGAAAGTTATAACTGACATAAGAGAGGAACAGAATTATTAGGATGATCCCCAGAGTCCCCGAAGAGAGGCTGTTACAAGTAACTCACTATGCTTTTTCTGAGTAGGATTGTGTATGTACACCCACACTGCTGTTACTAAGGGCTAGATTGCACAATCCTTACCAACACCGGCAAGCTCCTACACAAGTAATCTCATTGACTACTTCCATGAATAGAGCTCACAAGGTTGAGTAACGGTTACATCATCTAATCTTAAATTTCCTTGTGCTAACAAATGGTAGTAATGGTGACAGGAAAATTACAGAACAGCAACTGGCAGCTATATGCAATGTTGCTGAACAGGGGATAGGGCCTGGTGCTTAATAAACACAGAAACATATGTCAGGACAGTGTTCCCCAAAGCCAGACTACAAACTTGGGCACTGAGCAATAGCAGCAAGGGTATGTGGCCATGCTTCTCACAGATAGTGCCGCACAACCCATCCCTTCTCTCAGGCAGACTCTAACAGTGATTCAATTAAATAAGCCAGTCCAGGATGCAGCTGTACTGTGTGTGGCTTAGAGCTGCCTGCACGCCTGACTTGATTATTTAATGTGTGTAATGAAGGACATCTCACGTGTGATTATTTCATGTATGTGTGACAAAAGAATATTGACTCCAAATCCGACCATCACCACCACTTTGCTCCCAGCCTACAATAATGTAGATTTGTACAAAAAAACGAGGAGGTAGCAAACAGAGCCAATTATTAAAATATTTGCTGCCAGAGAAGTAAATATTCAGTTGAATGACAGAGACCTGGATACCAGAGCAATGTTCTTCACATGCAGAGAGAAACAAAAACTGCAACCCCCTATTGCAAATTATTGAAATGCATCAAAGGACTGTATAGTTTCAAGGCACATGATGTATTTTCTTGCGTATAACATGCACCTGTTTTTTCCACAAAAAAAAACCCACCCAAAAAGTTGCTAGAAATTGAAGTATACATTATATGCAAGGTAATATGGTAAAAGCAGTTTCAAAACAATAGTCTGCACAAGCAACAGAACAATGAGCAGGCTCTACTCCCTAGCTGTTCCTACTCAGTTACTTACTACACAGAAAGAATTTTTTTTCTTCATTCTGCCTCTCAGAAAAAAAGGGGGTGTATCTTATTCTGAGTACAATCTATATGAGAAAATATGGTATGTGGGACACAGTCAAAACAAGCAGGAAACAGATAGCAAGATAACATGGATGTATTTATTGTTATATATAGTAATATATATATTGTTATATATAGTAGTAAATGACTATAGTGAAGGGGCTAGATACCATACTGAAGCAGGGGGAACATGGGAATTTTGCCTCTGTGCAACCACAGAAAGCCTTACTATCAAAAGAAAACAAAGGAGGGAGTCAATTTTTAAGAGGGGCAACACTACTGTCGACAGAGCCATAACAAGGTATAACAAGGCAAACTGGCACCTGGGGCAGCAGGAAGTAGGGAAGCAGAGGTGACTTCCAGCTGTTGTCATGCTGCCAGCATAATCATGTTGCTATGGTAGGAGATGTTAGTTTTGCCTTCCCCACAAACTGGTACCCAGGGCTGCCCCAGTCACCCCACCCCATTTATGCTACTGGTTCTTCACTCTGAACAGTGGTGGTCTACGAGGCTATTGCCCTGGTGCCCTCTCCTCCCCACCCTCCCCCTCGTTACATGGATGGCTGTCAATAGGCTGTGGAAATATAAGCAAAAGTCCAAAACGGGGAGCAGGTTTCATGCAAGCAGACCTCTGCTCTGCACGAAGCGTTATTTAAGGGAGCGGGGCTCTACAGCGAAGCTCAAAGGTCAACTCATATAGAGGTCATTGCAGGATCAGGGCTGGAGTTACTTGACTAGGCAAACAAATTATTTTAGGCAAGGCCTGACTGGAGAAGCCTGGGAAGGAAGAAGTTTGAAATGACCTTTAGCCTGCACCGTTCTCCAGATATGGGAATCAAGGGCCCAGTGAGTTGGTCACCCCCTGCTTTTTCCTTATTATGGCAGCACACAGCAAATCAAGAAAAAGAAACTGCCCCAGGTAATTACAGTAACCAATCACACAGCCGTTATGAGAGGTAGCAAATGCCCATGGAGTCTGCACAGGAAGAAATTTGTACCGTAGAGTAATTGCTACGCAGTGCTGAGTGACAAACAAGTTGTGCACAGAGTGAAGGCTGGAAGCCACTGAGGGTAAGGCTCATCACTGTGCAGTGCACTAGCACCAGGCTTCTGTACCATTTAAATCTTTCTCAAATCCATGGGGAGGGACCTAGATTTAAGTGGGATTTAAATGATGTCCAAAGCCTGCACTGATCCTCTCCATGGGGGTGGGGAATTTTACCTTCAAAAATCAGCTCGCCCTGACTAGCTTTGCCAAACTGTGTTACAAAGACCCACATGAAAGAGTAAAGAAAAACAGCAGGGTCAGCAGCACAGAGGGAGACAGCACAGATGGGATCTACAAAGCACTCCTTATGCCCTCAGCTGCCAGAGTCTGTCTTCCCTTGTACAGGACAGCGGAACACAGGACAGGAAAGGGCAAGCAATCATTTGCCCAAGGAATCCCCAAAATCACTGCTTCAGACCCTCACATGCAACCATAAAGGACAACGCCAGTATCCTACACCAGTAGGAGCCAATCTTTTTGACAGGTGTGCCACAAATTAGCCCTGCAGCCTCCTCGAGTGCCATTCCAATCCCCTTCCACTGCCCAATCTGTTGCTTTGCTTTCTATTCCCTGCCCTATCTGCTGTTGTGCTACCTGCCCCCTCCCCAGCCTGATGAGTGCCACCCACAGAGGTTGTCCATGCCACTTGTGGCACCCATGCCACAGGTCATCATCCATCCCTACCCTACATCATGCCCCAAGTAAGAGCAGGGGAGCTGAGGTCACTGCCAATGTCCTGCCACTTCAAGTTGTTATATCCTCAGAAACAGTAACGTAGCAAGGAAGTCTGGTGCCCGGGCCAAATTCTGCCTCACCCTGCATCCAGATCCAGGGGGAACGTGCCCCTCATGCTTGCCTGGGAGTGCATGCAGCGGCGGGAGCCACCCTCCCCCTGTGCCCACACTCCCCAAACAAGTCACTTGTGGCTCCGTCCTGCATCCCACCCTGGCTGGGCAGCACCTGTTGGTGCCCCTTCTCTTTAGCACCTGCAGTCGTCCACTCACCCCGCCCTTGCTATCGTATTGCTCAGAAGATCCTAGGAAAAGGACCTTTCCCCACACTATAGCAAACAGCTGAAAAAAAACCAAAACCCCACCATCCTCATTTACACCCACATGGCCATGATCTCACAACACAGTTAACTTGAGTGACCTCAGCAGCAATTGCTTCTCTCTCGTTAGCTTAGCTGGAGTGAGAGCAGCCATTCTGCAAACAGCAGGTAAGCTGCTGCAGCCCCACTGGTGCTGCACTCAATCCTGTGTGATGCTGGCACTCTCCTTGCACCACAAAGCCAAAAATCTCATCACTTCCTGCCCCAAGTTGGGATCAGACATAGGATTCCAGTTGGTCTCCCAAGATAAATCATCTCATCCTGGTATGCCTCACTTATGCCACTACCACTCACCCCCAAATGAGACTCCATGGCCAGAAGCAATGCACATTGCCAGAGAATAGACGAGTCACTACAATCATGATGTGGGTTTCACAACCATCTGTCAAAGAGTGTATCTACCTCGTGTGTGTATGTGCACTGTGTCCATGCATGCAGGTTTGACTGTGTTATGGGTCTGTGGGAATGGATGGATGTGTTAAGTATCTGTGTATATGTGGGTATGTGCTGTGCTCTGTGTCTGCATGTGGGTGAATGAGTGAGTGTATCATGTCTCTGTGGACAAGTGTGTAGTACATCTGAGTGTTGTGTTTTATAGTCACTTTGTGTATTTGGTGGCCTCTGTGAATCTGATGGGAAATTCCTGCTGCACTCTGGCAAGAAGTTCCTCCCTGGGCTAATTTTTAATGGCACAGGTTTTGTAATCACCATTCAAGCCTGAGGAGCAGGAATTCCTGGGAAGTAATTGGCTTTGTCAGTCTGTTGAGCACACTCGGCCTTCATCTCTTCAATTATTGCACGCATGTACCTTCTCTCACACTGATGTGCCACTCAGGGGAAGCCTCTGTGAATGGGTGCCTCTGTTCAAAAAACACAGCTTTCCTGATAGCTTAATCCAGGGCCTGCAAGAAGGGGGCAGTGCAAGAAGAGAACACCAGTCCCAGCTCAGCTGGTAGTCACTGAGCTAAAGCTATAGTCTGTGTCCTGCTGGCTACACAGAAGTGCCAGGATAGCTACTACAATACAGCATGTGTCCGGAAGTACACCCAAGGACAGATAGTGATCCAAGCCGACCTGGACAGGCTTGGAAAATGGGCTGGCAAAAACCTGATGGCGTTCAACACTGAAAAATGGAAGGTACTCCACCTTGGGAAGAAAAACCCACAGCATGCTTATAGACTTGGCAGCGCTATGCTTGCTAGCATCATGGCCAAAAGGGACTTGGAGGTCATGACTGACCACAAGATGAATATGAGCCATCAATGTGATGTTGCAGCAAGCAAAGTGAGCAAAACTCTGGCTTGAATCCATAGATGCTTTTCTAGCAAATTCCAGGATGTTATCCTCCTGTTGTACTCGGCCTTGGTGAGGCTGCAGCTGGAGTACTGCATCCGATTCTGGGCTCCACAATTTAAAAAGGATGTGGAGACGCCTGAGAGAATCCAGAGGAGAGTCATGCACATGATTAGAGGGCAGGAAAACAGGCCTTATGATGACAGGCTGAGAGCTATGAGACTCTTCAGCCTGGAAAAGCACAGGCTCGGGTTGGGGGGGACCTGGTAGCTGCCTATAAGTACATAAGGGGTGTGCATCAGGATCTGGGGGAACACTGTTCACCAGAACGCCCCATGGGATGACAAGGTGAAATGGTCACAAACTCCTGCAAGACCGTTTCAGGCTGGACATAAGGAAGAACTTCTTTACTGTCTGAACCCCCAAAGCCTGAAAGAGACTGCTGCCAGAGGTGGTGCAAGCACCTACTCTGGACTCCTTTAAGAGGCATTTAAGTAGACATATATCTTGCTGGGATCCTTTGACCCCAGGTGACTTCCTGCCCCTGGGGCAGGGGGCTGGACTCGATGATCTTCCGAGGTCCCTTCCAGTCCTAATGTCTATGAAATCTATGAAATATCCTAGTGATGGGATACCAGAAAATCTTGTTTTGCCTTCACCACACCTCTGAGCTCATCATTCTGCTCACACCCCTGGAGTTATGTCTTCGCTATCCTTTGCTGTACAACTTATGCTCAAAGCAACTTTTTCTCATTGATACTGAGGCCTTCCCTATACTGGAAAAGGTTTGCCAGTATGGATCTACTGGCAAAACCTCTTGGAAATGCAGCTTATATAAGCAAAAGGGTGCTACTGCCATCATAACTGAGACCAATTCCCTGAATGGATTAAGTTTTATCAGCAAAATAAAGTTGTTCACCAGCAAAGCTGAATCTACTTTAGGAGAGTGATTAGGGCTGGGTAAGGGTGTATCTTCCTGCTTCTAACTGACATGGTTCTGATAGCATTTTTTAACAGTAGCCTTGAGACTCCTTTGTGCTCTTCTAACTATGATGAGGAGTTTAGAGTGGGTGCCAGTGACACTTAATGGCATGTTAATTTTCCCTGAGCCTGAAGAAGGGTATGTGAGCCTGAAAGCTTGCAGAAAAAGGTTTGGGTTTTTTTGTGATTTTTTAATTGGTCTAATAAAACATATCATCTCTGAACCAAGAGTTCTAGAGTTTTGCATTTCTTAGTGACACTTGATCACACTTTAAAGCTGCCCTGAAGCTGCCAGAGTCATGTAGTATGGACTGAATGTGAATGAGACTCAGGCCTGATGGGCTGTACATCTAACTGTACAGAAAATACCATTAGAAATTGAATACAGGGCAAGCTAAGGGCATGTCTCTTCCACTTACATGGTGGTCCCAAGAGCACTACTAAGAAGCACACCTTCTCCACCAGGTCCCACTCAACACAGACAAAACCCAGGAATGAGGTGAAGCTCCCGCCAAGGGTGGGAAGGTGAGGGGAACCTGTCAGGGCAGGTCATGCTGCCCCCTTTCCAGATTTGGTGCATAGAAAGCAGGAGTAGGGGATGGGTGAGTTTGTTCTCAATACTGCTTCTGGGAATGCTATGGAAATGATATAGACGTGTCCTAGGTTGATGTAGTGCATTGTGTTGACATATTCATAGTGTTCATTATGGTCTCTTTCTCATGCAACTCGTTCTCTCCCACTCAGTTATGAGCCTCCCGACACCTCACTTTCTTCACCTCCAGTGCATGCAAAGGATCCCTGCTGTCATTCTTCCACTTTCAACCCCACAGTGCGATCTCATCCCCACAGTGAACGATCTGATACCATCTTTCTCTATATGGCCGTTGGCTCCATCGCCATTGCCCGTTCGCCATTCACACTGGGCCCTGTTGTGTGTCCTCTGATTGCCATCAGTGAAGATCTGGTCATTTGCTCCCAGCCATCTCACAGGGATGCAGGCCGGCGTTCACTGCCTGCGACTCTCACTCCCTCTTTTCCGTTAATTGCATCCCTCAAGCAGAAGGGACAAGGGGCTTCATAAATACTGCTGGCATTCTGAGGGAGTCTCCCAGCCGGTAATTGCCTGAACTTTCCAGATGCAGTTCCAAACAAGAAATTAAAAAGCAATGTGACCTCTGTCAAGGGCACAGGCAACCCCCCACAATATAAACACTGTCTCCCATCTCCTGCAGAAACTGAGCTGACAGGGACCGCCTGCTGGCTGTTCCGCATTGGCGTGAGGATGGCCAAAGCCAGTGTGAAGAGAACTGATGGCAATAACAGCAACCCGTAAATCAGGCCTTGCCCAGGGCTGTGCCCTGGCTGTGCTCTCCATACACCCCCTTATCAGAACAATTTGACATCACCCATGTTAGGGGAGGGGCAGGCAGCAGGGAGAGTGCTGCCAGGTGACCTTAAATTGAGATAAGAGCACAGGCAAAGCAGACCTGGTTCTCTTGAAAGTCTCCAGAGCCCACAGATATTTAGGCCTGGTCACCACCAGCCATGCCACTCCAGGGAGCCTGGCCCCTCTCCTCCCCCTCCTCCACCTGCAGTTCACAAAACCTCTATGTTCTTCTGGACCTGGGAGTGCTGGGTTTTTACAGATGTTTTCAGGAACGTTCGGCTTCCTTTGCTGTATCACAGATAAATCACTCAAGCAAAGAGTTGACAAAAACAAACAGCAGAGAGCAGACTGTAAAGGGCAATCCCTACACGCAGCCTCCTCACAGATGATTTGTTTCTACACTAGATGGGCAGAGTAACACCACTGACACCAGGGCCCTTTAGAATGGCAACATACACGTGGAGACTCCCTATATATGATTTTGCTTTGGCTAAGTTTCCAAGGACTGCTGCCTTGGGTCCATTCTCCCATGAGCTTGCAGGTTCATCTGAGTAGTGTGCAGAACACCTAAAATTAGGGGCAGGTTCATGGGTGCCCCACTCTTGGCCTTCCCCAGGAGGAGGCACCCCAGGGACGTGTTGTGGGAATGCAAAGACCTCCAATTTGCTCCAGTCTTCTTGCATCTTCAGCAAGAAGCTCTGTAATGAATAGTGCAGGAGTCCTGAGAGCTCTCCACTAGTCTAGTACCAGCAGCAAAGAAAGGCATTGGAAGCAACGTGGCAAGGAGGCAGGGAGCTCCCAGATACTGCATTCCCAGCCTCACCCAACGGGAGATGCATTCAGAAACAGGGCGAGAGCGTTGGCTGTGGGAAGAGCTCCCAGACGTGTCAGGCTCAACCTCCCCCAGGCTGAGCCAGGGGTAGTTTCTGCTGCTACCTGTACCCATTGGATTCCAAATAGACCATCCTGAGAACCAGCTATTATTGTGCACTTGGGTCTGCGTGAAGAACCCCAAAGTACTGAATATCCCCTCCTATGTGTGGCTTCTCATAAAGTCTGAGATTAAGGCCTAAATATCTGGCCTTTTTTCCCTCTCCTTTCTTACAATGTGCTATTCAAAGACTCCTGATGGCTTAACCAGGTCAGGCCACTGGCTCCCTCTTCCACCCTTTTATACCCAAAGAAATACCTATGGCATCTAATGAAAAATAAACAAGTCAATGTGGGCTTTATCCTTACCAAGTGAAATGGCAGCATTTACAAATGAGATTACAACATACAGCTCTCAACAGACTCCTGCCTTCCCCCAAAACTCCTTTGCTTCTACCCGCTGCAGAGAAGGTGCTGTTCAGATAACCAAAGCCTCCCTTGCTGGAGGCCCTGGCTACAAAATCTTTCCTCCAAGCCTCTGAGCCACACAGTCATTTAAAAACCAATGCCATGCTAAGGGCCGGGAAGAAGCTCACTGGATCAGTGGGTTAGTGCTCTGATTCTGTACCTCTACAGACCTGGATGCTGTCATCCTACACAGACGAAAGGTTATGTGGGTCCATATCACAGAAGCACTGTAACCCTTGACTATACTCAAAGATAAAAGCCAGGACTGGTATAGCAGGGATACTGTAGGTCAGGAAAGAGGGGCATCTGTCCCCAGCATGTTTTGGATCTAATTTCCTGTGTGTCACAGGCAGACCTCAGGCCACCTCACTTGCTGACTCTTTGACAGCATTAAAAATATGGGGCAATGTGGCAGATATATCTGGATGATCTCAAACTGGCCAGCTTCCCTAAGGAATTCCCATAAACAGGAGATGGACCAAATACATCCCTGCTGTAAATTCATAGATGTCAGAGAGCTCACAGCAGGGCTCATTTGGTCCACCATGTTTAAAATGCTATCTTTCAAAGACACCCCAGGGTCCCACAAAGATCAGCTAGCAACTGGAGAGGCCTTTTTTTTTAACTGAATGACAAGAACACATCATGCTGGAATCATGGGACTACTTTAAAAAATGATCATGCAACAGAAGTTGGGAGTTTGTAGGCTAGACAAATGTTTATAAGAAATGATTCTGAGCAGGGGCTTGGATTTCCTGAGGTCCCTTCCAGCACTATTTTTATGACTCTTATGCCTTAGTATTATTATTAAGCTCCAAGAGTATCACAGTAGCATTCAGCACAGGATTTACCAGATCCTACCACTCCAGCTGAACAGAGCTTGGAACAACCATCGCACATGAGAATAAGCAGCCTTGTCAGGTAGGACAAAGATCCTGGTTTTCTAGACAGCAATGAAATCATCAGGGGAGAGAAATTCAGAGCAGACTTGGTCTTATAGCTGAGCTGTCTCCAGCCAGCTCAGTCACTTCCTTCACTCTGCACTTCAAGTGCCTTCCATATGAGGATCTTGGAGCCATTCTGCCCTATAACCCTCCCTTCCTCTTCCTCTCAGTTCTGCCTCTCTATTACCTCTGTCTAATGAGCATCATAAAGACAATACCCTGGTCCTCATACTCAGAGCGCCTGGCCTAACCCAGCAAAGAGTATGTACTGTGTGTGCTGAGTCTGTATATTCTTCCAAATCCCTCCCTTTCCCACTCCTCCACTCAGAGATATCCCCACACCTATCTGTGATGCTGGAGCTGACGTTCTTCGTGAGGCTGCTAACGTACAGGGCAGGGGAGGAGAGGAATTAGTTGCCCTCTCACTGAAATCCTCAGTGAGCTCTCAGCTTTGTCCTTCCCTCAAGCTGGGTGGCTGTTGCACAAGTAGCGCTTTCTTCTGGCCAGAAATTCAGGTGGCGTAAATCACTGTAGCTCCCGTGACTTCAGCGAAGCTCTGCTGATTTGCCTCCTCCCATTGAGTTCAGAGCCACTGCGCTAATCTGCACCGGCTGAGAAACTGCCCAAGGCTCCAGGCTCTGTTTCTACCCCCTCCCCCTGCCCGCGCCCCTCACAGCATCCAGACATTTTCTTTCCCCTGGCTTGTTAAAGCATGAGCCCAGAAAATGGCACAGTCCAGTTTTGTCTGAGGTTGGCACTTTTTTAAAAAAGACTCAAGGAAAGCCCTCGTGTGGCAGCTGCCCTCTTGGCTGACACGCCAGATACTGATCCAGGGATCTCCAGAGTTAACAGCATGAGCTACTACGGCTTGAGTTAATAGCCAAGTCCCTGTGGCTGCCTGGTGTCATCTGTGTATAGGCACAAAGGGGGACTTCAACAGACATTCAGCAGTGGGTTCCACTCTCACACTCCCTGTTTCCTCCAGGCAGACAGCAGGACAGGTAGGCAGCGGGCATCAAAGCCTACCCCCACAAACTCACTTTCTCAGAAGGAGGGCTGCATACAGAGCCATTCCCTCAGGCCTGCTCTGGGGAGGGCACTCAGATGCTTTCTCTGCTTCATTATCTGGTGGATTTGATTTCATTCAGTCCATGTCTAGATGGGAAAAGCATCTAGTGTGGGGACAGGGCTAAGAATTTCACAAAATAGTTGCCTCAAATCAGGTTCCTAATTTCTGCAGTGCCTGATGATCCATTAGAAACTAAGCCCCAGGCCTCTCCTGCGCTTGCATAGGTGGGAAACAAAACTCATTTATCTACCCTGACCTACAACCATTAACTCAAAAGAAAAGCACCTTTCCCAGGTAGTGTGAAGACATTGTCCACATCTTCCCTTCCTTCTTCCCCTTGAAGACACAGGAACTGTCCTCACTTGTCCCCTGAACCATCCTCACTTGTCCCCCAGGCCCGTCCCTGTGATGTGTTATGGCCCAGATAAAGAGAGGAGCAGTGGATGGGACAGAAGGAGACCTTAGCTTATCTCTCATCTAGGGAATTTGTCACTCCTGTTCAGCTCAGCTACCCAGAACAGGCTTCCTCCAGCCCCTCACCAGGGACTGTGTCTGGTTTGTGGGGCTGACAAAGTCACAAGAGATGTTGAGTGCAAGAGGAGATCAAGGCAGAGCTGGGAAAGGCTTTAAGCCAATTCTCCCTGCTCTGCTCATCAGAGAAAAGGAGTGGGAGGGGGTATTTTCTACGCTGCATTGCAGGGCTTGGGCCCCTGCATTACCTCAGCCATGGCCTCTCGCTGCAGCCTCTAACTTCTGTGCCCCATCAAAGGGGCAGGCAGAGACAGCACAGAGTTTATGGCTGGAGGCATCATTCTGTGACCCCTTCAGAAAGGGCATCACAAACTTCACTCCTTTCTGAGCAGTGCTGGCTCCCAGCCCAGCCACCCCATCCTATCAGGAACACAGAGCAGAGGCAGCCCTCTGATTTTTAAATCTAACAGTAGACAAGTCATTTCTTGATGTGCATGACAGACTACAGAGGTCCCAGCTCTGGGAGAAAGCTGACTTCTCAGCCTAACAAACACTTCCCTCACATTTTCTCCTGGTCTCGTACGGGAAGAGGCTGCAAGCTATGTCTCTTATTCAGGTGCCCATCTATGGATTTGGGTACATGTATTTTAGGCCTCTGTATCTGAACATTTTGGCTTTGATCCCTCTGTGGATCAAGACACATACAGCTCGCACCTGATTAGGGAGCTGGGAGAGGTACTGAGTGTTTTTCACAGTGGTTTTCACACATTTGCACAGCCTTTTTCACATGCACCACTCTGTTGATTGCAAATGCCAACCATTACTAGTCAAATGAGATTTAGTTTTCATGGTGAGCATCTATGTATTTATAAATCCTAGAATAATAATAATTCATGCCAAAAGTGAGTAGTGCTTTTGAGTATCTATGATCCACCTCAAAGAATCTGATATACAGGGAGTGCAGAGCACGCACCTCAGTAGAAATCAATACACTTTGTTCCAGGCTCTGGAGATTCAGGTCAAATACACTCATACAAATCTACCAAAGGTACTCTTCTAGGTATCTTTACCCATGGGCAGATCTAAGATTTTGACACATCAAGACCATTACAAAGGATAGAGGGTCATTAACAACTGTGGAGTGAAGAGAGATTAACAGGAATTAGAGAGATGATAATGAACCATGAAATCAATTAACTTCCAGCACTCTCTGAATAAAAATGCCACTGCCCCTCCCAGGCAGCTGCTTTTAAATCCCCACTCTAGACCCACCCCTGCCTTTATTTGTATAAGTTAAGCCATCTGAGGGAATGAAAAAAGCAATGCTGCCAATATGCTGACAATAATGCTTTTTTCCCTGTATAACTGCCATCACAAGAGGTTTGCAAGCATAAAAGTGTCACAGAAAAATCACACCTCTAACCAACACTGCAATACTGGCAAATGCTTCTCAGGTAGGCCCAGCCTTAGCCTGAAAAAGCCAACTTTTCATTAGTGCTCAGTTCCCACTGAGAACAATAAAGAATCCCATTCTCCTGCATTAAGCACAGCAGGAACACAGCTGGATTCTGAGAACTGTTAAACATCTGACAGTAAGATCCTCATGGCAGGGACCTACTCTGTCACAGCTGATAAAACATGGATGAGACTTCACTTGGAGTAGTATGTCCAGTTTGGGGTACCCCACTTCCAGAAAGCCATGGATAAATTGGAGACAGTCCAGAGGAGAGCAACAAAAATGATTAAAGCTTTAGAAAACATGACCTGTGCAGAAAGGTTGGAAGAACTGGGATTCTTTAGTTTGGAGAAGAGAAGACCAAAGGAGGATGTGATAGTAGTCTTTTCATGCAAAAAAGGATTATTATAAAAAGGATGGTATCAATTGTTCTGTGTCCTCTGGATACAGAATTATCTTCTCTCAGGATAAGAAATAATGGGCTTAAATTGCAATGAAGGAAATTTAGGTTAGATATTAGGAGTGACTTTCTAACTCTTTGGGGGATTAAGCACTGGAACTGATTACCTAGAGAGGTTGTGGAATCTCTGTTACTGAAAGTTTTCAGGTTGGACAAATACTTGGTTAGGATGGTTTAGCCAGGGTGCTCCTGCCTTGAGCAGGAGGTTGGACTAAATTACTTCCTGAGGTCACTTCCAATCTCATGGTCTATAACTCTAGGTATAACTATGCTGCTATGGGACACATCAAGGATGATAATGAACTGCTGGGTCTTTTCCATCTATAACTCGAGTTTACCCTGTCTCCACCTTCACATTGCATTAACATGGTGATTTGGTTGAGCCAGCAGTAGCCTCCATAAATTCATCAATAATGTGCTTATGTTTGGCACAGTCCACTGAGGATGCTCTCTATGCTTTGTACATATTTTATCCCCTGTGCATTGGAGGATCCTAGAGTCTAATGGGGCTGATGGAAGCCAAGAACCAGGAAAAGTGTGTGCTAATTCCCAAAGTTTCTTTCTCCAGCATGGAACAATGCTGATGTAATTGCAGCCCTGCCACCAGCAATTGAAGGAACAGTCACAGTGCTATGACACAAGAGCCTTAGGTGTTTGAGAATAAAATGAGGAGGAGGAGGAGGTAAAGGTCCAGGCAGCAAAAAACACTTCCTGGAGAAGTATGCCTGGCTGTGCAGATGGTATCACTAGGAGGGCTTTGGCTTTCTAAACCATGGGGTGAAGTTCCAAAAAGAGGGAGAACTGTTGAGCAGATCCTAAATCCCTAACCAACTCAGTGAGAAGGGTCCCTAAGCCAAGCGAAGCAAAGCTAGGGCAGCCGCTCCATCCCACTTGGCATACTGAGAGAAGCAGCCTGTTTTAAGCTGACAGAGCGTGGTCAACTCCTGCAGTACTGCCACATTAGCATTTGGGAGCAAAGTCTCTTTGGGATGCTCTGGCGTGCTTTTATAAAATGAATTACTCCATTTTTTCCAAACCCTGGACTCTGGCAGCTGCTACGGGCAGGCTTGTAACTCTGTGCTGGGGCGGGTCTGAAAACATACCATGCTAGCGTCTCAGAAAGGCTGGGCTTTCACCAGGGATGCTCCAGCCTGGTCATAAGGGAGCTCAGGACTTACAAGTATTTTTGAAATCTATCCATGACTTATGACCCATTTTATGATTTGGAAGAAAGGCTGTTTTTGTGTTTGTGCTTGAAAAGAGGTGTGGGAGCTGGGGAAGGAAGGACATCACGTGTGTGAGTTTGAAGGGAGTAAGATTGGGAAAGGCAGAGGACCATGTGTTCACAAATGCTGGGCAGAGGACCATGTGTTCACCAATAGAAATCCTAGAAGGGGAGGAAGTGGGGGGTGTTTGGGATGTGTCTATCATTTGCTGAAGAAACAGGGATGCATTTGAGGGCAGGAGAGGGTGTGTGTGTGTGTATGTGTGTGTGTGTGTTAGAGTGTAAGGATGAGGGGAGTCTAACAAACCAGTGCAGAGAAAGTAAAATAGGGTTCTTACTAGCATCTGAGCGCATACGGACAGCCTAAGGGGAGAGTTAAAAATGGAGGTTTTCTTAAAAGTTTATTTCTTGAAAAGATCAGAAATGGTGAGGTCTTGGCAATACAAGTGAAAGCGGAACGGTACAAGGAAGAATATGGGTTCCGTCAGGAAACCTGCAAGCACATCCATGCAGGGCAGGGACAGAGGCCCTTTATAAGGCTGGCAGAGCAACCCCAACTCTGTGAACATCAGACTTCTGCTACCACGGGGAAACTGCCCAAAGACACATGTGAACTCTCCTGCCTCTGGGGGAGGGCTGGAAAAGCTGCATAGAAGGCAGCATTGTCTAAACTGCCTTGCTTTCTGCCTTGGTGTCAGTTGAGTGAGGGCACACCTTAACACACACACACAGTGTCACCCACCCATGTCACAAGTTTTGCCTGTCAGCAGCCAGATGTGCAGGGCGCCAGAACCACAAACCCTGCACCTATCTCCTTGACAGCTGGCAGGGCTTGTGGCCTCAGCAGGGACTAGGAAGCCTGCAGCTTTCACCCTGTTGCACCTTAACACACACAGTGTCACGTGCCATGAGTTTTCCTTGTCTGCAGCTTGAGTTGCAGTTTCCCCCCAAACTCCTGCACCGATCTCCTTGAAACTTTGCAGGCTTTGTTGCCTCAGCAGAGGCTAGCATCCCTGCAGTTTTGACCCCACTGTGGCTTAACATGTACACATGACATGAGTTTTTTGCTTTCAAGACTTTGAGGTGCAGTTTTCCTGAAACCCCTGCACCTAACTCCTTGAAACTTGGCAGACATTATAGCCTTAGAAGGGGCTACCATCCCTGCAAGTTTTATCTGAATCAGCCAAGAAATGACAAAATTATAGGCAATTTCATGCTTGCTCATTATAGCCTATGGGCAAAACGTTGAAACAGCGGTTTTGAATCGAAACAAAATTCAAAATGAAACACTGTTCCATTGAAACGCAAGTCGAAACAGAACGGTGCTGTTTTGCACAGCTCTAATGGGAATGCACTCTGACAGTTTTTCTTTCCTTTGGCAGCTCACTGCCAGCATAAGTCTTGCAAACTAGGCGAGCTCTACAATGAAGAAGGGGCAGTGGAACCTCCATACAGCACAGTAGCATTACAGAAAGACATCATACCTGCAAGCAAAATACCAAGAAATCCCATCCTTTTTTATGCATTGGGCAAACCCCAGGCAAAGACACTTAGTTTGCCCCAGCTACAGATAGTGCTGTCACTGATTTCTAAACTGAAAGTGCAGAAGAAACACAGACCCTGGCACTCAGGATTTGGCTGACCAGGATTTGAACAGGTGGTAGAGGAGCCTCTTTCTTAAGAGTCCATCAGTATCACTCTTGGGTTGGCTAGAGGAGGCTACTGTGGACAGCACTGCCTCCAGCAAGGAACTGAATGCATTGGCTACTAGTGCCCTTAGATCAGGGGTGGGCAAAATGCAGCCCGGGGGCAGGATGCAGCCCACCAGGCCATTCTATCTGGCCCAGAGGGCCCCTAAAAAATTTAGAAAATTAATATTTATCTGCCCTGGGCTGCCTGTCATGTGGCCCTTGATGGCTTGCCAAACCTCAGTAAGCGGCCCTCTGCCCAAAATAATTGCCTGCCCCTGCCTTAGATATACCCATTGTGGAGTGGAACTGCGGAAAATGTAGCGGCAAAGTGCTGGGTTGTTGGTTGTAGCCATGATGGTCTAAGGACATAGTCAGACAAGATTCTTTGGGTAAATGTGATATCTTTTATTAGACCAACTAAATAATTAGAAAAAAGATCTTTGCAAGCTTTCGGGCACAAACACCCTTCTTCAGGCTGGGAGACTCCACTGATAACATCAGCAGAGTCTCCCATTGCCTAAAGAAGGCTGTTTGTACCCAAAAGCTTGCGAAGAACTGTTATCCAACTATTTAGTTGGTCTAATAAAAGACATCACATCTACCCAAAGAACCTTAACTGCCTTGGTAATGTGCTGTCATTCATTCTTCATGGATCAAGGCTATGTTCATGCCCTGAGTTCTACCAGCAGCTTCTGGGGGTCCCCAGAAGCAGACAGTCCAGTCAGAAGTGGGTTGCAGTAGCATCTACTGCTCACAGGTCCTGCTCCAACTGGTCCCCAGAAAGTGAGCAGACCCACCCAAGGCCAGGGCATATGGGTGATGTAATGATTCCGTCTCTCACTCTCCCACAGAGGTAAACAAATCCCTCTTTATTAAAGACATGCAGTGAATGCATTATGCCATGAAAGTATAATGCATCTGACTTTCCCTACACCTCAAAGACAGCACAGTTGCTTCAGCCATGCCTGACTGGGGCACTTAGATATAAATGGCAGTGGTCTTATAATTGTTGCAAAGTAAATCACAACCTACTGCAGACTGAGCTTAAAGGGTCTCTTCCACTCACACTTGGTCTTTACTGGCTCAGGAAACACTTAGGCAGTCAGTGTTAACCAAAGGAGAGATGCAGCTTATCACCTGAAACTGGATACTAGCTGTACACAGCACCAAAATTAAGTGCCACATGCCTTGCACTCCAGAGACAAGGACTGCAGCTGGAAAGGTTAGAAAGCAAACATACTTGAACCAGAACCTTAAATCTGCAGCTAGGGAAATTAATTAAGAGTTAGCAGACTTAGGGAAAGATCCATGCTTATGACTGGACTCTTTCCCCCTGAGGATCCTAGTGCCTGTTGAACTGGGCTCAGAGCTCACATTCATAGATTTGGAGGGGAAACCAAAAAGGGACAAGTGTCAAAGGATCTGGACAAAGATGATGCTGTCACAGAGGTAGAAAAATAGTGCTTGAAAGAGGTAAATAACTCAAAAGGCTTTCTCAAGGCCCTGAAGCTATTGTATTCTGGTCTATTCTGGTTATTCACTTCTATTCTAGGCAGCAGAGATGATGGGGACTATGAAGTTTGCTGAACACTTTCCATTACAAGACACTAGCTTTAGTTGCCCAACTTTAGCTACCGGTATGTGGGCTGAATTTTTTCATATTGAGTGTTTGTCTTTGGTAGATTTTTAAAAAAATGCTTCAACATTTGCATTGTTTTTCAGCACAAGATTAGTGAAAAGGTTATATTGCCCATTAAAACCTTACAGCAAGTTTCATTAAGATGCTGACGGTTTGATGTTAGGGCTTGCAATTTGGCACAGGGCTGCCGTGGTGTCAGAAATGTGTCTTGTGGTATTCCTCTGAAAATCTGCTCAATCTTTGTCAAGCTGTAAACTTCTAAACATTTGACTTTACATACGCTCACTGAAGACTTGGTAGATTTTGGTCACTGTATTCTCTGAAGAGTCTGTTTACACTGAACATGCTCCTTCCCCTCACAGCTAAATGCCAAACAAAACTACACCTGCACTACACTACAAAAGAATACTGAAACTGAAATCTGGTTTGTATGTTTGGGTTTTTTGGCAAAACCTGCAGTTTTCTTGAAAACTCAATTTGCCATTGAAAAAACAGCTCCAGCTGAAAATGTTCAACCAACCATACCCTTACCTGAACCACTATACACCTTCCACCTTCTGCAACAAATGAATGACAACAGCAGCCTCTTTCACTGCACCACCTGGGATCATCTTTAGAGCAGATCATCTCTATTCTGAGTTTCAAATGGAGTGATGAGGTCTATGGAAAAAAATGACAGAAGATGTTGTCATTAAAGACTATCCAGCACAAGAGGCTGACTTGGAGTTGCACAGACAACACTGATTCTTGGCATTTCCTAGCTCTGCGATGGTTGACTTTGCAACCTGAAGCATGGTATTTCAACGTAGGGTTGTTTTTATTTATTTAGTTATTTACAAGTGATCACCACTGAACTAATATTTGTAATATTTAGTCTGCCTCAAAATTTCATCAGTTTCACATTTTAATTCCTTTATCTTGTCCACAGGACAGAGGTGTGGTGCTAGAGCCATTAATGTGTCTTGCTAGGGAGTTGGTTCTGCCCCTTTCCTTCAGACGTAAAGGGAGGACTCCAGCATACAGTTTTTGTCAGTTCATATAATTATGACTAGCATCAACCTGTCTCAGAGTAAATGATGGAGGTGGAGGTGACTGGGCTGGAAAACAGAGAGAGAAGAATTCCTATAAAAGCCAGTTCTGTAGCCAACTCTACCACCAAGCCAACGACTGTACTTGCTTCACCCTGCCCTGGCCTCTCCCCTGTGGAGGGGGGTTGTCAGCAGATGTGGCCCAGTCATGTGGCATCAGCTTTGAAGGCAGAGCAGAAGCAGCATCAAGCACCTTGTGCATAAGCTGTGGGCGCTCAGGCAGCCTGATGGGAACTGGCACATCAAAGTGGGATTTGTGAGGAGGTCCTGCAGGCAGCCTGTCCTCCTCTCTGCTGGGGAAAGGGAAGAGCCCTTTCTGCAGGTAGCTGGGCTGCCTGAACCCTTTGAACCAGGAATGTGCTGCCTGCTGTCTGCAGATTAGCAGAGGTTGCTCTCTTCATCCTTCTGCATTCAGATGCATGGCCTACTTCTGAGTGAGTAGAGAAAAAATATGGCCTGGAGTTGCCTGTCCTCTTTAGGTCTGGTTACTAGATGCTCCACAGTCCCTTGAGAATACACAGGATGCTCCACAGTCCCTAGAGAAGAAAGCTAGCAGAATATGTTCAGAAAGCCTCTGCTACTCATTGTTTGGGTAATGGCTCTCAACCTTCTTTAGACTCAAGACACCCCTCCATAACTGTTCTGAATTTAGCAGCACCCTCTTTCAAAAACAAATTTCATTCATTTTTTGACTATGAAAAAATAACAGAGCAATTCTTCTGCTACAGAGAACTCAAAAAGACCACAACAGTCTACAGTGTCTTTGACATCATGAATTTCTATTTGAAAGCTCTGGATTAGCCTTGTGAATTGTGTGTAGGTGTTTCCACATCTAACAGTGCTAATATTGTGTGCCACCCTGTGATACCCCAGAGTGCCATAGCTCCCTGGTTGAGAATCACTGGTCTAGTACCACTGCCTTGCCCACTAAGATCTGGAAGCACATTACAACCATTGTTTAAGTTTCACGATAAGCCAAGGAGGCTGAGACAGAATTATTCTTTCCATATTTCAAGAGAAGTAAACAGGCACAGAAAGGTTACATACATTTCCAAAAGTCAATAAGTGAGTCATAGGTAGAATAGGAGAGAAGAACCCAGGAGTTCTGATTCCTGTTCTGCCCATTACAACAATACAAAAGGCAAGCAAAGAGAACAAATGTTATGGGCGTGCCAACAGTAATCTAGTATTTAATCCCACAACTAACAAGCAGAGGATTGTTTGTCTATGCTAAAGGGAATCAGAATTCATGGTAGAGGTGATATCTTTTATTAGACGTGGGGTTTTCAACCTTTTTGGGTCAGTGTACCCTCAGCAGCCAGAGAAGGCAGGAGTCCTGTGGTGGCCAGACAAGTATACCCCTGGTTGAAAACCCATTTTAAACCAACTGCATTTTTGCAAAAAAAATTCTTTAATTGCAAACTTTCAGGCACAAGCACCCTTCTTCAGGCATAGGAGAAACGATTGTAAAAGTTCTCCTAGGTAGAAATGAAAGTTCATATTTCCTAGGAGAGTTGAATGTGTGGTAAAAACTCCTGTTTGGAACAGTTAATTTTATATGCAGATTAGGCTCAGAGAAAAGTTGGAATAGTCTGTTTACCTCAAAGTTGTTTGGTGGTAAGCAGGATGTAGTCATATTTCCTCCTGGTTATGGTGTTTCATATTTCACAGAAGAGTAAAAAGATGGACTGCTCTTCTGGACAGACATTTCTTACCTGGTAATGTGTCTCTTAGCTCTGTGCTGAGGCTCTGTGATGATGTAAATTACCGCAAACAAAGGCAGGAGCAGAATCTCAGGTTTCAGGTGGTCAAGATTACTTCTTCCTTGTAAAATTATGAAGATTTCATTTTTAAAATGTCTTAGACAACCTTTGTCTATGCTAAGCCTTTCCTCTTCTGTTAATACCCACAGCTGTACTTAACTGCTCCAACAATGATGGGTGCAGCATAAAAAAAACTAGACAGAAGAAGGGGATTCAGGCAAATAAGTACCTCTCGTGGCAGACAGAAGAGAAGCTTTTTCTCCCTTCCCTTCATTTGTCCACCTACATTAGCTGTATTTACATGTGCAAATGTTCAATATTTGACATCAAATGGTAGACAGGAACTACCAGAGCAGACTGAACCAGAACTCCATCTAATCTAATATCTGGTCTCAGTCCATGCCCAGTATCAGATACTTCAGAGACTAGCACTGCACTGTTTTTTCCTAACTAGTAACCGTTAGTGGCTGAATCTTCCAAGAGTTGTATCCCATTCTTTTGGTTACTATTGTTCTGCTCTTTTACCTATATGAGTCTCTGTTTTTGATTGGTTTGTTTTGTCCTCAAGTGGTTATCCATGATGTGGCTAGGGCCAAATGCATTCAGCATTTGTTATAAGCCAGTCCTATGGACCACCACTGGAACTAGGAGCCACCTATACTTTTTTATAATGGAAGCTACAGCTGGGCGACATCCTTAACAATGAGGAAATAACCATCTTCAGTGTCAAGAGAGAGGGACAAGGAAAGCATTTTCTGAGCAGCACCAACTCTCTTCTTGCACCACAGGATCAGAGCAACTCCCACTGACACAGCCCCTGATGTCAAGCACAGCAGGTTTTTGAGTGTAGACAGTTTTGGTTGCTTCCTCCTTACTGGCTGTGCCAGGCTTCCCACTGTATCCTCCCCCTATTCTCTCTTTCTCTCTCCCTCTCTAGAACTCTACCCCTCTTTGTAAAAAAGGTATTGACCACATGATTTTCACAAACAGCTTTTGCTCTGCAGCTCATTCATGAACGGCTCATTTCAGAATATGCCTGACATGCAAGCTATTGTGATTGGACATAGAGGTCTTGCAGTGTCCTTCTAATCCCAAGTGGATGAGTGTGATCCTTAGAATAGTGAAAACATTCCCTCAGGTACACTCACAACTGGCTTTCTGAGAATATTCTCCAATCGTTATGGTTGGTTATTCCTTCCCTGCCCAGCAAATACTAAAGGGACACAGCCCCAGCCAGCATGTGCTTGTTGAAAATATTGCCAGGATTTACCCAGCTGGAAATGATCACCCACAGAGGTAAGAATTAGTGGCAATATTCACAGTAGCTCTGGTGTCCCCTAGCAGGATTTCACAGCCCAATTAAGACTAAAACCTGAGATGTAAATTCTGGGAGTGAGGATCTGGGAAACCACGCTATCCCAACCATCCTTTCCTCAAGAATTCCTCCAAGATTGTAAGCGAACAAACCAAAGGCCCACACTCAAGCCCATCCCCAAAGCCACAGCTTCATGAGATTCCAGAAGAGATCATGTTGAGAAGCATTTCTCAAGGTGGCAGGGCTGCTTTCCTTCAGAAGGGAACTTAAAACAAAACAACCAAAGCCACTCAATTAGAGTTTGGGGCTTAGACTGCCCTTTATCTCATGAAAAAGGGATTAAAGCCCTCTGATAATTTATAAGGCTCTTAAGAGTTTAAAGGGGAAGTGAGCTTTTATCTGAACTATCAGATAACAGCAAGCATGCAAAGGCCATGCACAAGGCAGCCCCATGCTGCAATCACTTCTGTGTACCAAAAAATCCCTGTGACTAGCCTGACAGTCTGACCTCGCTCCCACGAAAGTTGGCCACCAGAGACCTCTGGGCTCTCTTGCCCTTGTAACCAGGCTACTACAGTATGTCCCATTGGCTCAGACAGTCAGTCTGGTAACTCTTGGAAACCTTTAAACATCATCACTTAGAAGCTCACCTTCACATGTCTTCAGCTCAAGGCTAGGTCCAAAACAGCCGCTTTTCCTACATGCTCCTGAATCAGTATTCTCTCATGACATTGTGATGAGAGAATTTTTCCTCTTCATCACATGCTGATGTCACTATTATTTATGGAGCACTGACAGCACACTCATTGCTGTGTGTATAAATAAGACAACACTGTCTGGGCCCCAGAGATCTTAGAAGCCAGTCTGACCTGTTTTTACAGGTTTGGTGTTTCATTCAATCAGTTATTATTTAGGTGGTTGAAGTCATTGTCCATTATTATCTTGGTAGATTTTTCCTACCTTCCCAGGTTTCTCTCACTTTATTCACTAGCAAAGATGATTTCTCACAACATCCACATTACAGCAGACTGGTGACACTTTCGATAAGGGTGGGAGGCATGTGAGAGTGGAAGCCAAAACTTTAACTGGAACTGTCCCTAGACAAAGGATATCAGTCCCTCAGGATAGAAGAAACCATGGGCTTCACATTCTTCACAGCTAAATGCAAAGCTCCCTTCCACTCAACTATCCCATAACTTCCCTGTGCACCCATACAGCCCCATGCATCCATACAGCCCCTTCTGTGGGCCTTTCCTCAAGGATGGATTTCATCCAGCAGTAAACAATCTGTTCATACCAGTGGCCCCACTGTATGGAAGAATCACATAGCCAGATCCTTTGTCACTTGAGTAGCCAGATCACTCATAAGAAGTCAGCAGCTGAAAAAACATTACCTCTTATCTGCCTTGCAAACTGTCTGTGAGAAGGTTGCAGTGTTCTTGAATGAATCAGTGAATCTAAATGGTTTGCCGAGGACTCATGTGTTTGAAGAACCTTTTTAGGGCCTTCAAGAGGACCAAGCTGAAGGTTGGCTGGGGAGCATTTGGTGACATTTTGGGGGAAAGTGTTGTCTAGTGGATAAAGCAGTGGGCTGAGAGTCAGTCCAGCAACAACCAAGCATCTATGTGATCTGCAGCATGTCACTCTTTTTGTTTCTCAAGGCTATAAGGTTACTGGTCTGGGACTGTCATGAGATGTTCACACTAAACTTGGTTGAGCCCCCTAAGAACTATCATATTATAGATAATGGGTGCATCTACATGTGAGCATTTACTGTGCAGTAACCAAAATTTCTGCACAGTATGGGCATGCATTTACACGTGCATGCCCATACAGCGCAGTAAATAAGGTGACTTACTCTGACTTTAGCGTAAATGCAGGTATCTTGCTCTGTAAGATATTTACAGTGCAGTAAATAAGGTGACTTACTCTGATTTGAGCACTATGCAGGTATCAAATTTATGCCCAATTAATTACTGTGCAGTAATGCACGTATAGATGCCTTACTGTGCAGTAACACTGTGTGTGTTGACTGACTTGGGACTTTAACTCCTACACATGTAGATGCCAGTCTATTTCTGCTTAGTGCAGAGAAATAATGTACTGTACAGTAAATTTATGCCAGCATAAATGCTTGTGTAGACACGCCCAATAAGTAATAAATGTGTGTAAGACTTTATCTGATCTTGTGTGTTTTAATTTACGGTACTAGTACCCAAAAGCATAAGATGGGCACCTGGAGACACATGTGTACAGATGAAGAAAAATAAATATTTGAAAACAATGAGAACGGGGCAATAAAATCGGAGAGAGTGAATTTGTTTTAAAATTTGAAGTTGTGCTTTGGGAAATGCTTTATTCAGCCATCTCTACTGAATTTTTTATTTGTATATTGGACATGGGGAACCCTCAGTGATTTGTGGCATATGTGTGTGGGTTTCCAGCTGTATCTGCATCTGTGACACTGGGTCAAAAGATACCTGAGGCTGTGCTGTGTATATTAGGGTTCAGAGTACTTATGGCTGTCATGCTGCTTTCTGGGCTTTAGAGCTGGCCAAAAAAAATTTAATGTGACAAACCCCTAATTCTCATAAGGCCTGTATAATAACATCTCATTCTAACCATATGCAGCTGTCAGGTCCAAATAAAAGTATCTATTAAATGTGCCTCACTGAATTTCAGTCTCTCTCTTAAATAGTCATTGGTACTAATGCAGACAATAAGTAGGTTGAACTGTCATCTAGGACATGCACAAGACAATCTGCCTGTATGACCAGTTTTAATGGGGAGAGTTGAAACATTCATGGTTAGAAGGACTGCCCAAATACCTTGAAAGATTTCTACTAGAATAAAAATCGGAATTTACATCTGTGAGTGTTCCCATCCCAAGACTGTCCTAGCCATGAGCTGGATGCTAGGAATATTTGTGAGAACCATGAATTGTACATGAATACAGATGGCCTTTTGTGGGAAGAAAAGTATTGGTGGTAGAAACCTCATTCTGAGAGCCAGACCCCTCTAATCAGAAACAAAAAACAATACCATATGATCCCATGTGTCCTTTAATTTAATTTTTTTTTTAATTTTTTTTTTCCGGAAGGGACCTTATAGATCTTCAAGTCCAACCCCCTGCCAGGGCAGGAGAAAAAAAAACTGGGCTCAAATGATC
>NW_017728943.1:82116201-82122784 GCF_001723895.1 Crocodylus porosus
TTCCTTGTTATGCCAGGGGGCGCTAGGGGAAACAAGGTCTCTCCCAAACCCTTCTGGTCCCCCCTAGTGAGTTTATAGATGGTCACCAGGTCCCCCCTCAGCCTTCTCTTGTGAAGGCTGAACAGGTTCAGGTTCCATAGTCTTTCATTGTAGGGTCTGCCCTGTAGTCCTATTAACATTAACTAACATAGCTTGACTTTTAAACATCCAGTACAACAAACTGCTCCCAAATGGGCTAAACACTCAAGAAATGTCGGTAAAAACGATATGCCAAACAGCAGTGTGCTGGCTCCTAGGCTCTTACTTTGTCTAGTTCCCTTTCCTTATGCAATGCACAATTGGTTTGTCTGTGACAAAATCTTTCGGTCTCAGCCTTTGCCAAAGTCCCCCTCAGCTGTAACTCGCCTTCAGGCAGCACATGGAAAGCCTCCAAAACAAGAACCGATAGGGAAAAACAGCTTGGGTTGGCTTCTTAGCCCTTGCCATGCCTCCCCCTGGCCTGCCATCAGTGTTCAGTCTCTGTCCAAGTTCCCATCCCACGCAGAGTTACCATCCCTCCCCTTCCACTTTAGTTTCCTTACATAAGAAGTGGAAAATTCTGAGAGAGAATTAAGCTACAGTGAGCTTTACAAACAGTGAAGACATAAATAATAGGGCTGTGCAGAACACCACCGTTTCATTTTGACTTCTGTTTTGCCGTTTCGATGGGACAGTCTTGCACTTTGAGTTTCGTTTCGTTTCAAACCCACTGTTCCACTTCGTTTCATTGAAACTGTTTCGCTGTTTCCACGCTGTTTCGACATTTCACCCATAGGCTATAATGGGGAAGCACAAAACCGCCTATAACTTTGTCATTTCTTGCCTGATTCAGATGCAACTTGAGGGAATGGTAGCCCCTTCTGAAAAATGCAGGCATGCTAGCCCCTGCTGAGGCCATGAAGCCTGCAAGCTTTCAAGGAGATAAGTGCAGGGGTTTCTCAGAAACTGCACCTCAAGCTGCTGACAAGCAAAACTTGTGACATATATGACTTTGTGTTAAGGTGTTAAGGCGTGCCCTCACTGGCGCTGGGGCCTCTATATGACACAGTCACTGACCAGCTACACAGTCACTGTCAAAGCAATTCTTTCCCCCTCTTCCCCCTCCCTCCCTTACTCTCTGTTTCCCTGCAGGCAAGCCCAGCTTCAGCTTCAAAACTCGAAATGTTTCGAAACTTTCAAAATATTTCAATTGCCCTCATTTTGTTTCAAGGCTGTTTCGAAGCCCTGCTTTTCATTTCAATTTCGCTGTTTCGTGCTCAAAACGAGTCAAAACAGCCAGCAAAATTTTGCACAGCCTAATAAATAAGCTCTCACTTGCCTGAAAAGCAAGAGTCACATTACTTGGAAGGGCAGACTAGACTGGTTTGACTAACATGGGATATGGGTTTCCGTGTTATCCTGGACGAGCCCTGTGGCCCAGATGCAGTAAGAAAAAACGCCCTGTGCTTTATGCTGTCATTAAAGCTCCAGGCTCTGAGTGCATCATACAACACAATAGTCTACATCGATATTACATATTTATATTATAATAGCTGCATGCCCCAGATACAACACTACCATTTTAACGGCCCCATGTTTCTGGTGTGATAATACACAACAGGGTATATTGTATGTTGTAATGCAACAAAAACTTTATGCTCAGAGTGGTGTAACTTATGGCAATACATGCATTATTTAAACTACCACTGGTGTGATATGGGGGTTGGTATTATGCAATAGCACTGAACAAGACCTATGTCACACTGCAACAACACTGTCACATCTCCAGTGCCAAAATACACAACACTGTACATCACAATGTGATAATTGTCACACGCCAGGTCCAATAACAGAAAGCATTTCCCAACGAAAAGAAAATTAGGTGGTACAACTACACAACAGGAAGAATGCTGCAATGTACAAAGTTGCTCCTTAAAGCTGGTTAACTGAAGAGCTGCTCAAATAAGACTCCAGCACCATTGGAGGCATCTTTGCATACATAACAGTGCAGGTGATCATAGAAGCAGTTCCTGGATTCATAAATTCACAGAAGTTTAGGGCTGGAAGGACCTTGTGAGATAATTGAGTCCAGCTCCCCTGCTCTGGGCAGGAAAGACTGCTGGGGTCAAATCACCACAGCAAGGTGTGCATCCAGTCTCCTTTGAAAGATCTCCAGGGTAGATGCCTGCACCATCCCCACTGGGAGTCTATTCCAGGGTCTGGTCACACGAACTGTGAAGAAGTTTTTCCTTATATCCAGTCTGAAACCTTCTTCTAGGAGTTTATGGCTGTTTTTCCTTGTTTTCCCCTGGGGCACTTTGGTGAATAGTTGTTTGACTAGCCCCTGATGCTCATCCCTGATATATTCATAAGCTGCCACCAAATTCTCCCAAACTCTTCTCTTTTGTGGGCTGAATAGTCTCATATCTGTCAGCCTTTCCTTGTATGGCTTGCTCTTCAGGCCTCTAGTCATACAAGTGGCTCTTCTCTGGACTCTCTCAAGCTTCTCTGCATCCTTCTTGAAGTGTGATGCCCAGAACTGGATGCAGTACTCCAGCTGCAGCTTCACCAATGCCGAGTACAGAGGGAGAATAACTTTCTTAGTTTCACTTATCAGTTGATACATGCCAGCGTATTGTTTGCTCTGCTAACTGTAGCATCACACTGGTGGCTCGTATTCATTTTATGGTCAATTATGACCCCCAGGTCCTTTTCAGACATGGTGCTTCCTAGCATAGTACCACCAAGCCTATACATTTGTTGTGGATTTTTCCTCCCCAGATGGAGCACTTTACACTTCTCAGTGTTGAACAGCATCCGGTTCTGGTCTGCCCATCTAACAAATCTGCCTAGGTCCACCTGGATCATCAGCTTACCCTGATGTGTGGCTTCAGTTCCCCAGAGCACAGTGTCATTGATGAACTTTGCCAGTGTGCTATTCACCTCCACATCCAGATCATTGATGAAGATGTTGAAAAGCACTGGTCCAAATACTGAACCCTGGGGGACCCCACTGGCTACCTTCTACCAGGTCAGCTCAGATCCATCTATTAGTACTCTCTGGGTTTGACCTCACAGCCAGTTTCCCACCCATCTGACTTGAATTGTTGAGCCCATGGTCACCTAGTTTTATCTTGAGAGCCTCATGGGATACCAAGTCAAAGGCCTTCCTGAAGTCCAAGTAAATTTCAAAGATTTCATAGACATTAGGGCTGCAAGGGACCTCGGAAGATCATTGAGTCCAGCCCCCCACCCAAAGGGCAGGAAGTCAGCTGGGGTCATAGGATCCCAGCAAGATAAGCATTCAATTTGCTCTTGAAGGTGGGAGCTGCTGGTTTGGTGCACCGTGAGGACTACACTAGATGCGCTTTGCTCCAAAGCAGGCTGCCAGCAATTGAATCACTGGAATCTTATGAGGGAGAGAGACTAAATGATGTCAACCTCATCTCCCTTATCCAGGTGGTGAATAACCTGGTCCTAGAAGGAGATGAGGTTGGTCAGACATGTCCTACCCGTGACAACACCATGCTGGCTGTCATTCAGAATTTTGCCTTCTACTAGTTTATCGCATATGGACTCCTTGAGAAATATTTCAAGGATTTTTCCTGGGTTTGAGGTCAGGCTGATCAGCCTATAGTTCCCTGAGTCCTTTGTCCTCCCCTTGTTGAAGATGGGCACAACATTGGCCCTCTTCCAGCTTCTGAGGCCTCTCCTGAGTGGTATGAATTCTCAAGGTGGTTTGCCAGAGGTCCTTCAATGACTTTGGCTAGTTCGTTCAGTGCTCTCAGATGGAGTTCATCTGGTCCTGCTGACTTACAGATATCCAACCTCTCTAGCTGTTCTTCCACCAGCTCTACATTGACTGGTGATAGGTGATCATGCTTACTGTGACTATTCTGCGTCATATTTGCATTTGGCAGGCTATCACTCTTAGACTGGTGGAATACAGATGTAAAGTACTCATTCAGGAGTTCAGTTTTCTCTTTGGTGTCAGTGATCAGATGTCCAAAGGCACTGAGCAGTGGTCCCACGTTTCCACTGGTTTTCCTCCTGTTACCTGTATACCTATAGAAGGATTTCTTATTATCCCTGGTTTCAGTTACTAACCTGAATTTTGTCACCGCCTTTGCTTTTCTAATTTGCTTCCTACAGGTGTGGGCCAATCTTACATAGTTCTCCTTGAGGTCTATTCCTAGCTCCCATCATTGGTAAGTCTCCCTTTTCTTCTTCAGAAATCTGTGACTTCCCTATTGAGCCAAGATGACCTCCCAGACCCTGTGCACCTTTTCTGCATACAGGTAGGGACAACTTCTGTGCATCAAGGATCGTGTCCTTGAGGAATGACCACTCTTCATCCACACTCTTTCCCCGTAATCCATGATCCCATAGGGCATTATTCACTAAGGTCCTTAGCTTACTAAAGTCAGCTTTTTTAAAGTCAAGAATTTGTACCTTACTGACAGATTCCCCATCCCTATGATGGACAGTGAAAGTGATAGTGCTGTGGTCACTGTTGTCTAGGTTACCCTCTATCATCAGATCACTCACCAGGTTGGCCCCTTGGCCAAAACTAAATCTAGGAGTGCATTTCCTCTGGTCAGCCTGTATACTTCCTGAGTCATGTATTGCTCATCAATATAAGTCAGGAATCTATGCAACCAGTCAGATCTGGCCAAGTGCTCTTCCCAGGAGATACCTGAGTAGTTAAAGCCTATGACAACTATATCCCATGCTCTTGCAGCCTCTTCCAGTTTTCTGGAGAATTCCAGATCTAGCTCCTCATCTTGATTCGGAGGTCTGTAATATATTCCTATAGTTAGGTCCCTTTCACCATGTCTCCCCCGCTATCTTGACCCAGAGGGTCTCAAGTTGCCCTTCCTTAGTACCAATTTCAGCTTCCAAGGAAGTGTACTGCTCCTTTACATATAGAACTGTACTTCCACCCTTTTTCCTTATGTAATCCCTCCTATGCAGGGTGTAGTCCTCTATAGCTAGGGTCCAATCATGGGTAGAGTCCCACCAGGTCTCTGTTATCTCTGTGATATTGTAGTCCCTGCAGGAAAGCAGGAGAGCCAGTTCCTCCTGTTTGTTCCCCATGCTCCTGGCATTTGTGTGCAGGCATTTGAGCCTCCGCTGGAAGTCCTTGGTTTCCTGTCATGCTGAGGGAGTTCCATTCCCTCGGATCATGCTGTAGTGTCCTTCCTGTTGTCTCCTGTTGTAATGGTTATTTCTTTGTTGGCCCCTGGGCTTGCTCCACTCGTTATCCCCCTGTTCCCTGGTGAATTCATTTTACCCTATTTATAATGTGTTGTTGCAATAGCAATCCCAATCAGGACAAAAGGAACCGTAGGTTCAGACATTAAGGGCACTTGTACATGTGATGGTTGTCACAATGTGCATGTGACAAAAATGTCATTTGTATGGCGTAATGGCATCATACATTACACATGAGCCAGTTTTGGGGGTTTTAGATGAATTTGTGTCATTGCAAACTAAACTACATCTTTTAATTTTCTCTTTTTTCATTTTTGTTTGGCAGAGCCTGCCCACCTCTCTCACAGCCGGGGGGCAAGCTGCCCAGCCTCTGAGCTGCAGGCCCCGGTCCTTCCTTCCTGGGCCCACCTGGGTGGGCTGCTAGCAGACCGGGTGCTGCCCCAGCTCAGAGGCAGCACCTGGCCTGATTCAACTATTCCCTGACCCTGCCTGCTGGAAGCCTACCAGGTGCTGCTCCCCGGACAGCTCAGAGAACAGCTGGATCAGTCTGGGTGATGTGTCTGAGCTGGGGCAGCACCTGGGCTGCTTCAGGCTGCCCATGTGGCCCTGGGAGGTGCCACCACTGTGGAGGGAAGAACCAAGGCCCTCCACAGCAACAGGGCTGCTAGACCTACCAGCAGCTTGCCCCCCAGCCATATGCAGGCTCTGGCTGCACCAAAAAAAAAATAGTCAGGCCCCTCATCATAATGTGACAGAAAAACTGAACCAGTTAAAACCGCACCAGTTCAATTTAGGGGGCATAGAATAAAAACCTGAGGACTAAACCCCCGTCATGTGTACAAGTACCCTTAGTGTATGTGCCACATTGCTCGGTGGCAGAACAGAGAAATCCTGGAAGCTATCTACTCAGACAGGATTGCTACCCCATGGGCCTTTCTACACAGGATGTTGACTACACAATAGCCTGATAATACTGCACAATAGTGTCACATGGCAAATCCCATGCCAAGACTGTCTGCGCAGTAGTATTAGGCTACTGCACAGTTGCATCATTTAAAAGGCATTTACCAGCACTACTGCATGGTTCTCCTGCTACAGCACATTTTTTTAGTACTTGCTTATACAGGTACTAAATAAATGTGCAGTAACCACAATGCAGTAGCATCTCATGTAGACGCCCCATAAAACTTATCTCAAACAGCAACTCAAGGGACTGATAAACTCTGTTATAGTTTCATAGTTTCATAGTTTGTAGGGTCGGAAGGGACCTGAGCAGATCATCTTGTCTGACCCCCTGCCATAGCAGGAAAGAGTACTGGGGTCAAATGACCACAGCAAGGTGTTCATCTAA
>NW_017728943.1:82122795-82140354 GCF_001723895.1 Crocodylus porosus
GCATCTTCCTTGGTCATACAACCCTGCAGGGAAAGAAAATAGCTGTCAATTTCTTCCTCTGCCTCCCTGATTCCCCTCAGCCTGCTAACCTCCTCCTGGAGCTCCCTCACCTGTGCCTCCAGGGCCCTAAGGCAGGCGCCTGCAGGACAGGTGTGGGGGTCCCCAGTCCCTACCCCCCCAGGCCTTGCTGGGCAGCTCCCACAGGCCAGGGGGTTGTGTTTAACAGGTATCTAACAGCAAGAAGAGAATATCACTACATTCAGTACAGCCCCAAATCAAGAAAGCTCTTCAGTGTCTGTTTTAATCATATTGACTTCAAAGTGACCTAAGGGCATGTGTCTAAATCTAAGCCTGTATTTAAGTGCTGACCTACATTCAGATGTTCTACTGACTCAGGTCCTCTGTCAGCAATACTTTGGGATGACCGTTTACCACAGGAGGTTCTCAAGCAAGAGTGGGCTGTGGGCCACATACAAGATGACAATGTCTATGGAGCCAATGAGCGGCAAGAGAAAAGTGGTCTTGTATACTGCAAGTGGTGGAGAGGCTCAAGGTACTTTAAGACAAAACCTCAGACAGGGAAAATTGTACTAAGGCTGTGGCATATTGCTAGGCAGTGTTGGGTTTCCATATTCTCCTGCTAGAGCCCCCTCCCTTCCAAAAAAGGAAACCTTGAGGAACTGATACATAGGAGCTTTTGAGGAATAAGCCAGTGACTGGCAAATTTGTTCACAAACGATTCCTTGACTTGTGTGATGGGATCCCAAGTTGACCAAAGCCATGAGGGTGCAAACTCCCTATGAGGTGAGATACCCAATTGCAGGACAGCTAAACATTGAAATATAAAAGACTCAAAATTATAATTAAGGAAAACACGGCAATGGAAGTAGGGAAGACAGAACACAAAATAAATGTTTGAAATACATGATCTCTAAACCCCTTTCATTTTCACACCTGGCTAGTGCTTTCTTCTTAACCCCTAGATGGCTTCAGTGGTGGGCAGGAATCATCACTGTCTCTGCAGCAACCTCCTCCTCATCCCTGGAGGTCTCAGCTTCCCTGTTGCCCTCAGCAGGTGGCCTCAGCCCAACTGCTCCAACCATTTCAGTTGCTGTCCCCACATGGCAGATGCCCTCTGTCTCTACTCTTTGAGACTTCATATCAGCAGGTTTCTGTGGACTGCAGCAGGCTGCAGGCAGGCTAGCAGGCACTCACATAGGCACGTGAACTCTCCAGCTTCAGCTCTTTCCCCAGCCAGTTTCTAGAAAGAGCCTGAGTTCTCCTAGCAGGGCCCTTCCAACACCAGCTTGAGAGCAGAGTGCCACAAGCCAGGCCACACCAAACCCCTCTGCAATCCAGCCACTACAACAAAACCCATCCAAAGAAACACTTTCAACATATAACATCCAAACAAACAATACAGCCACATAATCATCACAAATTGATAGCTTGAGCATAAGCTGCAGTGATGGCATGGCACATTTTGCTCATTTGGGAAGGAAACTGAAACAAGCCAGTGTAGAGGCAGAAGAGCCCTCCATGAAAATCAATTCAGGAAGGGATCCTGTACATGAAGATATGGCAGACTCTCCGCAGCCAATACAGAAACAGGCACCTACACTTGGTAATAGATTTGATAACTGTCTGGGTGGGTTGTTGAGGATGTGACATGCGTGTCAGATGATAAAACCCAATTTAGGGATGAAAGGCTCCTGTGCTGGGACATCTAGTGCTTGAACCCTGCATAATTTCAAGCATGTTAAAAAATTGGAGAGAGTTCAAAAAAGAGCCACAAAAATGAATCCAGGGCTGAATGAAAAGCTTTTTGGAGTGAGAGATTAAAAGGCTTCACCTTGCTTTGTTTACCAAGAGTAAGATCAATAAGTGACTTTATTATAGTGTTAAAGAAGCTACCTGAGAGAAAACACTAATCTCAAAATGACTCTCTCATCCAACAGAGAAAGGCCCAAGAAGAAGCAGCAGCTGAATTTCAAGTTACAAATTAGACCATGGATTTTAACAACGAGAGTAAGTAACCCTTGGAGCAAACAACTAAGACCAGCCTTGGGGTCTCCATCTCTCACTGTCTTCGGATCACGTCTGATTGCCTGTCTGGAAGATATGCATTAGCCAAACAGAAACAGAAATTACTGGCCTCAGTCCAAGGGTAGCTGGGTGATCTTCTGCAGCATGGGCTACACGGGAGGTCCATATAACAGTCTAATCTGGCCTCACCATCAATAGTTCCATGGGTGCAGTGTAATTTCTGCAAAATCCTGTTAGTTGGTCAGTTTGCTTAATCCAACTAATTTATAAAAGTGGGTAGAGTGTCTCTCCAAGGCAGAGACATCTAAAGTCTAGAAAAGACGGGCCTGAAAGGGAAACCTCTAAAAATATCTAAATTTACTGGGAAAATGCATCTGAGATATATGTGAAGGTGTTTTATTTATCAATGAAGCCAAACCTCAAGAAGAGGATCAGAATGGTCTTTATGCAGTGTGTGCAAATTCTGTTCAGAGCAAGGTGGGAGGACTCTTGTCCAGTGTCTGAACAAAAGTGCAGAGTGTGCCATTAGTTCAGCCATTTACTAATTAATACAAACAAAAGAAAACCATGAACACAGCAAAGAAAGCCCATGATGACGCCCTGGACATTGCTTCTGTACAATAACTGCCTTTAGTCTATGCAAGCTGACCCACTGCACTTCAGATGAACATCCCGTTGTAGGCCTGGGATGAAACCAGCCATTGGGAGCAAAACACAAATTCTTTATGGTACAAGTTTTGAATTAAGAATGTCGCTGCCAGAACTGGCTGGAACATTTTCACTTAAATGAAATTTTGCCATAATGTTGAAATGTTTTGCAAAGACAGCTCAATGAAATTTCCTTTGGGGGTTCTGAGGCAGTGGAGTCCCGCCCAAGGCTCAGTCCTTGGGTCCGCACTGTTCAATTTCTTTATTAGTGACTTGGACGATGGGATGAAAAGCAGCCTGTTCAAATTTGCTGATGACACCAAGATTTGGGGTGACGTGGGCACACTAGGAGGGAAGAACAGATTACAGCAGGACCTGGGCAGGTTACAGAGGTAGGCTAATGAAAACAAGTGCAGGGTGCTGCACTTGGGCAGTATGAACCAGCAACACACTTATAAGCTGGGAAACTCCTTCCTCGAGAGCACGGTGGCAGAAAGAGGTCTTGGAGTCATTATTGACTCCAAGATGAACATGGGCCAGCAGTGTGGGGAGGCAGTCAGGAAGGCCAACCGTACCTTGTCATGCATCCACAGATGCATCTCAAGCAGGTCCAGGGAGGTGATCTTCCCCCTCTATGTGGCACTCGTCAGGCCACAGCTGGAGTACTGCATCCAGTTCTGGGTGCCGTACTTCAGGAGGGATGTGGACAGCATGGAGAGGGTCCAGAGGAGGGCCACTCGCATGATCCAGGGACAACAGGGCAGACCATACAAGGAGAGGCTGTGGGACCTTAACCTATTCAGCCTTCACAAGAGAAGGCTGAGGGGGGACCTGGTGGCTGTCTATAAACTCAGTAGGGGGGACCAGCAGGGTTTGGGAGAGACCTTGTTCCCTGGTGTCCTGTCATGTGGGACAACCAGGTTCAGCTCCTTTATCTGCCTGGTCTAGCATTATTTGGAAAGGAAAGCATTGCTTTGATTCTGATGGAGCAGAGACTGGAACCAGTGTCACTCAAGACAGTTCCCCAAACAGCAGGACACATGCATACACTCTTAATCTTCCATGATTCAAGAGCTCACGTTTCCCTCCAAAAATGGAAATGCTGAAGCAATTCTGTTTTCAGGAACATGCTTTAAAAATGTTTGAGTTTTTTCCAGCGCAAATCAAACACCAATTTTGAAATTTGCTGCAGAATAGAACTGCCATCCTTTGGACATTTCCAACCTCAGCCTTACAAGTGTGTCTAAAGATCAGGACCTTTCCCAGCAATTAATAAAATACCATAACCAGAAAAAGGCAGAGTATGCTCACTCAGCAGGCAGCAGCATTCTTTCAGGACAGAAGAAAAGAAGACACAAAAGGTTTCAAATCCAAGTGTCTGAATGGAAATGCTGAGGGTCACCAAAATGGGGTATTCCCCTTACAGCTGAGACCTTATCTGAGAGATTTCTGCACTTGTGCTTGAATCCCAGGGCAGAAGATAAGTCACACTCTCATCCTTCCTCTATGTCTATCATGTCAGCACTAACAATGGAGTTAGATGAAATCTTGCCATTCATTCGGTTTCTATGATCTAGTATTCACCAAGCGCTTGATCATAGCTCCTTGGCGTGTACTCATGACACTTGAATCATGTTAGAAACAATAAGAAAAAGATATAAAGAGGTTTTAAATAGTTGCCAGTCTTTGATTCAACATGTATGGTTCCTTGGGCTTTAGACAGTTATTAAGCTATTAATTTGCTTTATTGGCTACAGTTTATTTACATTGTTAATGTGCACATGGATAATTACAAAATTAAGCTGCTGAAGTATAATCACCTAATTGCTGCCTGTGACCATGACAGATTAACTGTGTGGCCAGGACAATCCTGTAGAAGTGCAGCAGGCAAGTTTCAGCATGCCACAACCGAGGGTTTGCAAGCTGCTCTTTCCCATGTCCCCAAAGCAACAGAATGGGCAGCAACTGCCAGTTATTAGTGGGAAGCTAGGAAGGGTTTGAAAAATGGCAGCATGTTTCCTTTTCATTCCTATGCTAGGTGGTGAAATTCACCCAGAGCAGAAAACCAGCTCAAAGCCTATGGGCCAATCAAGTCCCAGTCAAATTGAGGGTAGAAGTGGAGTTGAGCGGTGTGTCACCTTGTGCTGGTTGCTCTCTCAGAGCTAAATTCCATTCCAGTTTAGCTCTGCACTAGGGGTCCTGCAGACTGAAGACCTCTGTATATGTGTAACAGAGTAATAGCAGTACAAGCTTAATACCCACTGCTGCTCATAGCCACAGAAGTACCTCTATCTTGCCACTTCCAAGAGGCAGTGCATCTCCATGCCTACAGCCAATACTATCTCCCATGATAGGTCCTGTCATGCTGAAACTTGTCCACAAGCAGTAAAACTAAGGCAGTGTCTAATTTCAGGCAAGATACCGATCAGCCATCAGGTGGGAACAACTTTCTTGCATTGCTAATTTAGGTCGGTGTGTGGTCAGCACTAAATTCAGTGGAATGAGGACTGGTATCAACAGAAACGTAAATGACCATGTCACTAGAAGTCCTTCTGCACAGCAGTGGTTACAATTATTCAGGACTGTTACAGCATAGCAGTGCCCCAAGGGTTATCGTATAATTTGATGTTTTCTTTGCAGAAAGGCCTCAGTCCTGGTAGCGAAGTTTGGAATAGCCTTCTACAGATTATATCAGCTTTAACCTTCTCCAGCCAAATTGAATTCTCAGGAACTTCCTGTGCATGCCTGTAACAGAGCAAGCTGTTATTGCAGGGGAGTTAATAGAATACATAACTAGGGGACTCTTAGATAAAAAGCACAGGGGCTTGGGCTGAAGGAAACAACATTGTGTTTGGAAGTACATGATGCCCATATGAGCTGGTTCTTGGTTTTGATGTCAGTGATTTCTTGGGTGAAGCAGTGAAGAAGGAAGTTCTCTGTATGCCTTTAACCACAAAATAAACATGACTTGCGTATGTTTTATAAATAAATAAATTATACACGAAACTACCTTATCTTATTTTGTTTCACTGAATTCTGTATGAATAGGGAACTTTTCTTCCAAGCCTCTCAAATCTGCTATCACTCAACAGAGAACCAACAAATGTGATGGATTCTCATATACACATCAGGAATGGTGTTCTTCCTTATAGTACAAGAAAGGTCACTCCCATAACTAGGATGCAAAACCAGTGACACAGGACAGTTGAGAAAAGGGCAGCCCAGCCAGACAGTATGTTCTGGCAATAGCTTTCCGGGATATCTGTTCTCTTGCTATGTTAATTTATGGTTTGTGCACCAACTGGCCTCATGGTGACCTGTAGAGGGGAAAAAGGGCTTTGTTGTATTCAGCACAATACAAACACTAGGATTGGAGTGTCATTGTAGCCGTGATGGTCCAGGAAATGTATGGGAGGCAAAGGATTTTCTGTGATATCCTTTTGGATCAACTGAGGAAGTGTGCTTGATGCCTGAAAGCTTAGCTCTCTCAATGATATGGTTGGTTCAATACAAAATATCACAAAAAATTCTTGCTCTACAACCTCATAGCAAGAATGCAATCTAAATCGACAAAATAAAGAACTGAAGGGCCAACACTCACAGAGGTAAAGTGACATGTCTATGGTCATTCAGCAGGGGCAAAAACAGAATGCACGTCTCCTGATTCCCAATCAGGATACTTTCTGTTAGAATAGGGGTACTCAAGCCCTGGACCATGGGCCAAAGGCGGCTTGCAGAGTCATGTCATCTGGCCCACAAGACTTCCCACAAGCTAGGTGAAGGTGGCATGGGGCCCAATCCACGTGCCGATGACAAGGTGAAGGCAGAGCAGGGCCTGATCTTGGCACATAGGGCCCAATCTGGCCCATGGACTGGCCTTGCATCACTCATTTCCCAAAGGTTGAGCACCACTATATTCACTCATGTGCCCTCCTTGAGTGAGGGTCATTTACTGCAGCTCTCATGAGGCATATGAACATCTTCAAACAATGCACTTTGCAAACTAGATGTCTCTGCTGTTGATGGTGGTTCTGTATTTCTCCCTTCTACCCAGAAAAAAAAAATTATATGGTGTTTGTTGTTATTGTTACTAAGGACTAGAGTGTCTTTGCGCTTAGAAAGGAAAGTAGTGAGGTGGGATGTGGTTCTTAGATTTGGGTACAGGTCATCCAACATGGAAGAGAAAGATCTGGCTGAAATACTGTGATATATTCTGGATATGTCTACACCAAGTGAACCCACCTGGGAACATGCTGGATGTGTCAGTGACAGAACCCCGCCCTAGGCCAGAACATTGGCCAGTGCATGGCCAGTGCTGTTGAAGGGGCTCACATCCCTTTTTGGTGGCTGACATTTGTTGCAAGAGGCAATTTTCAGTGGCAAGAAAAGGACATGACATCTCCTCCCTGCATCAGCAACCCCCTGGCTCCTCCTGAACCATACACCACTATTGATGCTCATCCTCCTTGCAACCAGAGCTGGAGCTGCTGGAGAGATGATGAAGGCTGCAGGGTGAAAACAGGGGGCAGGAGGGTGAGGCACCCCCCAGCTCCATTCTGGCACTCCCTCCCCTTAAGAGCTTATGCCCCACTCACCTACCTACTGTTACACTACTGTGAGTGTGTACTCAAGCTAGAGATTCAGACTGTGAAAAGCAGCATGAAATGAAAGCCATAAAGAATATCAAATGTGGGGAGATAAGGCAAGCCAGCCGAAGTGCTTTTGTGAACTGCAAGCCTATGGCCCTGCAGGCGCTGAGAAATGTCTCTAATTTGGACTTTGAGTACTGACCCAAATATAGGACTCTGAGCAAAAAGCTCCCAGGGGTTACACAATAACTCCCTAAATCTAACAGGACTTTCCAAAGCTATATTAGAAATAAAATGTTGCATAAGGAACTTCTGTGAATTCCCAGCCTGACTTCTGATCCCACAAAAGCAGAGGAACCAGAGCTCTCAGTATTGTGCCCTCCTCTCCTGCCCTGAGTGGCCTGACCAAGCGGGAACATGCTGATTTATTAAGCGAGGACATTTGCAGTTCTTTCTGTCCTGTGTACAAAGAGGCCCCAAGCCCAGGACTGCTGAACTCAGCTGAAACGGGACATCTCCCACCAGCAGCAGGACAGGGAAATTTGTGTCAGCTGAGGAGTGACCCTGCTGCAAGAGTTCCAGCTGCTTCCTATCCCCAGTCAAGCCTGAGACAGCACAGACTTCCCAACTCCCCTTCCCTGAATCAATGACCACATTTGTCACAAACCGCATTGCTCTGGATGGTTGAGTGCCAGCAATATGTATGTAAGGACATTACCCAACTCAAATAAATGGGACGAGGTCAGTTCAGAGCCCAACCTTCCACAGCAGAAGGGTGTTTCAGGAACGGTTCCCAGCCATGCCAGCTCCAGTCTATCCTGGCAGGAGGAGTGGATGGGAATGGAGCTGAAGTCCTGACTGCAAGGAAGCTCACTACTTCTCCCAGCAAGAGGTGCTGTGAGGAAAGGGGCAGAAGTATTAACTGAGCTCCCAGCTACTCCAGTCCCACACAGGTCAAAATGCTTTTATGATAAATACAAAAAGAAATTCCTTATTGGATTTAATAGGCCTGGAATTTCCAAACAACAATCTGCAACCACAAGCACCTGATCAGATTAGGCATTGGTGAAACCACAGGTGTGGCCTCATTGTCTGTGCCTAATGCAAGCTGAGATGGAAAAGTTTTACTCATGTAAAATATTTTCCCTTCACATGGCTGATGCAAGCTCTTCTTTATATAGTTAAACAAGGATTTTGACATGACCCGGTCAGAAAAATTCCTCTTTCTCTCCACACCCTGTACCTGCCTCTCCCATCCCCTTCCCCAGTGCACCCAATTCAATACAGTATTATTTAGTGTGACTTACACTGTTCATTTGCACAAAGGAAAACTGTCATTTTCAGCCCATACATGAAACTGCACCCAAAATCTCTTTGGGCATCAGTAAGGGAGACATGAAAGAGAGGAAAAGGGCTGAGTCTGAGGGAGAATGAGCATGGGGAATTGATGGGTTGAGGGAGAAGAGTCTACCTAGGGTTGCATCAGAAAACGTGTTTAAAATTATGAGCAGGGATCCTGGTTTTCTCTCTGATTTAAAAAATATCCCCAGTTTTAGGTTTAAAACGTGGTTAACCCAAATCCACATTTTCCCGTGATTTAAATTAAACATCACTAATATATAAATCTATATATAGTGGTATTTCATTTTAATCGTGGAAAAATGTGGATTTGGGGTTACTTTTTTAAAACCAAAAGTTAGGGATTTTTTTTAAATCAGAGAAAACCAGGATCCCTGATGATGAGCTAGCTGGGGAGAGGGAATGATTATACAGGGGGCTAGTTAGCCCAAAGGAAGCAGGGAAATGATTTCAGAGAGTACAGATGGTCTGGAGATGGAACGATGAGGAGTGGGCAACATGTTGGAAGCACTAAGGTCTGCAGACTAGCAAAAAAGAGGAAAGCATGGGCAGGAGGCAAAGGAGAACCAGCATTGCCAATTCTTGTGATTTTAGCACAAGTTCTGTCATATCTTGTGGTTTCCTTCAAGCCCCATTCTCTGGATTCATACAATTTGAGGAAAATCTGGGTTTTCATGTAATTGAGAGAGGAAGTTTTTCTCCTTGTGGCTGCAGAGAAAAGCTTGAACATGTGAGCTGAAGGGGTTAGGTGTCAGAAAGCATAAGGAACCCGCCCCCCCCCCCCCCAAGATGTTATTGTTCCATTAATCTCATGATGTTCTGGCAACCTCATGCTTTCTGCACAAAGGAGCTGGAGCTTTTGGATTCAGCACAGAAAATAACAACACCTTCTCCTAGGGACACAGCTACCAGCACCCCACTGGGAAGCACCATTCTGCTGGAAGGCCTCCTGTCCCTGTTCTCCATGATGTTCCCAGTAGGCCTGTGCAAAGCAGCTAGTATTCGCTTCAGATTCAGAATTGGTCGATTCCGGGGACAGTGATTTGATTCGGTGACGTGAATCACTGTCCTGAATAGATTTGGCCAAGTCTGATTTGGAGATTAGGCCGCCATGAAATCGGCCAAATCTCAAAATCAGCCCCAACTCCTGCTTGCTCTCCCAGCACCACCCCTCCCAATGGCTGCCCCACCCAGCCCCAGCTCCCGACTCTTTGAACAAAAAAAGCCCAGCACCCACCGCCTGCTGCCAGGTGGGGTGCAATCCCCGCTGCCCCCCACTACTCCACACTGCATGGGGGCTCTGTCACGAGCTCCCATCCCCTGCCTGCTCTCCCAGCCCTGGCATCCCGGCCCTTTAAAAAAAAAGTCCCCACTCACCAGCTCCTGCCAGGTGAGAGGGTGATCCCTGCTGCCTCCCACTGCCCCGAGCTGCATGGGGGGGCTCTGCCACAAGACCCCAAATGCCCCGACGCCACTGCAGTAGCTGGTGAGTTGGGACTTTTTTTTTTCTTAAAGCACCAGGAGCTGAGGCAGGCAGGGCAGCCATGTGGGGACTGAGGGAGTGGGCAGGGGTCATAGGGGGCTGAGGAAACAGGCAGGGGATGGGGCCTGGCAGGGGTCCCCCCTTCTCCAGCCCCTCCTCCCCCACCCCCTACTTACATGTGGCAGTGAGCAGGGACTGCCCAAATCTTCAAAGTTCTCTGAATCTTTTCTGAATTGATTCAGAGACCTTCAAATTGATTTGGACCTTTGAATTTCCTGATTCAGTTAGGATTTGGAGATTCAGCCACTAAATCAGGCCAAATCTCCTCCAGATAGAATTAGCACCCAAAGCTTCACACAATCCTAGTGCACAGCACTGACTATCTCAGCACCAAGTCTGGACACCACTGGGACAGGCTGTCATCTACAGCACCATACCTAGACTCCTGATGACCCCAGGCAAACTTTTAGTATCAGGCCTCCCTTCACCAGAGATAATGATAATAATAATTGAACAAGAGGAAAAAAAATCCCATTTTCAGGCCCTCTTTCTATCCAGGCCCTAGGCAGCCACTCAGTTCACCCATGCCTGTGTCTTGGCCCTGCTTATCTGGCATTCACCCCTGTCATGTGCTCACCTGTGTTTCCAACTGCCCTTTTATATACAACACCATTTTCATTTGGCCATTTGGACACTGAAGGCACTCCTTGTTAATAGCAGATTTTATCCGAGTAGTGATGCCTGGAGGGAAAAGCTCTACATAGATCTTGTTTTCTCTCTCTGGTACAGAAACCTCAGGGCAGAGCAGCTAGCCTGTGGAAGGGCCTGGCTGTAACACTACCTCCTAACAGCTAGTGTGAACCAGTCCTGGGGAAGGGGGGCCATGCAGGTGTCTGTCACCTGGAGGAGGCAGCAGGCAGGCAATGTTTGTGTCACCTGACTGGAAAGGAAAACCGCAGAGCCAGCCCTGAGCCAAAAGCAACAGCCAGGAGAGAAGGAATTCATTAAGAGAAAAGGCAAGGGAAGCAAAGTGTGTTTGTGTAAGGAAAGAGCCAGCAGCAGGCTGTCACTTAGGATGAGGAACTTCAGAGGGCCTGGGCTGGAGTGTTGCTTGTCCCTGCTCCCACGCTCTGGCTGTCTCCTTCTGTACTTGCCTGCTGCTGTCGAAAAGAAACTTGCCTTCTCCACAGAACGCTACTCCCATCCCCCAGAGGAGCTGAGGATTGGCCACAGGAGATTTTGTGGGGGCTGATACTCCTACCTCCTTGTGCCAAGGGAGAGTAGTGCTCTCTTTCAGCTATTCAAGCAGAGTCTGCCCCCATGCAAGGCAGACACAAACAAGTCCAAACACAGGTCTCCAGCTCTCCAGGAGTGTCTTCCTGCTTCCTCTTCCTCCTTCTCCTCTGGCAGCCCAGAGCACCCTGTCTCTTTGCAGAACCGTGGCTTAACACTCCCTTTGGCACACAGCTATTGGGTTTCCAGCAAAAAGAGTTGGATCATACTTCAAAAGGATTTAAAGTGAGCAACCTTTCTATCTCTTGATCCTCAGTCATACACCAGATTAAGTGTTGGCTGAGGTTTGGAGCTCTGAACCTTTCGTTCTTTGCCTGCACTGTTCTGGGCTGCTAGCAATGGGCCAACCAGCCCTAAATGCTAGGAGTACAGTTCACACAAATGCCCACAAATTTGGTTGCAGTTTCTCCTTATTCTTATATGAACCTACCTCAGAGGTGGATGACTAGGCTGTGAATGGTGAAAGACTATCCCCCATGCTCCCTGCCAGTGGCAATGGTTAGCGGGTGTACAGAGGTGCACATACACCCCCTGAGAGCAATGGTGCACACCCCCTGACAGGCAGTACTCCCCGCTTAGGTGACGCGCGAGGGTAGCAGGTGGGAGCGCCGGTGCCCACCCCCCCGCAAGTGCTGGCCAAAGAGTGGGGGCACCAGGTGGAGCCCTGCTGGCACTTTCAGGAGCACTGCTTCCCGGTTGGCATGATCAGCCACTGGGGGGGCTTGTGCCCCTTCTGACTCAGGTGGCACCAGTCGCCCATGCTCCCTGCTTCTGGTCAGGGTGGTCATCACAGTGGAACAGCCTCCCTCATGGTGTCATGAGCTTCCACATAGACCTTGGATAAGCCAAAGCAGCCATGAATGTTAGGAGTGTTCTCAGGGAGTGGGGAAGCCAACTGAAATGAGGGATGGGTTGTATTTGGTTCTAGCAGCAAAATGTCTTGGCCTATTATTCTGTCCTAGAAAGTGTGAACCTCACTGATATGTGCTGTCCAGGCCAGCTTGCTATTGGAGTAGATTTTGTTCTCAGCTGGACCAAGCTTTTGAGAGGGATTTACTCACTCTACAATTGCAATGAGCTCGATATTTACCTCTGCACACGCTATGCCCATTGTAACAGGATCCATACTGGAGTCAAAACTTCATTTGATGGCCTGCCTCTGTAATAGAGGGGAGTAAAGGTGAAGAAGAAGAACTTTTCCATGCCCCAGAAGGGTTTGATACCAAACTCCTGCCCTGCCATACTCATTATTCTCTACTCTGCCTCAGAGACATGGTGCTCATCACCTGGACATGTCTACAGCAGAAGGCTACAGGAGGACTAAATCCCTAAACCTAATATCCAAGGAGATTAAGTTTCATATGTATAGCTGTCTGTCTTCTAACAAGGCACAGTTAGGACTGATATGTCCCCTTAATGCTAACTTGAGCAGATCTGTGAGCCCCAGACTTCAGCCACTTGGTCAGTCCACAGACCTCCTATTCTCCAAGGGCTGATCTGTTCCATGCTGTTGGTGAGCTGCTATCCCATGGGAAATGTTTTGGCTTATTTTGTCATGTTGCCACATGGTGATTCTGAACTAAGACATTCCAAGCCACTGGGGACTGGAAGTGCTGTGAGAACAGCACATTAAGACTGACTGACAATGGTTATCTCCCATAACTGGGGAATGGAACAGAGTCAGCCTCAACAGTGTTGACCAAGCATTTGAAATATTGATGAAATGGTGGAATTTAAACTAGATTTAAAAAAAAAACACAAGGCAAAATGTCATCAACTTTTTAATGTATTCTTTTTAACCTGACTATAGAATAGTTGGAAACTTTGAATTTAAAAATGTAGAAAGCTTTTGGGGAAATGCCACAATGATTTTCTCCTCCCTGCCCCCCAATTTTGTTACTGTTTCTACCCCTGAGTCCTTTCCCCTCAGTATGGTTTTGGGCTGTACACTGACATTGCCAGCTTTTATGTAGCTAACAAGATGAGTCTAGACTTTTGCTGTGTATATAGCAAGTTGGGGATGTGAACATAGAGGTGGCATCATCACATGAGGAAGGTTGAAATGGAAATTAACTCAGGAAAAGTACATGTTACAAAAGTTGCTCAATTCTCAACAGAAATACTAGGCAGCATACTGAAATACAGGGCTAGGAGGCTGGCTTCTACTCTTAGCTCAGGGAAGAGAGTGTCATTTGTAATGTAAAAGCAGGGGCCTGATTACCAGGACATCTGAATTTAGTGCCTAGATCCAGGAAGGACTATGGTCTAGAAGTAAAGAAGGAAGGAGAAAGGAGTTCTAAATTCAATTATACTCCTGGCTTGCCAGGTGGCTTTGAGCAAATCTCCTAACCTCTCTGCACCTCAGTTTACCTCCCTATAAAATGGGGGGGGGAATGAAGCTGACCCATCTTGCTGGGCTGTAATTAAATGCGTGTAACACTCTGAGGAGTGTGACAGGGAGCTAAGTGACAAATGCAGTGGGCTAAGCTTGCTGTGTGTGGCTGCAGCAAAGAGCAGGCTGGCTATTAAGCAAAGGGAAACACCTGTGGGTAGCTGAGGAGTCACCTGACCAGAGAGGTCCTTAGAGGCATATAAGCCCAGTGGTTGGAGCAAGGAAGTCAGTCTGGTTTTACATGCTGCGGTGAATGGAGATCCAGGGAAAGAGGGGCTGACAGAGGCAGGCTGGCAAGCACCCAAGCAACCCATGAGGGCCAGATGGTGAGAGCTTAAGGGGAGGCAGGGTTTGCAGGATGGCATCAACCAAGAGTGGGGTAGGCTTTTTGTTTGGAAGCAGTCATTTATATTTGTGTTGTGTTCAAATAGATACTGGAAGACCAGGTGTAGCTAGAAGGGTTGGAGAGGAGGCACAGGGGGCACCTAAGGAACACCCATTGGATAGCAGCCTGACATTTAAAGGGGCCAGGGGCTGGTGAAGCATTAGCAGCCTTGTCTAGGCCCGGGGTACTGGGGGGAACTGGGTCAGATGACAATCAGCTTATCCTGGGTCAAGGATACCAGGGGGTGGAACAAAACTTGAGAGAGGGTCCAGGAGCCTTCAAGACCAAGATAAAGAGAGGGCTGAGGCCAAAGCCAAAATAAAGCCAAGAAGGCAGGGCTCCTACAGGAAAGTCAAGAACATTGTCAGAATAACATCTGTGATTCATGGGTATGGATGCTGGGGAGGATGGAGGCCACAGTTATTGCCCATAAGGCAGCTTGCGCTCTATGCATGGAGAAGGCCAGAGGGGCCATGTCTCTGAGGCAGAGGAGCAAGACAGGTTCCAGCCAGGCACTTGAGACAATAGAGGGACTGTGGCTCACTTCAAGGCCCTGGGGCAGTCTACCTAAGTATTATTTGTTGCATCAAGGCAGGGCAGGTGAGGTAAAACAGAAGATACCCCAGGGAGCCAGAGTGGGGCAGGAGGTGTTTGGCTACCAAGCGAATGACAGTCACTTCTGGTGCCCTGGTTCTGCTACAAGGAGCACTGTGATTATTGTATCCTGTGAAGGCAATGTGAATCCATGGGAAGAGCACCTTTGTCAATCATGTAGGCAATGCCAGCCATGCCAGTGCCTCAGGGCCTTAACATCAGATTCTCTCCATGGTTGGGATGAGCAGCATGTATCGAGGGCTGCAGCACTAGTATGTCCTTTGTAATTCCCTGGCAGAGAAGCTGCTGTGTCAGTGTGTATTTGTTTTCCTTAATCCCCATCAGGCAGCATCTCTTACATGGCAGCAACGTGATTAAGATGATACAGCCTTGCTGTCACAAGCATGTAATTATGGGTTTCCTGTGTCACTCCCTGCTGGGAGGTCAGCAACTTGCCCTCTCTCCCTCCATCAGCAGGAGAAATTCAACAGCTCCCCATATGCCTTTTAACCTCCCCAGCAGCACAGGGCTCTGGTACATGGGGGAAGGAAAAGCTGCAGCACTCATCCAGGAGTGGAAGAGTGGCAAAAGAGAAGGAGATAGGATGTAATAGAAATGAGGGAGGAACATTCACAAAGAAGAGGAAAAGGACAGGGTAGAGAAAGAAGAGAGGATGAGATGGGGAGGGAAAGCAGGACAGGCAAAGCACAAGGGAACGCCCTTACTACAAGCTTTGCACCTACCATCTAGAGGCATCCCGGCCCCCTCACACTACAGGGAGAAGGAAAGAATCTACAGGATGAGTGCAGTTGATGGCACACTGTGCTGGGTACTGAGCACAGCCTAGGGTGCACTGTAGCCATCAAGCCATGGCCTGCCTTTGCAGAGAGGGAAACTAATGTACATATTTCGGGGGCCTAGCCTTAAGTAGTTTAATTTGGACTCTAGTCAGGATGCATCTTTATCAGCCATTTCAGGGCTCCAGTGAAACAGAAGACATAGTTCTCCTGATCAGGTCCATGGATGAGCTTGCCAGGAATGGATGCAGGATAGATACTCCACTTGCCCTCTAGAATGGGGGTAAGTGATATTTTTCCAGCTGCAGGCCAGAATGACCCGCAGTGGGTCAGAGGCAGGAATGCAGGAGCTAGGACCCAACCATCACTGCCTCTTATCTCTGCAGAGGCTTAGGGAGAGTATCTGCAGCTAAAGCCTCCCACTGCTAAATGAAACCAAAATGTCAGGTCTGTGGGCAAGATCCAGCATGCCAGATCTGACCCATAGGTTGCTGACCCCTACTCTAGAAGATACTACAGCAAAGATGCAGAGAGCAGGAGGGGCCCCCAGCACAGCCTGCAATACGGCAGCCCCAGGCTCTCCATGCTTATGGACAGGATAAGCCCACTGAGATGCATTTCTCCCCAACACAGTGGTCTACTGGGAGGCCTCCAAGGGTTTGGATCACTTTTTCTTTCTAGGTTTTCTTATGCTTGGGCATCTACTCAGTTCAGATGTGCAGACTGGTGTCACAGGATCAAGCCCTGAAGCAGGAAGCCCCTGAAATCTCATGCATAACATTCAGACAAGTGCAAAGACTTTGTTAGGCTTTGAGGAATCTGATGTTTGGGCTTCCAACTGCCCTTGTAGCTAGTTCTTTTCCCTAACAGCAGCCTCCAAAAGGCTCTCCCAGACCAGGGTGGGGTGACTGCTGCATTAGCAGGGTTTTGCAAGTGCCATTTGTTTGGTGTCACATACTTAAAGGGCTCCGTTGCCTGGCTTCCCTACTTACCAGTACTGGTAACCTATGTCCAGCTGTGACAACAGTATTGGAGAGGAGTCCCCACTGAGGCAACTCCCACCTTTTTGCACTTAATGGACACAGAGTCTGAGAGAGATGGGAGGAGCTGACAACTGCCCACTTGGTGTTACTGGCCAAGTCAGATGCACCAAGTACTGCAGTCACCCCATGATGCAGTGAATAGAGTTCAGCCTTCCACATCAGAAGGGAACTGTACTGTAGTCTAACTATTCTATATTGGGTTACTCTATAGCCCCACCAACCCCAAAATTAATGTAGTTACCATACATGAGCAAACTGCTTTACTTGTGTTCAGAACTGCCATGCTGTTACTGGGATCCTCATTCCACCTAGGTAGGATGTTAAACCGTTTCCAAAGTAGTATGTAAAACTGTGTTCAGCCATGGTTAGAATCATAGCTTTTAAAGCCATTGAGGATACTACATAATCTAATCTTCCCTCTGGTATAACATAGGACAGAGTCTTTCATCAAGGTAAGTCAGTACTGAGCCCAAAGCTTATCTCTGATGAAAGCACACCATCTAGAAAAGTATAGATGTCATAGACATTAAGGCTGGAAGGGACCCCAGAAGATCACTGAATCCAGCCCCCTGCCCCAGGGGCAGGAAGTCAGCAGGGATCACAGGATCCCAGCAAGATAAACATCCAAATTTATCTTGAAGGCATTCGAAGTAGGTGCTTGAGCCACCTCCAGCAGCAGTCTATTCCAGACCTTGGGGGCTCGGACAGTAAAGGAGTCCTTCCTTATGTCCAGCCCGAAACAGTCAGGAGTTTGTGACCATTTGACCTTGTCATCCCTTGGGGCATTCTGGTGAACAGACGTTCCCCCAGATCCTGGTGAGCACCCCTTATAAACTTATAGGCAGCCACCAGATTGCCCCTGAGCCTGCGCTTTTCCAGGCTGAAGAGTCCCATGGCTCTCAATCTCTCATCATAAGGTCTGTTTTCCTG
>NW_017728943.1:82140519-82141555 GCF_001723895.1 Crocodylus porosus
CTGATGAGCACCCCTGATAAACTTATAGGTGGCCATCAGATCACCCCTGAGCCTGCGCTTTTCCAGGCTAAAGAGTCCCATGGATCTCAGCCTCTCATCATAAGGAATGTTATGGTGGCTCTTCTCTGGACTCTCTCAAGCTTCTCCACATCCTTTTTTGAGCCCAAAACTGGATGCAGTACTCCAGCTGCGGCCTCATCAAGGCCAAGTACAAGGGGAGAATGACATCCTGGGATTTGCTTGAGAAGCATCTATGGATGCAAGCCAGCGTTTTGCTTGCTTTACTAGCTGCAGCATCACATTGAAGGCTCATGTTCATCTTGTGGTCAATCATGACCCCCAAGTCCTTTTTGTCCATAGTACTAGCCAGCGTAGCACTGCTGATCCTGTAAGGATGCTGCGGGTTTTTCTTCCCAAAGTGGAGAACCTTGCATTTTTCGGTGTTAAACACCATCAGGGTCTCATCTGCCCATTGACCTTGACAGGTTTAGGAAGCCTGGATTGCCCTCCTGTCCTCAGGTGTGGATGCTTTACCCCAAAGTTTGGTGTCATCGGCGAACTTGGCCAGTCCACTTCTGATACCAATGTCCACATCATTAATGAAGAAGTTGAATAGTGTAGGTCCAAGGACAGAGCCTTGAGGGACCCCACTGGTCACAAGGCACCACGACAATTGACTTCTGTCAACCACCACCCTGTGGGTCTGACCACAGAGCCAATTCCCCAGTCAGTGGATCATGGTGAGGCCGAGGCTGCAGTTGGCCAGTTTCACCAAGAGGTGATCATGGGATACCAGATCAAAGTCTTTTTTGAAGTCAAGATATACGACATCAATCTCTTCTCCCATGTCCAGGTGATAGGTCACCTGGTCATAAGAGGAAATAAGATTGGTCAAGCAAGACCTACCTGCAACAAACCTGCACTGGCTATCCCTCAGGATGCTGCCATTGTCCAGTCTGTTAAGAATGGTCTCTTCGATAATCTTTTCTAAGACCTTCCCTGGGATAAAGATCAGGCTGATGGGCCTGTAGTTTGC
>NW_017728943.1:82141965-82143982 GCF_001723895.1 Crocodylus porosus
AAGGTCAGCATTGATGGAGGGCAAGGAATCTCCCTCACTTGGGCCTCCCTGTCCCATGATGGGTGGGGGCGTCCCATGGGACTGGTGAAAAACCGATGCAAAGTACCCATTTAGCAAGTTGGCTTTTTCCTGGGCATCAGTTGTCCTATCTGGTTTAGCAGGGGTCCAACATTGCCTTTGCTTTTCCTCCAGCTCCCCACATATCTAAAAAAGGACTTTTTATTGTCCTTGATTCCTGTATCTAGTTGGAGTTCAGTTGCAGCCTTGGCTTTCCTGGTTCACTTCCTGCAGGTCCGGACCAGGGCAGAATATTCCTCCTTGGAGGTGGATCCTGTCCTCCATCCTTTGTAGGTCTTTCTTTTTAGACACAGGAGGTCCACTAGTTCCCTGCAGAGCCAAGGGGGCTGCTGTGCCCTTTTGCTCCCTTTCCTCCAAGGCAGAATAGACTTTGCTTGTGCATCCAGGATTGCTCCCTTGAGGAGCAACCACACATCCTGAACTCCCCTCCCCTTTGGGTCATGGTTCCTTAGTGCCTCACTGACAAGCATCCTGAGCTTGTCAAAGTCAGCTTTCCTGAAGTCAAGGACTTCTGTACTGCTGACTGACTTGCCAACCTTGGTCTGAAGATGTCAAGAGGAGGAAACTCCACCACCTCTCGTGGTAGTTTGTGCCAAGAGTTAATAACCCTCGTTAAAAAATTGTGCCTTGTTTCTCACTTGAATTCATCTGGTTTAGCTTCTAGCCATCAATCAAACCAAACAGTTTGTGTTTACACCTAACATGGTTACCAGGCACTACAGCCATGAAGTAACCGTTATGTAAACCTACTGGGAGGAGGAGGCATAGCCCACAGCAGGATTCTTCTAGCACAGCTGTGTAAGAGTGCCTGAATCCTGAAACCAGGCTGCGATATGGCTGGGTTTAGCACCATGGAGGGAGACACAGGGTTGTTGGATTGCTTCATGCTGGTACCTGCCCCAGGGGCACCCCATGATAATCCCAGAATATAAAGCATTTCAGCTTTGGTCTGTGATGGAAAGAACAAGAGGCAGAGACATCAAATAGCAAAAAGTTCTTAGAACAGACTTGCTCTGGGGAAAATACTGAGTGATGTTTATACATGGAGGCTTATTATTGTAACCCATGTGGCAACCCAATAGCTGTCACCCCTGCCCAATATCAGGGATGGTGTGGTAAAAGTGGGGCAGGGCTTCTGGCCAGCACCAATTTACTTTCCAGCCAGCCCCTGCTCCCCATAGAGCAGCCCATGGTCCCAAGAAGATCTAACATTTAACTGATTTAACTATTTACACTTCATTTACAAAACAAGAATAGGAAAGGTTACTTACAAGGGAACTTAAATTGCATAACCAGAACCACAAAATAAACCAGAATGCATTAGTCAACCCTTGATTCAAGAACCACAGGTTGGGTAACTGGCAGCTTTCAGCTACTGCTGAGATGCTACCACAAGGAAGCAAGGTGCCCACCCCCAGCAGCTCCAACAGGCTTCTCAGTAAGCAACAGAGTCACCATCAGCAACCAACTCCTTCTACCACCCCCTCCCCCCCAAAAGCCAGTTCAGCTACTGCTTTTATCCCCTCCAGCAGTCCCTCCCTGGCTTGCAAACCAGCCAACCAGGGCTCAGGGTGGTGGGCCCCAAACGCTGGCCATCCCCTTTTCATGTGAATGAGGGGATTGAAAACCCCTTCTTTGAATTGGCTTTGCCTTTCCCACAGGGCAGGGCTTCCCCGCTCCACCACTGAGGTCGCTCAGAGTTCACCAGCACTGTTTCTAGCCCAGGGTAAGTATCTCAAGCCAATCATCTGTTACATTATTTAATTTGGCAGTATAAGAAAAGCCAGGACCTGACCATGAGCATGTAACTTTCAGAGTGGGGATGCAAGGACAGCTAGAAAGAAAGGGGAATGGATCTACAACTATGCATGTTGGGAGCGGGACTTAGGGGTCTGGGAGCTCAGGTGGGCTATGGGCTGAGGAGGGAGAGGAGGATCCA
>NW_017728943.1:82143993-82148051 GCF_001723895.1 Crocodylus porosus
CCAGCTGACTTCCTGCCCTTTGGGCAGGGGGCTGGACTCGATGATCTCCCGAGGTCCCTTCCAGCCCTAATGTCTATGAAAAATCTATGAAATCTATGTCTGCCAACTGTTCTTCCCACTTCCCCTTGGGGATCTCAGGGGAATGCTGCAGCACACTGGCCTGCAGTAGGGGATTACTGCAGAAATCTTCCCTGTAGAGTCTGGTTACTTGGGCTGCCCACTGATACCAGGATTTGGCCTTCTGGGCAGAGGTCTTACTCAACAACAGTTTTGTCTCATTCCTGAGCACTTGCAGAGCCAGTTTCCAAAACACTCTTTGTTATCTCTTCATCTCACTTTCTGTTCACATGATACAGTTGGCAGAGGACATAAGTCACATTTCTATTTCTCTGAATTCATGTGGGTGATTCAGAAGTGTACATGATAGACAGTTTCTGCAAAACAGAAGGGAGGGACTCTCTGCTACCACCGATAATGTGCTCCACCCCTTTCTAAAATACCTCATGGAAAGAGAAGTCTTTGACATGCAAACAGGAGACACTGGTACAATTAACAATGGCAAAGGAAGTTCAACCCAGCCCTGCACCCCCCTGGGAAGCAGGAGTTGTTCATATCTCTTGACATCCTAAATGCAGGACACACTGTATGAAAGAGACAAAATAAAGGGCATGGGAACATTAATTCCACAGGAGACTTAAAGTGCTGTGGGATTCCCTCCTTTAATGCAGATATCTCTTTGTACAACATCGGCTCACAACAAGTCTGATGTATGCTAGGAACATGGCTATGTATCTAATGTATATGCAAACAATCATGTTGGCAACATGACTGGCATGTCTGGCAACACCAGAAGTGTGCAAGGCAGATAACTTTAGGACTGGCCATATCTGTGCAATGTAGTTTGTTTTCAGTGTGCCAGATGTTTCCTTAGAAAACTCCTCTGTCTCAGCTTGCTAGACCAAACACCTGTCTGGCTGCTTACGCGGTCCTGAGTTACGTACTGCACCTACCCCCTTCACTGTGTTCATGCATTTATCTACATGCCTGTTAAACAAATAGATGGAAACTGTACACCAATTGAGAAAAGGCCATCAGCTTGAATAAAACAGACATCGCTGAAAAGGAACTTAAGTGGGGTGTGTTCAATGGATAGTCTGAATAAAAGTTGAATATAAAAGATAGCTCTCTCCTTGACCCCACTGCATCTCCAGTGAAGCCCAAATCCCAGGACAGAATTCATATGCAAGGAATAGGCCCATGCCTCTCACCTGAAGGATGTCACTATCTCAAGTCCCAAAGTTATCTGTCTTGCACAGATCTGGTGGTGCCAGACATACCGGTCATGTTGCCAACATGGTTACTGGCATATACATCAGAGGGCAATACCAGAATGTAATCACATGCTGACTGGCCCTGTAACAGGAACTGGGCCCAGCTTCACCTTGTGACAGATCAGCTACCCTCTAGTCAATCCTTATCACCTGATGAACCTGCTCAGTGTTAGATCTGATTGAGAAGGGACATAAGAGGCCTACAAAGCATAGGCGATGTGTAGGATGGACATGGGGGGTAAGTGCCCCTCCCCCCCAAGATTAGCCCCCACTGCCGGTTTCTGCTGGCAGTTTCCACTCGGACCCACCCCCCACCCTCACTGCCAGGTCCCTACTTCCCACTTCTCCCCCACCACCTCAGCAGCCAGCAGCTGCAGGTGGTTCCCACTCGCCATCACCAACACCCATGCCGGGAGTGTTCCCTAGGCTGTGCAGGGGGCTGGTGCTTCCCTCCCCAGTAGCACCCGTCTGCAGGCACCTGGCTCAGGTGGTCGCAGGGGGCACTGCAGCCACGGAGGGAAGCACTGGGCCCCTGCACAACTCAGGCAGGCAGGCAGGCTCCAGGCGGTGGGGGGTGGGGAAATCAGGCTCACCACTTTTCTTGGGGAGAGCCTACCTTCCCAGGCTGCTGCCAGGCTGCCTGCACAGCTTTCTGCAGAGCTGTGGAGCTGCACAGAGTCCAGTGCTCTGCTCCATGGCTGTAGGGGTAGCAAACTAAAACTCCTCAGACATGGATGACACATGCCCCTGGCAGCTGGGGGCGCACAGCAGTGGCAGGGCACGACGGCAGGAGTGGCAGAAGCATGGCGGTAGTAAGTGGAGGAGCTCCCGCAGATGCTGTTGGCAGCAAGGGGGAAAGGGTGGCGAGCGCTGACCAACAGTCAGTGACCACCTGCAGCCACTGCCAGCAGTATTGGCAGCAGCCATCAGGGATCATGGACCACCCACAGACGCTGCCAGCAGTGTCAGCAGCGGGGTGGCAAGTGGTGACTGCCATGCTCAGGGGGTGCACATACACCCACGTGCACTCCCTACACAATTGCCCTTGTCCTCAGAGGAGTTTTAGTTTGCTGCACCCCAGGTCATTTAAGGCACATTACACTGCCGAATTTCCTACAGTGGCTGGAATGAATGCACGATACGCCACCAAGGCGTGCAAACACTGACACCATTAAAGCAGTGCAAAAGCATTTAGCCTGCTTTAAAGTGTCGTGCACATGCACCCCTTGTTTCATCTACACACAGCCAACAGTGCCACAGAATAGTACATGTGAATCCTACAACAATATTTATTAGTTTATGGTGGCCTCAGCACCCACCTAGACTCCTGGCAGCCCCAGGTGAACTTTTAGTATCGGGCCCACCTCCACCAGAGATAATGACGATAATAATTTTAAAATTACCATTTTCAGGCCTGCTTTCTGTCTGAGACCCAGGCGGCTGCCTGGTTCGCCCATGCCTGTGTCTGGCTCTGGGTGGCCTAACAGGGCCACATGTACAGATGCTGAGACTTTACCAGGGCGCTAATTAGTCACAGTAAACGTCTCATGTAGACACACCCTGTAAATGTTAAGGATTATTACCCTAGTAAGAACAAAGGCCTATTTCATCCCAGGTGTAATTCCACTCTACAGGTCCTCCGTTCACACCAATTAACCATGACATGTTCAGTGTAACCTTTGTCCAGAAAGCCAGAGGACTCAGCTATGACATAGCTTCTCCAGCTTTCCAATTATCTTGATAATCTCTTGACGACTCAGGAGTTGTTCTTCCACAAGAAAACTGTGCAGCGGATATGACCCATTGCAGACATTTGATCACACCATTTCTTACAAACGCCCCTCTGGATATCAGGCTTCAACAGGTCCAGACAGATGTTAAATTGTGTCCTAACATTGCTGTCAACTGATGCGTAGTAACATGTCCTGAATTTTTACAGGCCCAGGAAAAACTTGCAGTCTTGAGTTATGAGCTAATTTCATCTGGAAATCTAGCATGGATCGCTTGTTTAAATGTCCGGCTAAGCCTTTCCATGCCTCCACTTGTGGCAGAATGGCAAGAAGCTGATGTGACATGTTTGATACCATTTCTTTCAACAAATGAAACTCTTCAGATGTAAACCAAGTTCCCACTGTCACTTACAATCTGTTCAGGAGCTCCTATTCTTGAAACTAATAGCCTCAGTGCTTTTACCGTCTGTGATGAATTAGCTGAATCCATACACAGTACTTCAAGCCATTTACAATGGGCATCTACTGCAATCAAAAACATATGTCCCATACATGGCCCATTGCAGTCTATGTAGATATGCTGTCATGGAGTGATCAGCTGCTCCCACAGATACAAAGCAGTATATTGAGGCATGTGCTGCTTTCGTTGATGACTTGAGCTAGCTGGAAAATAGAAATCCTTTCCTACAAAAAAAATCATCTTTTTAAATGTTTATTTTCTCAAATTGGGATAAGAAGAAGCGTCCCGTGATCATCATTGGTGACTCCATCCTGAGAGGTACAGAGGGCCCCATCTGTCGCCGGGACCCCTCGGCACGTGAGGTATACTGCCTACCTAGAACGAGGATTCAGGTCCTGAAAGGGATGCTCCGGACCGTAATGCAGCCCACCAATTATTACCCCATGGTCCTAGTCCATGTGGGCACTAACGATGCGGCCAGGAGGAGCCCTGATCGCCTGATGGAGGACTACCATGCTCTGGGGTGCGTGATGAAGG
>NW_017728943.1:82148062-82197461 GCF_001723895.1 Crocodylus porosus
GTTTGACCCCAGTACTCTTTCCTGCCATGGCAGGGGGTTGGACTAGATGATCTGCTCAGGTCTCTTCCGACCCTAGAAACTATGAAACTATGAAAAAGTAAGGAGCCTGATTTTGTTCGTAGGAAGGGATTTTCCAAAACAATTCTCCTTTGCGAAAACCAAAATGGAACACTCCAGTCCTCTGGCCACCCATGTGGAGGCGCTTGTCAGTTGCACTTTCGGCATCCCACTTCTCAGCCTTCCCGTCTTTCCAACGCTTGGCTGCTTCTCCAACAGCTGGGCAGGCAGTGGGACTGAGAACTGTAGAAGTAAGGAGCTAGGGCTGTTACCCATCTAGAAAGCACTCATCACCTTCACTTTGTTACTGGAGAACCATCCATTCAATCGTCCAATGGAAAATTGATTCTTTTCTGTAGAAATGTGGAAAAAGCGTTTTCCACTGGGAAATTATTCCAATGCAAAATTTTCCTACTAGATCTACTGGTATCCTTGTCCTCTCTTCTGCTTTTGTATCAGTCTATGGCCACCACAGACTTGTGGGCAGGACTTTCCTTTTTACTGTTCCCAAATAGCCTTCATGTAATTCTTGGGTATACACAGGACCTGCGTGTTATTGCAATGACCACTCTGGTACCACGCACGTGCGTTGGCTGCCACTTTTGCACTCATATCATTATGGCAGGTGCCCAAGAATATCTATGACCACCAGGCCATCTCTGTAATCATATTGTAGCTATAACCCAGACTCCTTTTTTGGGTTAAAAAAGGAGCAGTCAAGATTCATGACTGCTAACCAGAATAAATCATTTACCCTGCAGATTCTGGTATTGGCATTTAGCTCCCCAGACTAAATTCAAAGCTTATCTATCAAAATGAGCATAACTCTGTTGTACTGAGGGAAAGGGTTTAGAAAGAAAGTGGGATAAAGCTTGGACTTTCCTAGAGACCCATACTGTCAAGTTTTGGGAATGCATAGAGACTGATGAACAAATGCTACTAATAATTGTTGGGCCCAGACACTGCTGAATGCAACAGTTGACAAATTTTTAGCAAATAGTCACTCTCCCAACAAGAGTTGAAGCTATTTTAGACTTGGCTTTGGTAACTAATAGGACATGACAAAAGAAGTGGTAGTGGAAAATAAACACAGATTGAGCAACCATAGTTTATTTTAAACAGAAGGATAAATAAATGCAGGTCTAAAGCCAAGTTTCTTGATTTCAAAAGGGCAAACTCTGACAAATTAAAGGAATTAGTAAAGTCAGATGACTGGAGTAGCTTGAGGACTTGAATGTAGAGAAGACCTGAATTTTTTTCAAGTCAGAGGAACTAAAACTATAAGAAATCCATATCCCAAGCAAGGGGAAAAGCACATTAAAAGAAACTCCAGGCCTATCTGGATAAATAACCATCTCAACAGGTTATTAGGAAAAAGCAGAGAGCTATAGGGAATGGGGGGAAAAAGGACTGATCAGCAGTTAAAGCTGTCCTAGGTCAAAAAGTATAGGGGTAAAGTGAGGATTGCCAAAAGTCCAGCTGAGTTAGACATTGCAGAGAATATTAAAACAAATAGCAAAAGCTTCTTCAGCCATATAAATAAAAAAGAGAACAAAGAAAGAAGTGGGGCCACTATGAAGGGAGGATGAGGTAAAGATGTAAGATAATCTAAGTATGCCCCAAAACTAACTGAATATTTCTTCTCTGTTTTCACTGAATATGATGACATTATGTGTTATATGGGGGGGAAAGCTGGATGGTTAAGGTGAACAAGGATATGAAAATGGAAACAAACAAAACTGAAATAGAAGAAAAATTCAAAGAACTTAACGCACATAAGTTGAGTGTACTGGATTGTGACAGGGGACGGTCACGAGGCCAGTCTAACCATTGGCCCTCCCACCTGTCTAGGGCAGTCCACCCACCTGCCTCCCCTACCACACCTTTGTTGTAACATAATTAGTAGTTGTTTCTAAGGTGGGAGGCTGCCCATTTATTACCTGATGTCAAGGGCATAATACATGGCTCTGAACCACCCCTTATACCATGTCCCATGCATTGCAGATGGTATCACTATATGGCTCCGGCCCCAAAACAGACCTCCTTCTCTGACCACCTGGCGTTCGGACCCCACCTGGATCCCTCCCTCTCAGGCAGTCTACTCTGCCCTCATTCTGGGTTGCAAAGTCCCTTCTCCCTCTTGGAGTGGCTCCCTTTAGGACCTTTGGCCACACAAGCCTCTAGGCCAGTCAGGACTCCAGGCCCCTGGATTTGGGCATCCCTCACAGTGGGCATCCTTGCCCTTTGACTTTTCTGGTCCTGGCCCCAGCATTGACCAGTTGAGGGTTTCTCTGGTTAGGTTATTGAGCCACTCACCCTCAATCTCCCGTATGGGTCCGCCTTCTCGGACCCCTCCAAACCCAGCTCACTCAATCACCAAACCCAGCCTATGTACAGTGCTTCAGACCCGCCCATGCAGACCCTACTCTATGCAGCCTTCTCACTTGATCACTCTACTACTTTCTCACACACCCTTACTGGGCCCACTACTCTGCCCCCTCACTGGGGCTCTTGGCCTTACGCCCCTTGGGTCTCTGGTCTGATGATGTGCCTGGATCCTTCATCTGTCCCCACTATGGGGTAACCTACTAGGTCAGGGGGGCTGAGGCTATATAGCACCCCATACTCACATTTCACTAGGATGGCACTGGTGTGGCATTTCCTAGGGACCACCCTGCCACAGACAGCCCCACCACACCATCCAACTCTAGCAGGGTGTAGTTTTAGGTCATTCCCTAGGTCCAGGAACCTCCTCCATCCTCATAGTTCCTACCCTTAACCACCAGGTGTTCTGGGAGCAGCAACTCCAGCTGATGATGTTATCCCTCTGGCTCCCTGCAACAACTGCCAGCTCAGCTCTGAGGGTCTGGGTTTATATTGAGGCTGCTAAGCCCCATCCTCCAATCCAGGAACCCTCTCGTGGTCATGTCACCACCTCATTTAGCCACACTGCACCTGCTGGCTGCTCCACAACCTGTGCTCTGCCACATGGATAACATGGATAATGTTCTTCCCAGACTTCTGAAAGAATAAGTATGTGGCAGGCCTCGTAATAAGTATTTTTAGTAATTCTATCCAATTGGAGGTTGTTTCTGTAATGAGAAAATAATAAATGTAGTTCCTATATTTAAAAAAGCAGAAAATGGTGATCTGGGCAACCAGAGGTTTGTTTGTCTACCCTCAATAGTATTTAAGGCTTTGTAACAGAACATTTAAACATGAAGAGGTAAACAGACATGGGTAAAATGTAATGTGGGTTTCCCAAAGGTAGATCATGCCAGATTAATATAATATCTCTCTTTAATAAGTGTATTGGAACCAGATGAAGTTCAACACTGAGAAGTGTAAAGTGCTTCACCTCGGGACAAACAACCCCCAACCTACTTACAGGCTCAGCGAGCTGAAGGAGCTAGCCAAAGTCATCATGGGACCTGCGGTGAAACTTTTCCAAAACTCATGGTATTGAGGGGAGGTCCCTGAAAACTGGAAGAGGACCAATGTTGTGTCCATCTTCAAGAAGGGGAGGAAAGAGGACCTAGGCAAATATAAGCCAGTTAGCCTAACTTTTATCCCAGGGAAAATCCTGGAAAAATTAATCAAGGGGTCTATGTGCAATGTGCTTGCAGAAGGTAGGATTCTGAACAGCAGCCAGCATGGCTTTGTCACAGGCAGGTCTTGTCTTACGGATCTCATTTTTTTCTATGACCAGGTAACTCACCACCTGGATAAGAGAAAGGAGGTCGACACTTTACAGGCAACCCCCACTTAGCACTCTTAATTGGTTCTGGAAAAGCGGAGAGGTTAGTAAAACAGCGTTAAGTGAAACCCAATTCCCCATAGGATTTAATGTAAATAAATATAATTGATTTTGCACAACTTGTCAGCCCAGACCCTATGCAGCAGGGCCCCAGCTGGCATGGGGGAAACAGTGGGGCCACCCACCTGCCAGCACCCGTGCCTCACTCCAGGGCATCCAACACTGGAACTATCTGCTGCCGCTGGATTGCTGCAGGCTTAGGATGGTTTTTATGCCCTACAAGTGAGTGTGTGACCAGAACAGGGCACAAGATGCAGCCGGGGGGTCGGGGGGCTGCAGCCCAGGGGCACGGGGGGCTCTGCAGGCTCGGCCCCATTGCAGCCTAGAGCGGGGGACAATGTACATGTGTCCTGCCACCCCAGGCCCCGTGCTTCCGCCACCCTGCCACCCTAGGTCCTGCACTCATGCCCCCTGGCCACCTGCCCCTTCTTGCTGCTGCCACTACTCCTCCTCACCTGCCTGTGGCCATGGGCTCCTGCCACACTCTTGCCAACCCACCCTGGGCCCTGCCAGCCCTGGCCCTGGGCACCAGCCTGGGCTCCATGGTCATGCTGCCTGCCATTCCCCCCCACCCAACCCCGCCGCTTTCTCACTGCTGCCACTTCTCCCAGCCAGGTCCAGCACTGTGTACAGGAGCAAATCCCGCTCTCCTGCTGCCCTGCCCTGGGCCCCTGCTGGCTGTCACTCACCTCTGAACTTGCTGCCGCTGCCACTGCTCCTTCTCCCCAGCCCCGTGCTGTGCATTATAATCAAACACTCTGAGCACTAAGTGAAACTGGGTATGTATTTTAAGTAAGAACTATAGCGAAACCACAGCAAGCAAAACGGCGGTAAGCAGGAGTTGCCTATATACCTAGACTTCCAAAAGGCCTTTAATCAGATATCCCATGATGTTCTCACAGGAAAACTGAAGGATTGTGGACTTAACTGCTCGACAGTCAGGTGGGTAGGAAGTTGGCTGCGGGGTAGAGAGTTCTAATGAACAGATCTGTGTCATCCTGGCGAGAAGTGGTCAGTGGTGTCCCTCAGGGGTCTGTGCTTGGTCCAGTGCTTTTCAACATCTTTATCAATGATTTGGGTATGGTGGTGAAGAGCTCACTATCCAAGTTCATGGACAACACCAAGTTATGGGGGAGTATGGTCACGCTTGAAGATACGCTGCAGATACAGGTGGACCTAGACAGGCTGGCAAGGTGGGTGGACTGGAATAAGATGAAGCAACACTGAGAAGTATAAAGTGCTCCATCTGGGGATGAACAACCCCCAACATACTTACAGGCTTGGTGACGCTAAACTGACTAGCACCACGACTGAAAGGGACCTAGGGGTAATAATAGACCATAGTATGAACATGAGCCATCAGTGCGATGCTGTAGCCTTCAGGACAAACAATACTCTGGCATGCATCAACTGATGCATCTCAAGCAAAACCAAGGAAGTGATTTTTCCACTTTACTCAGCATTGATGAGACTGCAGCTGGAGTACTGTGTCCAGTTCTGGTCACCACACTTCAACAAGGATGTGGAAAAGCTTGAAATAGTTCAGAGAAGAGCCACCCGTATGATCAGACTTGCAGGGCAAGCCATACAAGGAAAGGCTAAGGGACTTGGGCCTCTTCAGCCTGAAAAGGAGAAGGCTGAGAAGGGACTTGGTAGCAGCTTACCACTACATCAGGGAGTACTTCAAGGGCTTGCTAAACAACTGTTCACCAGGGCACCCTTGGGGAAAACCAGCAGTAATGGCCACAAACTCCTGGAAGACCATTTCAGGCTTAACACTACCAAAAACTTCTTCACAGTTAGGGTGTCCAGACTGTGGAATAAACTCCCTCCAGAGGTGGTCCAATCATCTACCTTGGAAATCTTCAAGAGGAGACGGGACAGTAACCTTGCTGACCTCACCTGATCCCAGTTGTCTTTCCTGCCTAGTGCAGGGGGGCTGGACCCGATGATCCTGCGAGGTCCTTTCCAGCACCTTACAATCTATGAATCAATTAATAAGATAACTGATGCAGTACCAATACTACAACAGATCTTGGCTATCTGGATTTCAGTAAAGCATTGCATACAGTACTGTACAAGAAACTGGAAACAAAGTTGGAGAATATGATGATTAGTTGAGAAATTGTGAAGTGCATAAGGTATTGGCTAAAGGAAAAACATGTCTTGAAAAGGGAATTGTCCAGCTGGAGGAAGCATACTAGCAGAGTTCCTCAGATATCGTATGAGGGACTGATCTTGTTAAATGTTTTCATTAATGACACTTCATTAATGACATTGGCACAAGAAGTAGTAATGTACTAATGAAATTTACTGATGATGCAAAGCTGGGAGATATCATCAATAAGGAGGAGGGTTGGAGTATCAGACAGAAGGAACTGGATGACCTTAGAAGATGGAGTAATAGACATTGGGTGATATTCAATAGTAAAAAATGCAAGGTGTGTACTTAGGCAGTAGGGCTGTGTAAGGCTTTGGATGGTGATTCAATTCGGAGGAGATTCAGCCCAATTTGGTGGCTGAATCTCCAAATCGGAATCAAATCTGGGGGCCAATTAAAAGGTCCAAATCAATTTAAAAATCTCTGAAACCCCAGACTCACCACTCCTGCAGCAGCTTCAGGGCTTTGTGGAAGAGCCCCTGACATGGCACAGGCAGCGGGGGCAGCAGGGATCGCCCTCTGCCCGGCAGGAACAGTGAGTCCAGAGTTTTTCCTTGGTTTTTTTCTTTCTTAAGGGGCTGGAACAGGTGGGACAGCCATGGGGTGGGGGGGGGGGAGTCATAGGGCTCGTGCAGAGCCCCTCATGCAGCATGGGGCAGTGGGGGGCAGCGGGGATCATCCCCCCTGCCTGGCAGCACCCGGTGAGTTTGGGGGTGCCAGGAGCTGGGGCGGGCAGGGCAGCCATTGATAGGCTGGGAGAGGGGCAGGGGATGGTCCTGGCTGATTCAGAGATTCAGCAGCAGCCAAATCTCCAAATCAGATTTGGCCAGATCAATTTGGGACAGTGATTTGAATCACCAAATCAAATCACTGTCCGCCGAATCTGAAGCGAATGCTAGCCACTTCACACAGACCTATTAGGCAGACAAGGTTCTTTGGATAAATCTGATATCTTTTATTAGATTACCTCCGATAGTTGGAAAAATTCTTCTTAGCATGCTTTCGGGTACAAATACCCTTCATCAGACTGAGGAAGCATCTGCAGGTGGTGTGTGCTCTTCCTGGATGGCATGAATAGTAAAGAAGCCAGAGGCTGATATGCATGCAAGAAAGCCAGGCAGTGAAGCCCAAGAAGCTCAAGATGTGTACTTAAAAATTAATAACAGTGGCTGTTATTTGACAAGTCATCAGCTGAAGACAACAAAAGGAGAGAGCTATTTGTATACAAGCTGGAAAAAAAACAAATACAATCTTAAGAAGTATCAGCTGAGGTCTATCCAGAAGTTAAGGAAATATTAAAGCCATTGTGCAAGACATGGTGAGACCTCCATAGACTATTGTGTACAATTCTGGCCAGGTATGTTCAAGAGATATGGCTTTGGATTGGAGCAGGTGTGGCGAAGAGTTATTAGCATGATCACATGGATGGAAAGTCTGTAATCCAGAAATCAGAAGATTGCTAACCATGAAAGCGGTGATGTTCTAAAACAGACTTCCAATAAGAGTAGTGGGTGAAAACATCCTAATTATTTTTAATGGAGCTTGAAAGCTTATGAAAGGAATTTTATGTGTGGTGCTTGTGACCAAAGACAACCATAGCAGGGTGTGAGGTCCCAGGGCAAATCAGCCTGTGTGGGGCCTGGACATGGCGGCAGCAGGGAAGCAGTGAACAGCCAGGTACAAAGCCAGCCAGGCTCCACAGGACCCCCCAAAGTGCAGGGCCGAGGGCAGTCGCCCCAATTCACCGCCCTGCCTGTGACAACAGGGGCCTGGATTCCATTACCCAGAAGGTCTCTTCTAGTGTTAAGTTCCTACAGTTTTCCATTTTATCTGGAATTACTGCTCTTCTTTAAAATAGGGAAGACTCACAAGCTAGCTTGGCAGGCAAAGATGCATTGTAGCATGTATGAAGAGGCTTTATACTAATATCAAGTGTCTATGCTTCATTCAAAGCCTTGGTACACCAAGGAACACCACAGATTTGGTCCATTGTGTAAGAGTTCTTTGGACGATAAAGCATTGCCACTATGTGAGGCAAGAACCTCTCATAATAACGGACTACCAACAAATGTGAACCTAATTGTGACACATTTGTGGTTGGGGTGCCTTAAGACTAGCTTCCAGCATTTCTTGTGATTTATGAAAACCATCTTTGTCAGCAGTGCGGTCACAATACTTCGGTTCACATTTCTCCATTTCTCAGGGTCTAAGCCCATACTCAGACAGCCTTGTAGGTACCTTTGAGAGGTTCTCAATGTGCTCTTCATCACCCACTCCCTTAACTGGTATATCATCCAAATTACACCGAGTGCCAGGAATGCCCTGCAATTACCGGTCATGGCTCATTGCCAAAAAGAAGGTGTGGCACTCCTGTGAAATACTAGCCTGTTATATTGCAATAAACCCCAGTATGTGTTAATATGGGGTTACTTCTTGTCATTGCATTCATTCTCCATTTGCAGATATGCTTGGGCTAGTCAACCTCAGAGAAAGTTTACCACAGGGTAATTAAGCAAAAATATCCTCTATTCTAGAAAGAAGAAACTGATCTTGTCGTTTACAGTAAGCAGCCCTGAGCCTTCTTGGGGAAGGGCAGCTTATGCCCTATAAGCTTTTATCACCAGCACTCACCAAGCACTCCATTCCCTCCAGCAAACCATGTCTACTCCCTGAGTCCCCTGTGAGTGTGGTAGGTCCTTTGAGTAGATCACAACTGGTACTAGACGAGCTTTGCAAAATTTAAAGATTGTTCCCTCTTTGAGCATAACTGTTGCTTTCATGTGTTCAGATTCCAAGACTATCCTGAAAGACTTGTGCATTGTCCAAAAATTAACTTAATCTTTGTTTTGGGCCATTTGAAACTGTTGCAATTCCCTGTCTTCACTAGCAGTTGTCTCCATTGACAGCAGTTTCCAGAGAATGTTTAAGGGCAAATCAGCCTCAGTCAATAACTGTTTTTAGATTGCTTCATCTTGCATACCACATGCTAACCAGTTCCTCTCTCCCAGCTGGCAACACTCTTTCCATTTCCTTAATCCAAACACATATTTTCAAGTTATTTCATTTTCTTTTTGATTCTGTTCTTAAATCCCAAAATGTTCTACCATCATGAGTGACTTTGCCATTAGGTGATTTTCTAGAAGTTCCACAATCCTAGCAAATGTTTTGCCAGATGGCTTAATAGGAGCTGTTATAGCAGCAGTTGCTTGTTTATATTTGCTTTTACTAGGTCTCAGCAGTCACTATATTCCTGGATTAGGAACCCATCCATGTCACTGACTGTTGTGTTTTCTTGATCTTTACTCATCACCCATAATTTTAAAGAATCATTGAGACATGGAGGGTTCCAAATAACAGTGTTTGCTGAATATACATGACAAGGCTTAGCTACATAGACACACTGCTGTTCCAGCTGGCTTCTACATCTCTCTCTCTTTCTTTCTCTCTCTCCCTCTCTCTCTCTCTCACACACACATACATGTATGTGTCTTCTGGGCTAGAGACAGACATTACACATAAACAGGTTTAAGTGATCAGAAACTGGTTTACAAGGCTGTCCCTAGCGGGGAGGTAAATTGGGGCAACTGCCCTAGGCCCTACGCTTTGGACAGCCACTGGCTCTGCCACCACCACTGCCACCAAGCACCACCGGCTCTGGCCACTCTTCATCCTCCCTCCCCACTCCACTGGCTCCGGCCACTTGTCGCCCCCCGCCCCCCTCCCCAGCCCGACACAGGCTGATATGCCCCAGGCCCTACATGCCCCTAGAGATGGCTCTGCTGGTTTAAACCAGTAACAGAACATAAGTTCAGTGCACATAAACCAGTTTCAGAATGGCTGAAACTGGTTTAAGATAAACCTGGTTGAATGTATTATCAGACATAACTGATTTGGATCAAACCGGTTTATGCAATGTTTGTCCCAGACCCCTTCCCGGTTTAAGTTAAACCAGAGTCCCCCAGCATCCCAGATGCTTTGCAGCAGTGGGTGGGGTATCTGCTGGAGCAGAGTAAAATTGTCCCTGCCCCTCTCCTTCCTAGCCAAAACACTATCACTGCTCCAGCTGGCGGAGGGACTACAGCAGCTGCCAGGTTTCTCCGTCCCTGCCCCTCCTCTTCCCCCCCACTGGCTGCTCAAGCAGGGATCCTCCTCCTGCCCCTCTCCCATGGTAGGGACCCCAGCGCAGTGACTAGGCATCTGGCCATGTTCCCCCATGCTAGCTACTACTGAGGGGTGCCTGTGTCAGACTCCAATTTCACTGAAACAAAGGGCAGATAGTTAATGGCTTGAAAATGAAAATGTACCCTGCAGATAAGAGCTTGAAACTTATGAGAGAGATGCTTTCTTTTGTAGGGCTTGATGGGCTGATAAACTTTTTCTGACAAGCAACTTGCTGGTTGCAAGCTGTCAGTCTTCAAGAGGAGACAGAGAAAGGTGTTAGAAATGACCTGGTTTACAGATAGTCTGAAGAAGCAAGGAACTCTGCCAGCCCTCAAGGGAAAAGCCACAGTTTCCCACATTTTTTCTCCTTTAAAGGAGAATCCATTTTTAAAGTTTGTTGATCCATCTTAGTTTGTTCGCAGCCCTTTCATATATTCTTGTGACCCACTTTCCGGTCACAACCCATGGGTTGAGAATTGCTGCTCTAGATAGCAGCTGCTCCCAGAGCTGCTGTCCTGGGCAGACCCTTCCCAGGGTGAAAGTTTCTACAGACAGGGCACCATGTGTACATCTGCTTTACGTGTGGGTTCCTTGCTAGAGCATGCAGGTAGCAAAGCTGCGCTCTTGCTCACTCCACTGTCTGGGCATGTCATCTTACCCTGAGTTAGGTCCTGTGGAACTGCTGCCTTCTGTTTCCCCATAAGGCTCAATGTGATATTTTCCCTCTCTAGGTTAAGGTTACTGAATCATCCAGGCCTGGCCTCCAGCCTCTTCTTCCAGGTCTTGGAGTGTCTGAAGCAGCACATGCCCACCTCAGCTTGGGGGTCAACCCAAGGCCCAAGAACACTGGAATTCCAGCTCACAGTAAAAGCATTAGGCATCTAGAGCAACCAGCATCTGCATGGCACATTTATCTGTCCAGCCAAACCATCCCACCTAAGGTCCCTGTCAAAGCATGCATCTATCTGCATGACTGTGTCCATCTGCAGGCTTTTCCTTGATCCCAGCCTAGCATTTCATATCACACTCATCAACTCCTAACTAATCCTGTAATGAAAAAGATGGGAAGGGCTGCTGTCCTCCTTGAGCTTGGAGACCTCTAAAGAGTTAAAGCTGTAGGTTTTGCTATACCTTTTACACTCCTGTCTTATTTCCAGATTATCACCCACCTCTGTTGCTACCTTATGGGCACCTCTGTATTCCTGCCTGAACATCAACTCACAGAGGCTGCTTGGTGTCCACTACTTCTGCTTGCACCACAGCTTCATTTCTTTGCCAGGTCTTGGGCTGCCCTATCCTGAGTAGCCATTGCAACCCTCTGTTTTCCCCAATGCTTTTGCTTCTATAGTTTCTTTCCTACCAGGTTCAAAGATTAGCCAAAAGGCATCCTTCGCTAGGAAAAACATACTCTTGTGGAAATTCTTCCATAGGTTTAAGGGCCATCTGAAGGTGAGAGCTTTCTGAACCATATGCTGTCTGTGCACTGTGAAGAAGGGAGTGAGTGCTCTCCATAGGCAGGGTGGGAGAGCAGGCTTCTCCATGGCCAATACGTGGCTTCTCATTGGCCACATCTACATGAGATGCTGACTGTGCAATTGTTATCACACAGTCATTTAATACTTGCATACACAAGTGCTAAATGACTATGCAGTAACTGGAGTTACTGAAGACTAGTGTCCCCAAACACCTTTTTGGTGATGTTGACTGCACAATAGCTCATTACTACTGCACAGTAGCAGTGTCACACTTCATGTCACCCAATGCTACTGCATAGTAGTAGCAGCCTCTGTATGTGGAATGTATATTTTCTGTGGACCCCACAGGGTGGGTGATAATAATTCTTGAGCTCCTATAGTCCTACCTATCTGTCAAACTCAAGGTGCTGATACAGGTGGATGGATCAGTGCCGTTCTCCCCAGTCCACTAAGTGGGAAAAGAAGAAGCACCCACAGCAAGTGGTTTGTCCAGGGTCTCTCAACAAGTCAGTGGCAGAGCCCATTTCCCTGAACCCCAGGCCATTGTTGTTAGCATTACTGCTTAGCACTGCTCTTAGCATTGTTGCTTTGTGATCTCATGTCTGTCAAGCATATGATAGAGATAGTGGGAACAGGCAAATGCCTTTCATTCATCATGCAGAGGGGAAGAACTCCACATGTACAATACCAGGATGGGAAGAGCTGTGTATGCACCACATCAGGGTGCTGCCTAAGTGCTACTTGCAAAGCGAGGAGTTGCATTCTGTGCTGCTTTTGTGGGTAATGTAAGGGGCAGGGAAAGAAGGAGTCTCCATGTGCCTCAGGGGAAAACATCTTCTGTCCATTAAAGGAAGCACCCACCACATTCTGAACAGCTGGGATCCAGTGGGATGCCATGTATGCCAGCCTGTGAAACTATGGAAATTCACCTGTAGTATTGCATCATTTTGGCACAGCTTAAGAAATATGGAAGGAAACAGCTTCACATACCAGGCCAAGCAGCAAACTGCCTGCTGCAATCCCTTTGAGCGTTGCTGCAGAATGAATCACAAGATGTGGAAGCACATCAGGAAATTGATCCCAGCATTCATCTTCCCCTCCCTTTTGGGCTTCAGAAGTAACTCCTACTTGGCTCTTTAGTAGCATTTTCCATGCAAACTTGGCAGCATGGGCAATGCCAAAGATTAGCATCCCCTCAAGGTAGAAAGGAAAGGTGAAGGATACATTCAGTAGTGCCAAATCATTTCTTCTGAAAGAGCAGACCTGGAACTGCCTAGGCATTTTCTCTTTCTCTCTCCAAAAGAGAGGCACTGCCATACAGGACGGCAGGTAAGATGTTTCAGGGAGACAGAGGACCCTGAGGACAATCCATGAAGCACTTTACCATTGCTAATCTAAGTCACATGCAATAAGCTCTGACATTGGCAATGTGTAGGTGGTGCACGCAAGTGCACATGCACCTCCTGAGCGTGGTAGTGCACCCCCTGTGAAAAGGCACTGCCAACACTGTCAGCAGCACCTGTGGGCGGTCGCTGCCCTCCCACCCCCACCCCCACCACTGACACTGCCGGCAGTGTCTGCAGGCAGTCTGCCATTGGTGCCAGCCACCACCGAGGCTGCTGGCAGTGTCTGCGGGTGGTTGCCAACCACTAGTCGGAACTCGCCATCCCCACCCCCGCCCTGTGCTACCAACAGCACTGCAGCTGCCTGTGGCAGCTCCCCATTTGCCTCCACCACAATCCCGCCACCAACAGTGCTGCTGCCGACTGCAGGGACTCGCCATGCCCCCCAAGCCTCTGGGGGCACATGGCATTCATGGGCTCTGATACTCTCAGAGGCAGAACAAGAAATTTCTGGGGTCTGGGGAGCAAGAATGGAAGTGGCCAGGCTGGTGGGGCTGCCATTCATGTGTCCTTTCTGAATTAGTGCCCAGGGCTAGTGACATATAGCAGTGCAAAGCCCTGAGAGAGACAACTAGGAAACTATGTTCATAAAATCATTGAAAACGAGGGTTGAAAGGGTCCTCAGCAGGTCATCTAATCCAACCCCCTGCACAAAGCAGGACCATCCCCAGCTAGATTGTGCCAGCCAAGGCTTTGTCTAGCCAGGTCTTAAAAACCTCCAAGGATGGAGACTCACCACTTCTCTGGGTAACCTGTTCCAGTGCTTTACTACCCTCCTAGTGAGAAAGTTTTTTTCCTAATCTCTAACCTAAACTTCCCTTGCTGCAACATGATACCATTCTTGTTGTTCTGTCATCTCCCACCACTGAGAACAGTCCAGCTCCATGTTACCTCCGAACTTCTGAATTTATTTGACACCTCTGGCTTACGTACCTGTACTGTCCCACTAACCCAGGCTCTGCTGGGTTACACAAGCACATCAACCCTAGCAGCAGCAACAGTCACCACATAAAGAAAAATTATCTTTCACAAATGCCATTTTTTTTATTTTACCTCAAGGATAGTTAATGCAGAAGCAGAGGTGGAGAATTACTCTGGCCTAAGGCCCAGGATAGATAAGAATCAGTACTGGACTACAGACAGATTTAAGCTCTGATATCTGGCAGCCTCCCACAGCTAGGAACATTAGCTTCTGATCATTGGAGACCTGGAATTACAGGCTGTCCAAGGATACAGTGCCATGCAACATTAGTTTTGAGCTCTGTCATGTCACAAGATATGCTATTTAATGTTTTTGTAGGTATTTATAGGGCACCATGCTATATTGGGCAGACCTGTATTTGAATTTCAAATCATGGTTTAATCTGATTTAGACAGTCATTCACATCATTCCCAGGTTTGAAGCAATGAAGGGATTGTGGGTCAAGAGAGAAAGGCATCAGTAATGGAAGGCCAGGAGAGAAATAGCAGAACAACTGAGAAGTATTAGTATTGTTTTTATTAGGGGAACCAGGGCTGAACTAACAGGGAGCAGCAGAGTAGGAGTGAGGCACATTGCTACAGCTGGGTGTAGGAATCTATGGGTGCTTGTAGATGTGCTGGGAGGCTGTAATTAGAGCAGGACAAAGCAGACAGTTAATTGAGTCTGCTGGAGTGTGGTAATTATGGTAATAGCCAGCCTTTGCATCTTGTGCACCAGCACCCCAGCATTTCAGAATGGCAGCAGGGGCACTTGACCTAAAGCTCATTGAACAAGCTGTTGTTCAAGTACCCGCACTGCCATTTTGAAGTGCAAAGATGCTGATACACAAGACACCTCAGCACTTTAATCTGAGCAGCTCTCAGAGCTGCTTTAATTAAAGCACCCACTCCTGGAGCATGTGTAAAAGTACCCTCAATGCTACCTAAATGGTTGCAAATTAGGTTTGAGGGGTATTGGCCAAGCAGTGCAAGTTAGATTTGCCAAGTCATGTTTTCACTGAGTTTGGTTCTCCCCTGCACTCTCAGTTTTCCACCTGCATGAGCAACAGATGTATCCAACAATTTTAAACTCAAGAAAAATTATAGCAAAGCTCAAGGAGCCCTGAGCAGTGTTACTGTACAACCCCATTGGCTGACCTCATGTATCTACATGCAGAGAATGCGTTCAAACTATACAATAAGGATCCAGGCTCTGCAACTTTAAACTTCTGCCATAGGTATTGCAAAGTTCAATTGCATCATGTACTTCACAGTATTGCACAATTTGGCCCGTGACTTGATTCATTGCCAAATACAGAATGTATTCATCTACCAGATCTCTTTAGCTACAGTATAATGCTAAGGGGAGAGGGGTCTGAACGAATTAGGGGTATCCCAGTCTCAGCCTAATGTTGATACCTGCCCCAGCCAACAATTTCATTGTATGCATGGGATGGAAATTAGCACATTCCTGGAACTTCATTGCCATTGAAATCAATTGGAAAGGTAGCATGATAACAGCCAAAAAGCTGGTGCTTGAGTGAGATGTAAGTCATTCCTAGAATCTTCTCTCCCACCTGAGGAGAAAGACTAGACTTCCTCAGAGGAATTCACTCTCTATGGGAAGGGCTCCTAGGGTGGGGGGAATCCTTGGAGACTCCAACACATTTCCAGTTGATAACTTGACTAGCAAAATCTTCATCAAAGAGCCAGATCAGGAAAGGCCAGTTAGAGGTCTGACACACTGACAGCCTCTCAGGACACAGTGGGCTGACCCCAAATTGCACAAAATGGAGATCATCTAAGCCAGTCTGCTCACTCCTGCAGTGGTACAATCTGCCTGCAGGTCCCTACATACCGGGCATGTCTAGATGTGCATTTGCGCCAGCTTAAATTTACTGTGCAGTAAGTTACTGCATAGTAAGCAGGAATAGGCTAGCATCTACATGTGCAGGCGTTAAAGCACATTAAGGTTAAAGTTAGCCCTAGTCCACACACACAATGTTGCTGTGCAGTAAGGCATCTACGTATACGGTCCTGCACAGTAACTAATCAGGCATAAATTTGATACCTGCATGAAGCAGATATCAAATTTATGCTCAAGTCAGCATAAGTCACCATGTTTACTGCGCAGTATGGGTGTGCACATGTAGACATGCACCCATACTGCACAGTAATTTTGGTTACTGCACAGTAAATGTGTACATTTAGACACGCCCACAGTGCTCAATCTTGATCCAGTCCAACAAGCTACAAACTGACCTTTCTGATTTTCTATCAACCCTTCTATGCAGACCCAGTTTCATTCTGCCTGGGGCAATCAGCCTCTCTGGGGACAAGGCCCAGCCCTGCACAAAGTATCTTAGCTGAAGCTGCACCAGGGCTTCATACAGTATCAGCCTCTTTCCTGTGGGATGGTGCTCACAGCTGTTTCCCAGAGAGGATCAGGACAAAACCTTATTGTGGTTTGAATTTGTGTGATTGGCATCGGTTTGCTCTATTTAACTTTGAACTTGTCATGCTCTTTCTTGGTCTGATTCACAGAGGAAACAGCCAGAGAGACCAAGGAAGGCCTATACTGAAATGTCACCAAAACACTGAAAACTTCACAAGAAGATCCAAAGCTCAGATGCTTTGGAAAGAACCTTACAGGTTTAACTACACCATCTCTCTGAATCTTTGAGGATCTCTCCCCAGCTGCTCCTCTTCAAATGACACACTATACAACACCTGTTCCTACAGCTAGGTGGGGCACTCCAAGGACTGACAAGGTGGCCCCTTTGGGCTGCCAAACTGTGTTCAGAAGCTGATTAATTTATCTGTTTTGCTCCTTCTTCACTTGACTCCTCCCTTTCTCAACTAAGAGGCATGTGAGTTCAGTAATCATTGTGAATGATCTGCCCAGGGGTGTGGCATTACAGGAAGTGGCCTGTAAGGGGAATTGAGTTGAGTGAACCCCTGAGGCTTGGGTGGAGCTTCCCTGACCGGGGTGGGGAATGCATCACCTAAGTAATAAGTTGCTCTGTCCCTTTTCAGTGATGGCTGGGTCACATGCAGATGTTGATGAGCTTGCTATAGCCATGCCTAACAGGATTTGTCCTTTCAGTTCAAACAGTGGTGGCTTATGCCTTCACAACTACAGCATACAGATTCAGCCCCTGCCTGCAATAACCTGGCCAGGGGTACAACTCATTGCAACAATGAGGAGTTCAACATTGTTGCAGGAAGGAAATTAGCACTGGTACTACTAGTTCCCTAAATTTAAGCCAGAAGTGGAGAGGGAAGAAGAGAAGATAGAGGTGGACCAAGAAGGACCAAGATTTTCCTGAAAATTTCAAATTTGCAACTCATGTTGGGCTCAATGAAAAATCAAAAGTAGCCAGCTGTGTCAATGCAAACTGGGTCCAACATGAGACCCAGTCCACTTTGCTCTATTCGATCAAGACATTGTCCCATGCACTGTTCTATATTGTTCCCACGCACTCAACAAGAGAGCAGGTATGCCACAGAAATCCCAGCCAACCATGCCTCCATTCCGTATCAAGACTGTCCTCAACACATCTGAAAATTGAGGTTCAGCATGTTTACAGGTGTGGACAAATAGTATTTTCCCTCTCCAATTTTCTTCTTTTGTCAAGAACTGTTGTTATAGTTGGAGAAAAGAACTGCTGGCTGCCTATATATCAAGAACTACATAAGGGGCAAGCTTGCATATACTGTGCCTAGGACTTCCTCAGTGGAACTGCAGTTGAATGGGGCCATCAAATAGTTAAGTTTAAGACCATAAAGATTGCATAGGTCTATGACCCTTCTACTGCTACTATGGAATGCCCCAGATAGTTGGAGTGGTGGGAAAAGACACCTTGAGAGCCAAGGACGCTACAGATCCATCTAGAATCTAGGGTGCAGAGCTGCTTGCACAGATGTTGAACCAGCTGTGTGTACACTGCATTCAACACAGGAGGATCAGAGTCCATGTAACCTCAAGGCTCTTTTATCTTTGGCTCTAGGAATGGGTTGTATGGGTGGAAGTATGAGGGGAAAGGGGAGGCCCAAAAATTACAAAGATGAGGGACAAACCCTCTATCCTGGCATATCTACTGTTAGCCCACTGTAGCACGACAGCAAGAGAATGTGTCCACACCTATATGTTCTATACTGTCTAGTTGCAGCCTGAATATGTACTGGGGAAGATGCTTATAACCATGTCATGAACCTCTTAGCAAATCTCACCAGAGCACTTGCAGCTAATTCTTCCTTTCAGGAAAGTATGTAAAACCAACTAGCATCTAGAAGGCTGGGCTTGTTTGACTAGCTGTGACTGTTCTGTAGGAAGAAGCCTTAATACTAGTCAATCAGTGGTGAATTGGTTTCGACCTAAGGGCAGGCAGGATTATAATGACGGTGTGGGGAATTTGTTAGACCTACTGTGACCCCTACTGGTTTGGTCTGAAATTAGTGTGCTGGTTAGCCACAGCTCACTTCCATTCACTGAGTATAGTAGAAGTACATCCATCTGCTAGAGAAGCCCTGAAGACTTGCATGCTAGAGTGGATAGGAGATTACTGCCTTCATGACAAGCATCATTTTCATTCCAGATGCAGAAGTAATACAACTCCCCAAGCCTATTTGGGCAGAAAAATGGCTTCTAATCCTCCACGCTACATCTTTCAATGTTATGCAGTCATGCCAAGTTTAAGCTATAATCTCCTCAGAAAGTTCAGCAGGGTCAGGGTGTGCCTGGGTTGGATGAGAGATTTTTATGGACTGCTGGAGTTCTGCAGCAAGTAGAGTTGATGTTTCATACTCCCAACCCCTGAATCAGTGGTGTGGTGTGGTTGTGGAGGCATGTATAGAATACAGGGTCTTGACAGATTGTGCTAGGGCACTCAGGACCCTTTACATAAAAATCAGGGTGTCACTCCCAGTGTCTGGGCTAAATGCCACCTCAGAACTTGCTGTCTCCAATGTTTGTCTAGCGTTGTTATACATAGGGCCAACTTAAGGCAATATGGGGCCCTGTGCACATCACACTATGCAGGTCCTCTGTAGTTCTGCCCTAGCAGCCTTGCACTCCACCATTAATGGTAGTGCCTAGGGGACCTTCCCCACTTCCCAAGGAAGCACAAAGCCATGCTACTATTCCAGGAGTTGCAGCAGAGACTCCAGCCAGTAGACAACAACAGAGGGAGCTAGCCAGTACATACCAGTTGTTGAGGTTTTTACTTGGGTTGATGGGACAGGCTTGTTGTTCACATATCCCTTTGCCCACACTCCCCAGAGCTTCTCCTGGAGTAGTGTTGCCTGAGCCTCTAAAACAGTGGGCCTTGGAGTTAACACCCATTGAGATGAATAGGACAGCGCCCACCTTTTCACACTAGTGCTTCAGGCTTTCTGCAGATGCCATCAGATACCTCTATATGAGTTATGTTTTGTTCAGGTCTGAAAGCTTTGCTTCCCAATCACAGGGGCTAAAGACTTACATTTTTTTATAGAAGATAAAATTCTAACTTAATCACCTGACTCTAGGAAACAGGACCCCATATATTGTCTTATAATTTCTATACTTTCATCTAATTCTGGTTGTTCACTGCTTTAAATAGCTGCTCCATTGCATTCCAAAGAAAGCTGTATTTCATCGATGGCCAACTGTTTTTCTCCCATTGGCATGTACAAAGTTGCCAGATATACTACCATATTTATTTACATATCACATTTTGGTAAGGCAGAATGAAGTGGGGAGGGGGAAGGAATTCCTAACCAAATTGCTCAAAATCAGTTTCCTCATTTAAGACATATAACCCAATTTATGATCCCTTCATTTTTGTGGGAAAGGTGAGTATGACATGTGAATGAAAAAGTATTGATATCGCTGTAGGTATATAGCTAAAAGCAAGGACAGCGGCATAATACTGTGGTGACTGCTCATATTTGCAGAATCATACATCCATAGGTCACACTTCATAGAGTCATAAAATATGACTACAAAAGATAAAAATGAACTTGCCATATTGTGAGTTGGCATCTCTACAGCCATCTTGTGATTCTACAGCTCTACAGCAACTTGCGGATGTCTCTGGGAGCATAGAATTTTTTTCCAGTAATTTTGTGTCCTAAGTAAGATTTATCATGCAACACTGAACAAGGCTGAGCACTAATACAGCTTTGATGGTGTCTACACTCATCTGACCTTTCTCTTAATCCACATACTCTTCATCACACTGAACACTCCTTCCCCTTAGCTGTTTGTTTCTGCTAAACAAGGAGGGATAAAATTCTTCTCAGGGTGGCAATATGTATTAAATAAAACACCATGCATGTCATTTTTGTATATGCTTATATAAGAATGACGCTGAAGTAGAAAATTGGGAACTTGAAGTACCTGGGAAGAAGTTACTGGGACAAAGGGACATTATATGATAAACCAAGATATATGGTTATATGATGTATCTCCATCAAGTAGAGTAGTGGCACTCGACCTTTTGGCCCCATGGGCCAAATGAGTGGTGCAGGGCTAGATTGGATCCCACACTTCAGAATCAGGCCCATAAATCTGGATCTGGACCATGCTGCCCCCACCCAGTGCCATGTGCTAAAACTGGGGCCCCAGGAACCCATGACACCTCCATCATCTCCACCCAGTTGTGCTTGATGGGATCAGGGCCTCAGGACCCTGGGATCTCCCTGTCCAGCCCTGTGTGCCAGGATTGGGGCCCCGGACCCCATGCTGTCTCTGTCAGGGCTCCACATGCCAGAATTGGGGGTCCAAGCAGGCCATGCTACCTCTGCCTGGTTCTGCGTGTGGGGATCAGGCTTTGGGGTTCCACACCGCCTCCACCCAGCCCCACATGTGGGGATCTGGATCCAGGGTCTGTACCACCTCCACTGGAATCTGATTGCAGGGACTGGGGTCTTGTGGCTCCACACTCTCTCTGCTCAGCCCCACATACCAGAATCAGGCCCCACACCATCCTGCATGTTAGATCTAGCATGCAGGGGCATGCCCTGCAGGGCTCCCCATGGACTCCTGGGTTGCACTATGGGCTGGATAATTACGCACTAGGGGCCAGATCTGGCCCATGGACCAGAGGTTGAGCACTCTGGGCTGTCAGGCTACTTTTTGCCAAATGACAAGAATCTTTCACTTGACCTGGTGTTGGTGTCATGCTTCCTTAAGAAATGTGCCTTCCTTTCCTTTAAGGATAGTGGTTATCTTTATGTACAGGTAGTAATGGTCATATACACTGGCTGGCCCCATTCCAGTTAATAATCTCTTGTTGTTGATGAATCAAGGAGAATACAGATGGTAACCAGGAAAGGAGAAGGTGAAAACCATAATACAGAAGGATAGTTTTAGGATTAGGTTTAGGACTGGAATTGCATTAGCATCTAAACTCTCAAGCTTTTTTAGATTCAAGGCACCTGTAGTAGACTCAAGGCACCCCTCAGAAAATGCCAGCTCTTAGCTTTCTTGCATGCATACCAGCCTGTGACTTCTATGCTATTCATTCCATCCAGGAAGAACACGCACCAACTGCAGATGCTTCCTCTGCCTGACCAAGGGTATTTATACCCAAATGCTTGCAAAGAAGAATTTTTTCAACTATTTGAGTTGGTCTAATAAAAGATATCAGATTTACCTAAAGAACCTTGTCTGCCTATGTCCTTAGGTCAACACTGCTACAACCTGTACCCCTGAAGCTCTTAGCTTTTAGTCATTTTTCTGTTGCAAATAACTCAAAAAAGAACACAACTGGTCAAAATGGTTTTGACACTATACTTTGATTTCCTATTTGAAATCTCTGGGTGTATCTTGTGAATCGTGTGCAGGTGTTTGCAAGTAGTAGTGCAAACAGTGCTAATATTGTGAGTCACTCCCCAGCAACCTTAAAAAGGATCTCACAGTACCCTGGTTAAGAATTACTTACCTAGAGGCCCCAGCCTCTATTATCGTTCCCTATTGTGCCAGGCACTCTACATACATATAATCAACAGATAGCCTCCTCCCAATCAGCTCACCATCTAAAGACAGGCAGGAAAGAGTGGTTGAGAGAATGGAATGGAAACAACATATTGTCTTTTCTATATCAGATAGCTACATTGAAATTAAAATTTAGAGAGAAAGAACCTGCAATAGTAAGGTAGAGAGATGATGATTATGACACTGAGAAAATGAACCAGTGATGGTTTTGAAATCCACAAGGGAAAACCTTGAGAATGGGGGAGGAGGGAGATGAGAAATAAATAAGTACAGCCTGGAAACAGGAGATGCAAAAACAGAGTTCTGCATGATAGAGCAGGAAGGCAGTTGCGGCCTTTACCGTGGGCTGTATACTGTGCCCCCAGAGCCTGTGATCACAGCTGGAAAGTTCCCATTGGCGTGCACATAAATATTTCGGTAAGTTATTTTTAAGTACATGTTTTCAAAGCAGAATATATTTAGGCTAGTTAAATTAAAATGTGGTTTAAAGGAAGCTGCTTCTTTAGAAATTTCCCACGCTGGTGCGTCTGCTGTACCATGCTATCCCCAAGCCCATTATAGTATGACAGGGGGTGATATTACATATTTCCTTGAAGTTTTTACCATGCTAAAAGAAAATGATACAATAATATATCCGGAAAGGAACTAGCCTACTACATCAAGCAGGAGTGTTATTTGAATGGGTGAACAGTAAAATCCCCAGTGTTATAGAAAGTGCTTTTTCTGTTTCCTGTAAGCCCATTCCCCAAGGGGCTATTAGGGGTCACTGAGTTGATGAAAGTGCTGTCTTCCTGATGACATGCAAATCTGAGGTTCTAAACATTTGTAGTCCAATCTTATGGCACTTTCCACAAGAATCAGGATGTCCATCCTGGTTTCCTGGCCACATTCCAATTTGATTTGAGGAGCTATCGTGATACCCTAGATGAGTGGTTTTCAACCTTTTTAGATTTGAAGCATACCTCAGAAAATGCCAACTTTTAATTTTCACTTGTTTTTTTTACTACAGAAAAATTGTAGAGCATTATTCCATTACAAAGACTTCAGAAAGACCACAACAGGTCAGAATGTTTTTAGGGGTTCCAATTTGAAATTTCTGGATTTATCATGTGAATCATATTTGCTCTGCTAACATTGCCACAGCAGCCTGTTTGAGAATCACTGCCATAGACAGAAGTTAGGGGTAGAAAAGTCTTCTCAAAGTGGAGACAGAGGGAACATTTATACCAGCTTGCCACAGGTCACACTGTACCTATGTAATTGTTTCATTTGTCCTTTCCTATACCAGTATAAGTGTAGCTAAATTGCTGTAACTTTAAACCTGTTTAATTAATCGATTTATGCCAGTAAAGCAGCAGACTGGAGGAAGAAGCAACATACACACTGTCCTTGCATCAGTTCAGCTGACTTACATGCCAAAAGTATAAATCTCCCTACCTCCTATATTCATGTATATTGTGACATCTGTCCACAGTCCAAGATAATCTAGCCCATCTGCCTGGCCAATGCGCTTTCAACATAGAAGCCCATTTGGTTGTTTTTGAAGTGAAAGCTTGGACAGATGACGAGGGAGGAGTATAAGAATATTGCTCAGGCATGCAGAGATGAAATCAGGAAGACCAAAGTACAATTGGAGTTGCAGCTAGCAAGGGAAGTGAAGAGTAACAAGAAGGGTTTCTACAAGTATGTGAGCAACAAGAGGAAGGCCAGGGAAAGTGTGGGTCTCTTACTGGATGGGGGAGGCAACCTAGTCACAGATGATAAGGAAAAGGCTGAAATAATGTCTTCTTCACCTCAGTCTTTACAGGCAAGGTCAGCTCCCAGACTACTGCATCTGGCAGCACAGTTTGGGGAGAAGGTGAGGAGCCAACAGTGGTGAAAATAAGTTAGGGACTATTTAGAAAAGCTGGATGTGTAGAAGTCCATGGGGCCAGATGTAATGCATCCAACGGTGCTAAGGGAATTAGCTGATGTGATTGTAGAGCCACTGGCCATTATCTCTGAGAAACGTAGCAAATGGGGGAGGTCCCAGATGACTGGAGTAAGTTTGCAGATGACTCCAAGCTCAGGGAAATAGATACACTGGAGAGTAGGGATAAGATTCAGAGTGACCTCAACAAATTGGAGGATTGAACCAACAGAAATCTCATGAGGTTCAATAAGGAAAATTGCAAAGTCCTGCAATTAGAACAGAAGAATCCCATGCACGGCACAGGATTGGGACCAACTGGCTAAGCAGCAGCTCTGCAGAAAAGGAGCTGTGGGTTGCAGTGGACAATAAGCTGGATATGAGTAAACAATGAGCTCTCCTTACCAAGAAAGCTAACATAATACTGGGCTGCATTAGTAGGGGCATTGCCAGCAGAGTGAGGGAAGTAATTCTTCCCCTCTGTTCTACACTGGTAAAACCACATCTGGAGTACTGTGTCCAGTTCTGAGCCCCCCACTACAGAAAGGATGTAGACAAATTGGAGAGACTCCAGAGGAGGACAGTGAAAAAGGTTAGGTGACTAGGGCATATGACTTAGGAGGAGAGGCTGAGGGAATTGGGCTTATTTAGTCTACAGAAGAGAAGACTATGGGGGGATTTGATTGCAGCCTTCAGCTACCTGAAAGGTGGTTCCCAAAAGGATGGAGCTAGACTGTGACAGATGATGAGGAAAAAGCTGTGGTTAGGAAAAACTCTCTCACAAGGAGGGTGGTGAAGCACTGGAATGGGTTATCTAGACAGGTGTTGGGATCTCCTTCCTTGTAGGTTTTTAAGACCCAGCTTGACAAAGCCTTGGCCACAATGATCTAGCTGGGGATGGTCCTGCTTTGTGCAGGGGTTGGATTAGATGACCTCCTTAGTTTCCTTCCAAGCCTCATTTTCTATGATTCTATGATTTCATATGCAGTTCTGTAATACCACTCCATTCTGTCTCCTTTCAAACTGTTAAAATGTTCTTATGCCATTCTCATTTCAAACAGCTCTTCAATACTGCTGTGCACTGAGTGCAGTTCAGGGGAGGGCAAAGTTCTCCTGCAAGCATCTTGGGATGAAAGAGAATTGCAAGATATTATTTGTGTTCCAGTTCATATTAATTGATGCCATGCAGGGTGGGGAAATGACTACAGTAACTTATTTACATATTTATCCTGCAAGCACAGCCCTGCCTTTCCTACTAGAATGCAACCCATTTGGTTGGTGTAATGAAGGCTGTTTGATGTCTCTAATGATAGCCTGCACAGTTGGACTGATTTTCTGTGGAGTTCTGGGAAGAGTACATCCAGCAAGACCTCTTTCCAGGATTATGATTTTCTTTTCCAGCTTTCACAAATTCTCCAGCTGGAACAGCAGAATAATGTATATTATAGTCCAGCAGCATGAACTAGTTCCCTTAATCTGCAATAACCAAAGAAACTCTCAAAGGGTTTGGATTCTGCGCAGAGCACCTCCAAGTTGTTTAAACAGAGGCTTTAGGGGGCCAACTGCATCCAAGGGAAAATGTTCTTAATTAAGTTATCTTTTAAAATGTGAGGAAATAAATGGTAACAAACATTTGAGTGCTTCCAGTTTCTCATGTGCATGAATGGGAGTCGTGTCTTCTATGACCTGGCCTGCACTATCAATCTTAGCATCCTGGGGGGAATTCCAAAATCTCTTTCAAGATTTATTGGGTAAATACAAACACAAGATTAAGTGCAATGGACCCAATGGCCAGGCAATATACAGGCTGCTAAAATGAAATACAGAACTTCAGGCCCCAAGTACAGTGTTCTCTCAGCTGAGAGGTTGTACTCATCTGAGAGATTATATATGCTGTATGTTTTAGGCAGTGTTTCTCAGCTGAGGGGTTGCCCTTCCCCCCTGGAAGTTATGGGAGGTAATCTGGGGAAGTGCAAAACATGGAAAATTTGATGACAATCTATAACAACATGGGTGTCATTGGCTCCCCACACACCCCTCCTCTCTAGGCATTTTTCAGCCTTTACAAACACACTCACTAAAAAAATCATGCAGGCTGAGCATCAATATATTTTTGTTTTTATAGTAAATGTCATGGGACTAAGGATTTCTTTTTTTTACTTTGCATAAGAAGTTGCCAGCTTGCAAATATTGAGAAACAGTTTTGGCGTGTGCATTTCCCAATACAAGCAGCAATGTTCTAAACTGTACTCTTAGCCTACTTTAGTTATGATCTCCTTGTAGAACACTTGGACCCCAGGGTGGTAAGCATGCGTGGAAACCTAAATGGACAGGACCTTACCTGTTTCCCACTTGAAGACAATGGCAGCAATTCTAATCCTAAATCATGTCGACTTTAGGAGATGCGAGTTTTCTTAGGCACCTAATGATTCTCATTGCTGGTTCCAAAACCCTTCTCTCTTCAGATCACATAAATCTTTCTGTTAGATCTTTTACAAGGTAGGGTGACCAGAGCTGCACATAGAACAATATTCCTCATGAGCCAATGCCATGATGTTTGATAATGGAATGATGAAGTTTTTTGGTTTATTCTCCACCCAATTCCTCATGCATCTGTACTTTTTAGTCATAGTCACACACAGAAAAGAGGAGTTCATTTCACTGTCTACAGTGATAATCAGGCCTCCTTCCTAAATCATTACAGCTACTACAGAACCTCATAATGCATATGGGTAATTCTGATTATTCTCTACAATGTACATTCCCTTGCATTTAGCAAAACTAAATTTTGCCTGTCCCTTTGGTTGACCCCCAGAGACATTCTGAGAACCAAGAAAGGTTCAAAGAGCCAATCCCAGCAAAATTAAATACTCATAGACATTAATGTAGATCATTTTAATGGCATATTTAATTTTAAAAATACAGATAAGATATAAATGTCCAAATAGCCCAGGTAATCAAGCAAATTATTAAAAATTATAAAATGTGCATTCATCTAAAGCAGGGATGCTTAATCCTTGACCAGTGGTCCAGAGCCTGCCCATGGGTCTCCCCACACATCTGAAAATTTGGCATCAGGAGCATGGTGGCATCACTCTTCCACTGCCAAATTTCTGGGCCCATGGAGAGCCGCATGCCCTGCATGCTGGATTGGGTGGTGATCCCAGCATGCAGGACTGGGTGGGCGTGGAACATGAGGGTGTGAAGAGGTGATGCCAGGTCCCAGGACACACTCCTGGCTCTCAGAGCAGGGAGGGGGTGGAGGTGGGCCCAAATCCTGGAGTGTGGGGCTCCATCTGGCCAGCAAATGACCCCTGACACTCATTTGGTCTTCTGCCAAAAAGTTGAGTACCACTAGTCTATAACAAGGATGCTAGACCTCTGGGCCACGGGTGAGAGCCAGCCTGTGGCATCATGTCATCTGGCCCACAAGACAGCCTCAGGGTTCAGAATTTGGCAGTGGGGGAGCAGTATCATGATTCCCTACTGCCAAATCTCTGGACCCCGGGGAGCCCAATCTCAGCGTTCAGCGCCAGCTGGTAATGGTGCCAGGCCCCCAGAACCAAATCCCAGCATATGGAAAGTGGAAGGGCATGGTACCAGGCACCCAACATCCAATCCCAAAACGCAGAAGGTTGGAGAAGTTGATGTCAGGCCTGCAGGATCCAATCCCTATAGCAAGGGGTGGTACTAGGCCCCTGAGGCACAATGCCTTTGTGCAGGGCAAAAGGGAAGCAGTTCCAGGTACCAGGGCCCAATCCAGCCGTCAGCCTGGCACCACACCACTCTTCTGGCCTACAGGGCCAAAAGGTTGAACCTGTGATGTAAAGAAATAACAGTCTTATTAACAGTTGAGAGCATTTCAAATTAATTTCTCTAAGCCTTAAAGTCTTAGAAAGTCTCAAACAGGTGGACAACCTGTTTGGAGAAAGGACTTCTCACCTAGGTTACATATGGAGTTTTAAAAGAGCACTTATCCTGGTTCATCTGAAGATGTGCTATTCGGTAAGAACAGCAGTTCAAGGCTGAAAAGCGAAGATTGTGAGAGGAACCCAGATATATATACTCTATCCCACAGCTCAGTATCAAAAAGCTTGCTAAATAAGACCAAAGTTCTTAAATGTTCCTAATAGGTTCTTCTCTAATTAATATTCATATGGCTATTATAATCCCTATTTAAGATATATATTGTCCTATACCAGATCTAACTAGCACAGAACCACTAAATGTAGTGTGAGCAACTTTTAACCTACTTCCTTTAACTTATCTCACACTCACTTCCTCACTTCCTTTGCCTCCTCTTCTTTGGTCAAGCAAATGCAAGCTAGATTATATTGCCATGAAGCACCCTGGAGCCTAATATAGTCCACACTATGTAGCCAATCACCTACCTTGGTTAAGTGCCTTCTCTACAGCCTTCACTGGACTTGACTAACCTAAAAAATCTCATATCAACTGCAAGCATTGCCACGTGGGGTGCTCGCCCCCTTCTGTAGAGCACTGTCAGACATCAGTTTTGAGATGGAATATTAAAGTCTCCAGGGGTGATCCAGGGGGGTGCACTGGTGCACTTGCACCCCCTTTGATTCCTGGTCCACCCAAAGTTTAAAACCAACTGCCTGGCAGCGGCAGCAACATTTCTAGTTAGGCAGTGCTGAGGGAATCAACTGATTTCATGGCTCATTATAATCTACCTGATCTTTTCTAAACTGTTCATACCACAGGTGTTAACAACCCTCTCTTCTTTTCAATGGTCTCAATGTTCCACTAATCAAGATATCCTTTGTTCTGCAATGCTGCTGTCTGTGAGTTGCTCCTGGTAATGAAGTTCCTATTTCATAGCCCTGCAGATTATTTTTTAACTCGTTCTGATGAAGTTATTTGTTTTTGCTTCCATTTTAAATTCAGTAAAGCAGCCCTAGGTCCCTAGCACATTAGTATAGCGTCTAATTTATTTTTAACTGGAGAAAAATATGTGTTGTTTTGTATGTGATGATGCACCTCACCATTTGCACCCCCATTTTCAAAATTCTAGATCCACCCAGGAAAGCCTCGTTTGTCTTGTGGAAAACTGCCAATTAATTTCTATTTTTGGATGCAAAATAGCTCAACCATGGCCCACTAACCCCCTTGATCAGGCCCACTATAAAGAACACTGAAGTCACAGAGGTCATTAAACCCAGCTATAAAAACTTATTCAGTGGCCAAGGAGCATGATCATTTATCCTCCACCCACCAGTATCTTCCCTTTGCCAAGCCTCCTCTCCATGTAGCATGATAGCCTGCAGAAAAAACAGGCTTGGGGTTGCTGGGGGGTGGGGGGGGTTTCCTACCATGAGAATTTCATGTCCTTTTCCCAGAATTTTCACAAGTAGCTGAAGGGATTTTCCAAAACAGTAATCCATCCTCTGGGATACTCCAGCCCTGGAAAGTGTCAGCCCAAATGGGTTCAGTTCTTTCTGCACCTATGAAAGCAGGGAGACAATGAAAAAGCAATATGGCCATCAAGGACATGCACAGCTGGAAGAGAAAACAGTAAGAAATAAGCAAGAGTTTTAGCACTGGATAGAAGCCACCTTCCTTTAGGGCTTACTTCACTTCTAACTACTAGGATCAGAAAGAAATCTTCCCTAGGCTCAGGTTAACCCATAACCATACCACTGGGTTTTCTTTTACCCTCCTCTGAACTAGCTACCACGATGTAGGATACTACGGTAGATGCATCACTAGGCTTATTCAATCAGGCATTTCTTATATTCCTATGAAAACTACTCTGACCACAAAGAAGTGTCCATTAGTACAGGGAGCAGAAGGGGAAGAGTTCTGGTCCATGGTGGAATTTTCTAAATGCTACCACACTATTGAAGAAGGAATCATAAGTATTTAAGCCAAAGTTTTCCAAAGTGTTGGGCACCCAAAATGAGGGCAGCTGAAATCAGAGCCACCAAGAAGAGGTGTCATCAAAAATTGGTGGTCAGTTTTGAGTTTTGGCCTTAATGAGCTACGGTGCACAGCCCTTAGCATGCAGCCCTACAGTTTTCATTCCACAATGCAGCCCTGTTCCAAGCAGGTGAACTATTCAACCTGCCTTGACACCTGAATGCCCAAAACCCATTCAAAACCTATTCACTAGCTCAGGGACACCCAGGCACTTAGCAGCTCTCACTGATGTGTGAAGAATGCAGCAGTCAACCAGACACACATTGGGCCTCCGTATCCCCCACCCCTGACATGCTCCCAGAGACGCCCCCCTTTCCAGGCCCTTGTCTTCCCTGACCTTTTGTACATCACATGCCTCCAGGAGGGGCACTTTTCAGGAGGAGTGCAAGAGGGGAAGGGGGGCCACATTCCCAATTCCCCTGCTGCTTTGTCACCCACAGGTTCAGTGCAGTCGACCAGGCCTCTTTGCTCTCTGTCTGGGAGCTGTGTGGCAGGAGACGGCTCAGTGTCACTCACAGCAGCCGGGGGAGGGAAGGGGGAAGAGCGTAGTACAAGAGAGGATTGTTTGTTTCTAAATGCTATTTAAAAACCAGACAGAAAAGAGGATAGGGGATGGGCTGGAGCACAGCCTGGGGCAAGACACAGAGCTTTGCTTCTTCGGGTCACTGGGGCCAGTTTGGCCATGGTCACTAGGGAAGAGAGTGGTTATCTCAAAGGGCTTAGAAATGCACCAGCGGGCGGTTCACCTGTTTGAGCTGAACTCAAGTCAGAAGCAGCTGGACATTTCTCCCCTTCCCCTCACAGCCCTGTGCAGGCAGGGCCATGACAGACTCGCCTACAGCAAGACGCAAAATAAAAAGATCAATTCAAGCATGGCGCAAACTGGTGCCTCCCCGCCCATTGGCCAGTGCAAGCTGTCAGAGCAGCCGAATTGGGCCCTCTGCATTTGAAAGCTAGTACAGCACCCCCACACAGTGCACACAGCGGGATGTCTGCAAAAGGAGGCTGCTATCACTAGTGTGCTCCCGCAGGGGGCACACTCCCTCCGCCACATCCCCCTTGCCTCCCCCATCTCCATGTCTCTCAAAGGGCTCTTTCTTACTTTTTTCACCTCTAAAAGTCACTTCCATTCAAGACAAATATTTCTCCCAGCCCCTTCCAGCTCCCCCCTCCCGCTTAGGGGCCTTTTATTGGGCAGCAATCCCAGCAAGCCAGGCAAACATTACCTCAGGGACACTTTGAATTAGGGCTGGGGGTGTGAATAGGTCCCACACATTCCCCCCAGCTTCTGCTCTTTCCTATAGCAACCCAGTTTGGAGCGAGCGGGCCACACAGACCCTCTGTTGTGTGACAGACCCTGTCACCCCGTCTGCTCAGGATGTTCATTTCTTTGCTGTGTCTCGGGCGCTCTGCTGGTTGCACAGGCTGGGGCTGACAGCACTGAGGAATGGGACCAGTTAGCTGAAGGGCAAAACTGGCTAGACTGGGCCTCCAGAAATGGAGGAAAATGGGGACTCCCCACTCCCAGTACAAGCCACCGCTGCTCCTACTTTTATAAAATGATCCTGGTGCTGGATGGGTGCTGCGTATCCCCAAACAGGTATACCTCAGGCAGCAAGGGACAAGCTTCTTCCACCCATGTGCCACTCTCTTTTCCAGTGTTGCACAGTCTTCGTGGGTCCTGATAGCTTCTGAGCACCTTCATGATATCTCAGGCACATAAGCTGAGAAGGCATCTCCACTAATAAATGCAAGGAGGGAGGAATGCACTCTCCATTGAACTATAGACCCTGAAGGACCTGTATATCCAAACCTCCCACCCAGCCCCCAAAGTCATTAACGTTATTATTTGTCCCACTGAGCTACAGGGTACATAAAGGGTCCCCACCCTGAGGAGTTCACAGTCTAGGTACAGAATGAGGGACAGTCCATGGGTACAACAAACAGCCAGGAAGAGAACAAGAGAATAATGAACTAGCTACAAGCAGCCTGATGAAGAACAACTATAGCTGCCTAGAGAAAATGGGGCCCGGATCTGAACTAGCCCCCGGTTTGGATTAGACATGATACAGTCTGGATGGATGAAGTTCTACAAAGCCAGTCATGCTCCCTCTTCGGCCCCTCTCCAGCCCCCACACCTCTGTCAGTCATTGGCCTTATCTTTACAAAAAATAGAACACTTGTTATTACCCAAGTTGAAAATGACCAAATAGCTCTTACAGAGGAGATGATGAAGCTGAGGATTCAGGGAGCAAGGAGAAATCATCCTGCAGCATCCCAGGAGTCAGCATTTCAGTGTCTGTCTGCAGGGAGACTGGACACAGTGCAGCTCTCTTCGGCATTTGAATCCCCTGCAGAGGGGATGAAGTTGCTGATACACATGCCAATAAAGCCATGTGCCTGGATGCCGAGGGCAATAATTCTCAGAGTATACAGGGGCCAATTCTTCACTGCCCTATCCCTCAAGGAGGCCTTTACACCCATGCCCATCCAGTGCAACCTAAATGCAAAATGTTCCCACATAAGTTTACTAGCATGTTACTTTCTTTGGCACTGACATAAATGCCCACATAAGGTGTAGGCCACTGAGGAGTCCAGAACTAGCTTCACTGTGCCATACACATGGTGCCACTCCTCACTGCTGTAAAGGAATGGCACAGCTCCTGATGCTTTCAGAAGAAGAAGTGCAGGCTCCATCGCTTGGAATGAGTGCGCTGCCCTTGTAACCGGCTGATAGCGACCTTCTGACACTGCTACTCGACAGAATGCCACCAGTGGGGGAAAGAGTCCATCCCCAAGTCTGTTTAGAACCAAAGGCAGCAGCTTCACAGTGCTAAGCACTCCCCAGCCTGCTCTTGTCCCACGTTTGTTGCTTAGATGCCAGTGGTTTGTAGGAATTCCTGGAATTTTCTTTGGGTGCCCCCCCATCACAGATGGCTGCCTGGATAAGTGCTTCCCCACCCCACCCCACCACCCTCCCAGCTCCTCAAGGGAGAACGGGTGAGTTCCAAAGCCAACAGAAAGGGACAGTGGACTAGTGGCCTGAACACAGGAGGAACTCCTGAAGCCTGACACCTGTGCCCTGCCACTGACTGGTTAGGTAGCCGATAGCCATAACACTTCACAGCTCTATACCGTAGCACCCCTCTCAGTAAAATAGGGCTGATTCTGACTTCTCTCATGGGGCAGCTCTGTGCATTAATTACACCTTCCAGGGCTTTAATCATCCTGAATATGGTGGCTTTATTCATTGTTACTCTATGCACTCAAGATTATTATCCTCCAGTCAAGACACAGCCAAACATTCATTAACAGTGCTGTGCTACAGAAGCCAGGTGTGACTGGGGTGGCCCTGGGCAAGGCTGATTCTTTACAATGAACCTCCTTGCATTTATTATTGGAGATGCCTTCTCAGCTTATGTGCCTGAGATATCATGAAGGTGCTCGGAAGCTATCAGGATAGATTGAAAGCCCCTTCCCAGCAGATCAATCAGAAAACACTCTGTTCCTGTTTGCTTAGCTAGTTGATCTCTCCAAGGATATGCACACAACCATAGAATTCCTAGCTAGAAAAGCAAAAGGGACTATCTGCAACATCTAACCAATGAATTTTTAAACAAGGAACTTTCAAAAACATTGCCACTGGGATCCATGCTAACTCTGAAGCAGGCAGGACAAATGAGTAAGACCAGAAATCATCCAGCTAGAAAGCCATGTGGCTGCATGGTGCACAGAGGAGCAAAACAAAAAAATCGAGTGGGGAAGAGGGAAAGAGAAGCCCCACAAAAAGAGAGAAAGAGAAGCCCCACTTCTCATTAACAGCACTTGAGTCCTTTGGGCAGAAATCCTAGATTCAAAGTGTTGGCAGGGACCTTGAGGATCATCTAGTCCAGTAGTTCTCAACTGTTTTTTAGATTCAAGGTAACTCTTATTAGACTCCAGGCACCCCTTGGAAAATGCCAGCTCTTAACTGTCACTCATTTTTCAACTACTTAAAAATAAGAGTAGTTCTTCTTTTGTAAAGAATTCAGAAAGCCCACAGCAGGGCAGAATGGCTTTGACACTCTGGATTCCTATTTGAAATCTCTGAGTATATCTTGTGAATCATGTGTAGGTGTTTGCACACCTAATAGTGCTCATTTTGTGTAGCACCCTTAAAAGGATCTCACAGCACCCCAGGGTTGAAAATCAATGATCTGGTCCAACTCCCTGCAGAGATGCAGGAATCAGCTGGCAAGAGGTAGGATTCACATGGCCCAGCTAACCAGTGGGAGCTGAATAGGAAAATGAACCCCACTGCAAGCCTCTGCCACCCATCCTCTGCCCTCTCTGGCACACCCTGAGCAGGATGGGAGCCATTCCAATACCTAGGAGGGCTTGACCAAAGTGGCGCCTCTGATTGAGGTGTGGCGCTTGTATCTTCATGACAAGTCCTGGCTCTGTGTGATTAACTCGGCTGTAAAATCTTGCTGCAGGGTCTGGATGCTTGGCACACAGCACCTGTGCCAGGGGTGGGATTCCTTCCCACACTGCCAGGAGCATGAGGCTGTAACACCCTCTCTGGGTGTAGGTCTTGGCTGTTTCCATAACCTTGCCAGCAGCAGTGGGGTTTGAAACAGATTCTGCAAGTGGCAGAATCCCTTCAGGATCCCCCATTCCCTCCCGCCTCACCCCCAAAGTGTCTCTCAGGACTTTCCTCCAGCCCCCAAGCAGGGAGGAATGCATATAACTCCTCTTAGAGTGGTTGGCAGGGCCATAGTAGTCCTGTTGAAGGGCTCCTGCTTCACCCTCCCATCACCCAATAGGGCTCTGTACTATTTCCTTCCACCCACCCTGGGGTCTTACTGGTGCACAAATCAAACAGTTTAGTTCCGGATGCCAAGTGGGTAGTTTGACCTTTCCCTTCTGACCTCCTGCAGGTCACCTCCCTCCTTGCTGCTTTGCCATTCCTCTTCCTGAGCGGGTGGGGATGGAGGAAACAGGGAATTCATCCATTTTCTGTATGAACAACTTCCTCCTGGCATTGGTGGCTTTTGTGGGCTCCCTGAGAGCCCCAGGAGTTGGGTAATTGGCAAGGATTTTAACATGTGGAAGTGGGAGCTTCAGGAGCTGACACCAGAGACAAAAGGAACACCACTGGTTAGTCATGCTCTGTGTCCACGGGGCCTTCCATGGCAGGGGAGGTCACTGGAGTTTTCACTGAACTAAGTGGAACAAGAACTTGGTCCTCCTACTAAAAGCATACAGCACCAAATGGCAAGGACACTGAGCTGGTTTAAGACAAAAGCACCACCCTACCTTTGGGCTCTACCCTGGTGATCCTGACCCTAAACACTGGAGAGGCAGTGGCAGTGGATGCCTTCCCCTCACAAAGAGCCAGGGGCAATGGTCACATGGATGCCCTCTCACCCCTACAGGACTGGCAATCATAGCCCCCCATCCCTTCAAAACATCTGTAGAAGTAGCAGCAAAGATCCTCTCTCCGTGAGCCAGGTGACTGGGAGGGGAGCTATGTATTTACTTCAGTAGTTAGACGTGCCTACATGGATAGGCGAGTGGAGCCCACTGCACTCTTCTCTTGCCATACACAAAGTCCTATAAGAGGGCATAGACTGTGACCCCTAGAACAATGGTCTTGGGGTTTACAATGCATTGAGATGTAGGGGACTGTTCACACTGCCCAGAAATACTGTAATTTTCACATGCAACACTGTATCAGTTACACCCAGTTCATGTTTTAACTTTTTCCTTTACCATTCTTCTTCTGCTCCCAGGTATATTCTGTCTCTGAAACTTGCAAGCCTCTCCACTCTGTCATCCAGTTCACTGTTCTGATGGAGCACTGCTGTCAAGGGAGAAGGAGGCCACGCACTGTGATACTACTGCTGTGATAACTAGGCCCAGTCTCATAGCGTGTTGTAAATATGAGCACAGAGAGCTGGGAAGTGGACTCTGTTTTCAAAGGAGAACCAGCACTAGTATGATGCCAGAACTGTAGACACATGGGGCTTGAAAGAATATCAAGAGGTCATCTAGTCCAAATACCTAGCAAGACTGAATACACCTAGACTGCCCCTGACAGATATTTGTCCCACCTGCCCTTAAAAACATATGGTGAAGGAGAATCCACAACCTTCCTCAGTATTTTATTCCAGTTTCACTACCCCAATAGAAAGTATTTCTTTGTATTCAACTTAATGAAAATTCATGAAAATGTGTGTGTTGCTAAGCAGGCTGTCTTGTACCAGTTGGAGTTTTTTCAGGATGTGTGGTTTTACTCCTAAATATAAAGGGAAACTGTCAATTTCAACTCTAGTCAGTTTCCAAAATGAGCAGATTGTGGTTATTGGATGTATAATTTGTTTCTGTTACAGTAGTAGCCATGATGTGCTAAGTATTGTACAGACCTGTAGGCAGGCCAGGTCCTTACCCCAGAGATCCCTCAATCTGTAAAGACAAAGGATGTAGACAGAGGATGGGTAAAAGGACACATCATACTAGCAAAGTGATTGGGATTGCGACTAACCAATAAGTAGTTTTGGCTCCTACACCTATGTCAGTCTTGTGGTTTTACAGTCAGAGATTCCTATTTTTAAAAATGTTTTCCTCTCTCCTCCAAAGACTTGTGAAAGACCCACGCACATACAATAGAGGGAAAGGACTGTACAAGGAAAAGTGACTTCAGGCAAAGTGATGACATATGCAAAATGAACAAATGGAGAAATGTGAATGGTTTCTTTGATCTTCTTCCATTACTGGTATCTTAAGAGTTATTCTTAAGTTACTTCAAAAGCTCTTAGATGGATTTTGTACAAAGTCCCTACCTCTCCTTTTGTCTGAGGAAGAGGGTGCTGCATTCCCTTCAAAATCTCTTAGGACAAGGCTGAAGTGGCATCTCCTGGGAGGAGGAGGAAGGGATACCTCCCTTGCCACATGGGATAATGATAGAGGGTTTTACATTCCCACTTGCAGAGGAAAACTGCAGAGGTGAAGCCAACCTGAGTGATGGCACAGGGGAGAGAAGAAGCTTATTTTAACACACTTCTAACTCACAAAGATGTTTGGGGTCTTGCTACTACACTACCTCAGGGAGATACTTTCCTCATCCCAACATGTCAAACCTTGGAGTCTCTCTCTGCTTAGTTCAGAGACAGACATTCTCAAGACCATGAGACTGATTGCCCTGGGCAACCCAGCTAGAGACTTCCTGCCCCTTCTGGGAAGATTCCATCAATACACAGGCAGGAACAACATTAGCCCCCACCCTTCCTGGTGGCCAGCACCCTCCTGACCAGACTAACAGTCACTGGTGAAAAGGGGGCTGACCATCAGAGCTTTGCTGCGCACATTCAGCTGCATTCCTTCCCCTTGAATCCAGAACTGAAAACCAGGCACTAACTGACTCTCTTATTTGTGGTTAGGATCCTGGCCAGAATGGCTGACTTGGCACACCAGCTGAGTCCTGGGCTGGCTGCATTCACAGCATGGCAGGGACAGCATGCTGCTAACAGGTTCTTGGCTTCTGCTCAGGACCCTTCTCTCTGCTCAGCTTTCACCAAGAGTTTACACACCTGAGTAGTTCAAAGCACTCCAGAGGATGACTGGGCACTGAGGGAACACTTTCTGCCAGGGATCTAGTGTTTTCCAGCTTTCACGGTGCTCAGGAAGTTGGCATGGCCAAGCTGGAAGGTGAAGTTATAAGGGCTAGGATGGAAGAAGGCCGAACCAATGGGAACAGATGCACTGTAAAGGTTGCAGATTCTAGACCAGCTCCAAGTGACCTGCATTTGTTAATGGGGTCAGAGCATGGGTCGGTGGGGGATGGTCACTGAGGCTTGTTCCTGAGAAGCAGTGTCAGTTAATAGGGTCTGCTGCAGCCCCAGACAGGGGCAGACAGCACCACCTCACTCGGACCACTCTCTTAGCAAGCAACCAACTGTCCTTACATCATGGATATGGCCTTACAGATGCCATAGCAAGGATGAGGCAGGAACTCAGCGCTCTCATTATCTGCCTCTGTACTACATTCCCCATCAAACTCTCCATCCCACTTCAACAAAGTGCTCTCAGCCCTGACTCCTCTTTCTAGAACCATCCAGAGCTGTCATTCATGAATGCCAAAATCCTTTGGTGTCCTTAGGGCTAGGGACAGACATTACACATAAACCAATTTAAGTGATCAGAAACCAGTTTAAACCTGTAACAGAACAGATGCTCAGTGCACATAAACCAGCTTGAAAATGGCTGAAGCTGGTTTGAGATAAACCTGGTTGAATGTATCGGACTTAACTGATTTGGGTCAAACTATTTTATGCAATGTCTGTCCCAGACCCCTTGCAGGTTTAAACCTTGCAGGTTCAAAATAAACCAGACACCCCCAGCATCCCAGCATGCTTTCTGAGCTGGCCAGGGCTCCGTGTTCCACAGCAGAGCTGACCCCTCCCCTATACCTCCTGGCTGGAGCTCCAGCAGAGACTGCAGACACAGCAGGGTCTGCCTGGCTTCCCCCTGCTGCTTGCAAGTCAAGCAAGAATCCCCCCCTCTCTCCTATCTCCCACAGCACGGCCCCTAGGCACGTGGTATACTAGCTAATGCTGAGAGGGGTATGTGTGTGTCTCTCTCCAATTTCACCGAGGCAGGCAGACAGAACAGTGACCACTTAGGGCTATTTGGAGCTAATCAACAAGTCAGCTGGTAAGCTGTTTAAGAAGCACAGTTATCAACCCTCTGTTGGCTTGTTCGCCTGTCAGTTTGCTGCAGACAGTATAAAGAAGCAGGGAGGGAGACTGAAAAGCTCCATATCATCAACAGATGTATGCACTGCACCCCACCCCCTTTGCCTCAGAGTGCTGGTTGGGGGCTGGCAGGGGGCTAAGCAGCCAGCGGGAAAAAGCCTGGGACTGTGCAGGGAGACTTCCCTCATCAGAGATCCTTCGGGGGTCTGGCCACACCCCGCTCAGCTCAGCATTGTGTAAGGGAAGGGAGGCCTGCTCTAGCACCCCCCAGCTTTTAGCCTGAGCCACTGCAGGCATGTGCCTGCATTTCCTCAGTCCAGGGAGAATGTCTGTCCAGTTACAAACCAGTTCAGCCTAGCCAGGTTAAACTAATCTGCAAAGATTGAATCAATCCAGGCTCGGGCTTTTTGAATGTCTATCTCTAGCCCAGGAGAGTGGGAAACATAGAGGATATCACATCCTCCAACCCAACTAGCATCCACCACAGGCTGCAAGGAGGCAGCCTAGTTTTGTGGTTAACATACTGAACTCAGGAACCCCACATTCAATTCTCTGGTCTACCAGATACACTTGGGTCCAATTCCCTGCTCTTCCACAGACTTGCTGTGCACCCTTGCACAAGCTTTCTGGTGCCTTAGTTCCCCATCAGTAAAATAGACATGATAATTATATTTCCCCGTCTCACACGGGTATTGTGAAGACAAATTTATCCATGGGGGACTCAGGCACTAGGGTGCTGGGGACCACATAAATATATAGCTAGACAGGCAGATGGTATGGCTTGCTTAACTGAAAGCCAGACAGGATAATGAGGGGCACCTTTTGAAAGTGCCACTTACCTTACTGCTCCTTGTGCCAGGTCTCAGTTTTCAGGCAGTCCTGTTTCTCTGGAGAAACATGACCACTATTGTGCTGTGAGCAGAACCCTTTAATTTCAAATAGCTCCTGGCCCCAACCTTGTTATTAATGCTGAAAAAAGGGGCGGGGGGCTTTTTTCTACCTCTCGCTTTCTCTCGAAATCAAAGATTTCCCACAAAAGGTATTTCCCTTCTGAAGGAATGGAGGGCCTATGCAGGAGCCTTCTGGGAGGACAGGTGCCCACCTGCACCTTCTTACTAGGGTCTTTTCCTCCCACCTTTGTATACTGTCATTATTACACTCCAACTTTGGCAATAAAGGGTGGGGAGGGGCAGGGTTTGGACTATCTCCCACCTGGAAGCAAGGGGGCTGTGGGAAGGTTTCTAATTTCCCAATCTGGTTAAATCTCCATTTGAGCTGACAGGGCAGTGGCGTAGGACTGCTTGGCCTTGATTCAAAGTGGTTTATTTCTGGTAACCTGGCACAGCAGATTCCAGTAAAAATCATAAAGCTCCTTTCTGCTCAAAGGGCAGTGGGTTCTAAGGACCATTGTAATTATTCTTTCCAGTTTGTTTTCTCTTATAGCACACTGCTGAAGGAGTGAAGTCAGTGAGGAGGCTTAGTGGAGAGGCCAAGGCTACCTGGGATCCCACACAGAGGACACCATGGAATTCTTAGTGGTCCGCCAGAGGCAGGACTACACTGTGAGCAGTGATGATCCAACCTCCAATGGTCTAGGGAGCTTCCACGAGTTTGGCCGGTGAAACAGTAGGAGGGGTTGTGGAAAGATGTGCTAAGGATCTGTCTTATGAAGGGGAAGCCCTTAAGCTTCTCATAGGCCTGCTCAGAGCAAGATGCTCTCATCATCTCATTCTAGTCAAGCCAGAGATAGGGTCATCACAGCTGGGAGCAGCTGGCTTTGCCTCCTATCTACTCTTGACCTTATGGTGACTAGCGCTTGTGCAGCCACGTGGCAGGCAGAGGAGGCTGCCCAATGACAGCTTTCATATGGAAACAGGAGGGAAAAACACAATCCATCAAAGCTTGCCCCCCTCCTTCCCCCACAGCTGTTAGGGAACCAGATTCACTGGCTCAGAAATGGGAAAAATGAAGTCAACGCTGAACTGAAATTAAGTGAGGGAAGCTAACAATGGCGTTGTCCATCTAGCCACCAGTAACACCCCCCGCCTATGTCAAATCTGAACATGGGTCCTGCTAGTCTAGCAGCCTGCCTTCTGCCAAACAGGAACAGATTGGTTTGTATAGTTTGACATCCTGTCAGACAAAAATAAACTATTACTTGGTTTAGTTGAGACCACTATCTCCAGCAATGACCAGTGCCCCAGGTTTACATGGAAAGCATAATCCACCTCCAACTCCCCATAATGCACCTAACTGTCCACTACAATAGGAAGGAAAGGAGATGTGCTCTTCCTGATTACAGCTTCCCAGATCTCCAGCAGCATATAAGCTGAAGTGTGAGGATTCAAACACATCTAGGAATTTTATCCTGACCAATGCCACAGTAAATGCTGCATACAGTGGCTAAATACCAGTATCACAGCTGTAGGCATTTCATAAAATAGTAGGCCAGTGCTACTCTTTGCTTAGATAGATACTAAATCTTTCTGAACTCCGTTTCTTGTCAAAGTTTGGCTGTTTTGAATAGTGATTCCTTTTACCTGTTTGGAATTAGTTGCCTTTTAATTTAATACTAAACAGTGTTCTCTCTGTCCTGTGGGGCACAGTGCACTGGATCCCAGCTGGCCATTTCTACATCATTCACTGTTTTATACCCAGCGATTCTGTCTCCCCTTAGCTACTCTCTGCACTCAGTAGCCCCCATCACTCTCATCTCTCCTTGGATTAGAGCTCTACATCTTTCTTCACAGTTCCACAGCCTTTCCTCAGACCTTTTCTACTTCAACTCTGTCCTTTTGGGAATGAGGTGACTCACACTGAAGACAGGCTTCTAGGTAAGCATGCAGCACTGGGAAGGAGAAGGGTAGGAAAGAGAACTGCATTTCTTTCTGAAAACACATGGCCATCCCCACACATGGAAATATGTGCATACACACTCACATGCCTATAGACACATATAGATATGTAAGCAGCAGACTGCCCTATAAGCAAATATGTACACTCACACTCAACCGGAAGGCATGTGTGAGCAAGTGCATGTATACACACACTTGATTTCATGCATATCCCACCTGTTGCTTCCTATCCACTCTCCTGTCCCACTGCCCCCATCCTTGGTCTGTACCAGAATGTGATGTGCCTGGGCATCACTTCACTTAATCCAGTTGCCCATGCTCACCTGCTATGCCTGGTCATCACCAAACTATCCACTAAACCCAGGGACTTGGGAGCAGGGGTTTTGACCAGTCTCACTGGAAATCTTACCTCTCACTTCAATGTGCTCTTTTTTCCCTGAAAGCTTGTTTGACTTGGCAGGGGGCCATATATTAACAAGGGGAGAAGGAATCTCACCCACTGCCGACTTGGAACTCAGAGGGATCAGCTGATCCTATATCTCCACCCCTCGTCAATTTAAGCTGTACTCTGGCCTTTACTTGGGTTAGTCATTTTAATGACTGAACATGTCTCTGAAATCCCTGCCAAGTTTCAATCAAACAGATGGAGAGAGAGAAACGTACAGAATAAGGGGGAAAGGGGAGAGAGGCAGAGGGAAAGAGGGCAGTTTATTCCTCTGCACATACATTGGTGGAAAGAGGGAGAAGGCAGGAAGATGGTAACTGAAAGCAGCAAGGATCTGGGCATCAGAAATGCTTCCATTTTACCACCAAAGGCTGCCCTCTGGCACATCCCAAGGGCAGACGTGGGGGTGGGGAGGAGACTGAGAAGCTGGGAAGTAGCAAGAAGGAGACTTAGCCAAGAAATAAAGGATCCAAATGGGAAGGGCAGGGAAGAAAGAATAAGGCTAGAAAATGTGATGTGCTGAGAACCCACCCCCTCTCTTCCCACACCACCCTGGCAAACTGGAATCTCTAGGAGCCTCTAGATGTCTTGGATATCAAGAGCTTTGGTGGGGATTAAGAGCCATTCGTATGCCCAAAATGACACTGAAGAGTGTTTCTCTGGCCATGCCCATGTTCATGGAGCTTGCTAGTCACAGTCCTCATTAAATATACACACAGAGAACGCAAAGGCAGTTTCCAAAACACACCCACTGGCCCCTTCTTCAGTGGCCGTTACATAGAGGGAGCTATGCCTGGACTTGCTGGTTGTCTCAATAAATAGAGCCTCATATCACCTCATCGCCTCCCTGTGTCTGAAAGGAATGAAGCAAAGTACAGGTCAGACTGCAACCATAGCTGACCAAATCCCAGCCAGCTCCATGCCCTGCCTGCCTCAGAGGAGTTGGGTGAATGCTGTTCTCTTCACAGCCTTTGCTGTAGCATAGCACTCTCTTCACTTTCAGATGGGAGCTGGCTAGGATTTCATAGTTTCATAGTTTCTAGGGTTGGAAGGGACCTGAGCAGATCATCTAGTCCAACCCCCTGCCGTGGCAGGAAAGAGTACTGGGGTCAAACGACCCCAGCAAGGTGTTCATCTAGCCTCCTCTTAAAGACCCCCAGGGTAGGAGCCAGCACCACTTCTCTTGGAAGCTGGTTCCAGACCTAGCCGCCCTGACTGTGAAGTAGCGCCTCCTGATATCTAGCCTAAACCTACCCTCTGCCAGCTTGTGACCGTTATTCCTGGTCACTCCTGGCAGTGCTTGGGGGAACAGGGACTCCCCCAATGCCTGCTGATCCCCCCTGACTAGTTTATAACAGGCCACAAGATTTGGTCATCATAGCCTGGCATATTTTTCAGAGAGGACCCCATGGCTTCCCTACTCAGTTGTTCTGTCTGACTGCTCCTCAACAACCATCTTAGGTTGGTTTCAAGCTCTTTGCTCACCTCATCCTCAGACAGATTAGGCTTTATCTGTGGACACTGTGAATAACCTGTACTATTAAGTTAGCTTCATCATCTTAGTATCCTGTCACCAGCCCAGCCTGGGCTTTTATAACACACACCTCTTCCCACAACATGTCCTGTCTCTGGACTCAAGCAAGTACAGCACATGCAGGAGGGAAGTACAAGCCTTTGTTGCAGAGGGGGAAATGGAGAAGTCTGGAGCACAAACAAGTAAAGGTCTAATAATAACTCAATCCTGATCTGCATCCTTCAGCTGCTACAGCAGGGTTGGGCTTCCCTGCACTTCAGCTCTGCAAATACACTTGGGTATGTCTAGCTGGCAAGCTGCAGTGCCAGGTAGGGATACCCAAGCTAGCTCTGATTTCAAACAGAAGCCAGATAGACATGTTAGTATGCAGCTGCTCCTAAGCTAACAAGCCCGCTCAGGCACAGCATCGTGCTGAGGCAACTCTACTGCTTCCAATGCCTCTCACTGCAGCATGAAGACATGCCCTTAGTTCCCAACCAGGAGCGAGGAGCTCACCACACTACTTATACTGGTGTGCTGCTCCATTAAGGCAAGAAGAAAAAGGCAGGAGGTGAGGTCCCTTTGATTTTTACACACTACATGAAGTTGTGCTCCTTCTGCTCCCCTTAACTTTATTTAAGCCTTCACACTCAGCCCCTAGCTGAAATCTTACTCTAGATTTGCTCCTCCAGCTCTGCCAATGCCCCTCACTCTTGACTTACAGTCATTGCTGCTCTCATCATGGGCATCCCTGAACTATCCAGAAAGTGTGCGATGATTTTGTGAGGTAGGCAAAAATATCCTGAGGCAAACTGCTGGTGCCCTGACCCTCACCCTTTCAGCAGAAACATGGCTCTGAATTCCACTCTCTTATTGCAACTCTGAGCTGGCCTGGAAAAATCACTCTGAATGGGCCAAGGGGAGGAAATTAATTCCCAGGCCCCTCTGCTGCAAGCTTTAGAAGCTAATCAGGAAACTTTATTAAAAAATAATAACAATGATAAAAAGGAGCCTTGGAATCTGTTCAAACTGTGAGTGCAATGATCACGGGAGGCCCTTTCAAACACAAATGAGTACAAGTCTCTTCCAGCCAAGAGATACTTCAGGCAGCAGGTTACAGTTATCACTAGTGCTGAAATCTAGGTACAGATCTCTTCTGATCAAAACCAATCTCCTCTGTCCCTCCCTCACTGTGCTGGGAATGAAAAATGTCCTGTCATTCTTCCCCTTCTCCCCCCACCCCCTACCTCTCCTTGCCAGGATCAGTTCCTGCCTGGACTACAATGAATGAAACATTTCATGGGAATTGGCTCTTTTTGCAGAAGTTTTTTTCTTCCTGGAAGATTCCCCTGCTCTGCGTCTTGGGGTTTCCCCAGCCTACAGGGAGGCACATTTGCCTGATCTGGATTTGTCCGATCTGCTGGGGAGATGAGCAAAACATGAAGCTTGGAGGAATTCTTTTATTTCAGACAGAGTTTACAAACAGCAGGTCACCTGAGCATTGGCATAATTGCATGCAGCTCCCATTGATGTGAAATAAATTGGCCCAGGCTGAATGGAAGTTGTGATGCCCATTAAGGTAACTTACAATAAAATGCCCTCCCTCTAATCATCCCTGTCATCATCAGGAAATGATCAGAGAAAAGAAAGCACCTCTAGTTCCTGCCTACTCCCCTTGTCAGGCCAGAATTACCATATTTACTCAAATACAACATGAGGATTTTTCCCAGAATCAGCATATGGAAAAAAGCCCCAAGTCTTATAATTGCAAACAAGGAAATCTCACTAAATACATTGTCTAGCATTAAACTACTGCCAAAAGCAGCATGTGCTTAGTAATGGAAACCAGCCATGAAGCTGATTAAATACAGATAGCACAGAACATAACTATAAAGCACATATCCCATATTGGGCAAACATGCTGATGGAAACCTTGATTTGGTTTGGTTTGGGGTTTTTATTTGCTTTGGCCCAGTCCAAAGGGAACTGGTCCACAGGGAACTGGCACCAGGCCTGCACCAGGAGAGCCAAGGCCTGATACCCTCCCCCAGTACCAAAAATGCTTGATCTTAAATAGACTAGTACAGGCCACCTGAATAAAATATACAACAGTATCCATTAAGTGCAGTCCCTCCCACCGCCAACCCTTTTCCAAGAACACCCAGCCTAACCCAGTGAACTACATGGTAAATCACAAGCCATTGGTTTTAGGCTAATATTATTCATAGGCCAAGTGTGACTTACCGGGCAGGGGAGACAATATGATCTTCTCAGTTTTGAATAACTCAGGGTGCATCTACACAAGACACTTTACCATGCACTTGACTAATAGACTGCACAGTAAAGTGTCACTGTCTACACGTGCAGAGCCAGGGCCCCCTGCTGGTGGGTCAGGGGAACATTGTGCTGGCCAAGCTCCAAACTCAGAGCCCACCCTGGTAGCAGGCAGCTCCTGGGGGCAGGGAGCAATTTTCCAGCCCCGGCTCCAATTGCAGAGCTGGGACCAGGAGCTCCCTGCACCAGGAACGTTCCCCAGCCAGCCCAGGGCTGGATGGGACCTGCCCCAGAACAGGACAGATCCTAGCCAACCCCAGGCTGTGTGGGGAAGCCCCACTGGGCACAGGGCTTGCCCCCATGTGTACAGGGCGGGGGAGCTCTGCAACAGCAGTGCTCTCGCCCTGTGCACATCAGCACCTCTCCAGCTGTCTCCTGGCCCTATGCTCCCTGCCAGCCCCTAGGCTACCATCCCGGGGAGCCTGGAGCTTCCCATGGCTTCTGCAGGAAGGCAAGACAGAGTGGGAGCAGCCCTCTCCAGGCTGCTCCCATTGAAAGCAAATTTGCTCCCAAGAGGGAGCACGTATAGATATGTTTCCCCAGTAGGCTTACTGTGCAGTATTTTTACTGCACAGTAAGCCTACTTCAAATTAATAGCACACGTAGACATGTCCTCTGTGTAGTTAGAGGATGAAAGCCTACCTCTTATACTGAGAGGAGTCTGACTCCTGTGAGAATCTACAAATGCCTCCAAATGCAAGGAACAAAACTACACAATTTATGGAGATAGAGGATTGCTTTCCAGCTTACTTAGCTTACTCCTTACTCACTCCTTACTCCTTTAGCCCTTTGACTAGGGGCAAGCAAGAGTAGGGGACATCTGAACTCCAAAGTCTCTGGCCTTGGGGCTTGCACATAGGATGCCTGCTATGGCTGTGGGAGTATCTGAACCCCCAGACTCATGAGTCTGGGGGGGAGGATAATTGCCAGTGGTAGCACCATACAGACTTGAATGACTGAGCTCTGCTCAGTTGAAATTTGGAACTTTACTGATTTTGCCCTGGAAATGAAATTTTGTTAAAGAAAAATTTGTACTATATACAAGTAAGTGCCAAAGTGTTGCTCAAAAGTGTGTTTATGGAGTATCTGCACTAAAACTTGCAGGAGTTTCAAAATAAAAAGGTAGCATGCATCAGTTCTGGATGGACTAAATGTATGCATAGTACTATATGAGAAATACTACAGCCATGTTTAATTTTAAGGTCATTGTTTTCAAATTTGCTCATCACTTCCATGTGCTCAGGGAGAGCAGGGTCTCACAGTAAGGAGAAGCAGAAGAAACGTCCAGAAGAAAAAGCTGGGGGGAAGCAGAGACCAAAGGGGCTACCTGACCCTCCAGATTTATTTTCCCTGCTGTAGCAGTGAGAGAAGGAAAAATTCAATGCAAACCTCCAATTCTTAAATTCTATACTTGAAAAATTATAACAAACTTATAAATTGTCCATATATATCATCTAATTATTGGGGGGTTGTCTTATCAGGGTAATCATCTATTTGAGTAACTTTGCAGTGCTTTATGTTTTCTATGTTCCGAGTCAGGGAACTCCTGCCTCTGGCTTAGGAGATGCCTCCTACATTCATTTCCCTCTAGGAAATGCTTCCTGGTGTTCAGCCCAAGAATCCTTTTTCACTCCATTACCCATAGCTTCTTGGTCCACTCATACTCTTCTTTATTACTTATTATTTTAATAGTTCACTCTTCCTACTTGGAGTTTTCACCATTGACATACCAGTGACAGTTATGTGTCTCCTGGGTCATCCCTGTGGCAAGACAGATCAATTTCCCCCAGGCCTTCCTTCCTGCAGGTTCATTAGCCCTTTGGGTTGTTCTTATCTGAACTCCCTGCCATGTGTTGATATCAGCAAGTTCTCAGTACTTTCAAAATACTGGGACAAGGTAAGAACAAGAAAGCACAAACAGAGGAAGGGCTGATGAGGTCACGTGTGTTCTAGATGACGCTCCATATGTGTGCAAGGTGCCACTGGTGCCTGTTTTATCATATCCTGTGAGTCTTGGGTCAGTCCATGGCTCCTCAGCAGGGTGAGGACAGGATGGAGACTGAAAACACCAGCAATCAGTCCAGCACCACTGACTGTTGAGATAAGCAGGAGGGCTTCAACTGGCTGGAAGATGCAGGTGATGTGCCTTGGTGCCAGTCGGCATGGGCAAGTATCTGGGACTGGGAACCAAAAGGCAGGCTCTGACTGGCTGCTCCCGTACAAGGTCTCACAAGAGGATGTGTCAGCCTGAGTCAACAAAGCCCAGCCTCTCTCTCTCTCTGAACAGGTCAGCCATAACCACTGTCTATAACTGCAAAGTGTATTTATGTGTCATATATATGTTCCTGGCTGTGTGTCTGTATGTCATGGAGGCAGAGAAGTTATCAAAGAAATCAGCGCAGCAGTCTACCTTTTTCCCTCCCTCTCCTGGCATCTCAGCAAGTGTCTGAGCTCTTGTGGCTGGCACTTAGTAATCAAAACATCCTGCACGCACATGGCACGTCACAGGGTGTAGACGTCACCTCTGCACTCCCCTCCCTTTTGTTCATGTTTGTTCTTCCCCAGCCCAGGCATCAGCCTTTACATCACATCGTTCAGCCCTTCCCTATCTTGACATGACAGGGAGACGTAAACACACCGCCAGCTCATGCTGCGCTGTTTGCTCTAGTTGGTCCTCAAACAGCTTCCGTTCACTACCTGGCCCCAGGGTGAATGGCATTAGCCTTACCCTTCTCATCTCAGGGCACAGTGAAAGCAGGAAAAGGGCCGCTCCGCTAGTCTGGATTGAAATAAATGTTACAAGCAGTGCCCTGAGGGCAGCCAAAGTCAGTACAGCCCTGCTACAAGGGACCAAGCCCATCCAGAGAACACAAATGGCCATTCTGCAGTTCCAACCACCTTCCTGGTGCAATGAGGCACTATGGATTGTTCAAGTGGCTCTCTCCAATCCCTTGACATCATCCTTCTCTTAGATAAACTGGAGAAAAGCTGGAGTCAGTCCACTGAAATCAAAGGAACCACACCAGAGTGAGAGGATAGTCAGGCCCCATATGAGGGGTTTACCAGGGGCAGTCCAGAATTTTATACTGTGTGCAGCTGGTGTAGGTCAGCATGGCTCTACTGAAAGACATAGTTAAACATACTAGCCGGAAGTCAAGTAGGAGGGTAGAGTTGCACCTTATAAACTAACAAAAGTGTGTGTGTGTGCTTGTGATAGCTAGCTATCTGTCACTTAAACAAAGTAGACACTATATATAGCAGCTAGAGAGAGAGATCAACTCGAGAGAGAGATTGGTTAGTCTATAAGGTATCCTTCTCAGTATCCTAGCTCAGCATCCTTCTTCTCACAATAGCACAGAGTGGATGCTGAAAGAAAGAGCATTAAAAGGAAGGCTTAACTGAGACCCTGTGGGTCAAGCTCCAAGGAGGGCGAGGGAAGAGGGATCTGGTGGTAGGGGTTTACTACAGGCCACCACATCAGGAGGAAGAGCTGGATCTGGAATTCTCCAGGCAGCTGGGGGAGGGAGGCCATGCGTGCAAAGGATGTTGTGGTCATGGGTGATATGAATTACCCTGACATCAACTGGGAGGAGCAGTCGGCCAGGTCTAGCCACTCATGAAGGTTCCTGACGTGCATCCAGGACCTACACCTC
>NW_017728943.1:82199316-82219670 GCF_001723895.1 Crocodylus porosus
CACCCAATACCAAAAAGAATCTGCTCAATATAGACCTCCTATGGAGAACATATCAGAGACAATTACCCTGGGGAGCACGCCCGGGGAAAACCACCTTCCAGATCATGGTGTCTCCCCTGCCAGGTAAGTATGACTCCAGGATTGTTTCTCTGGTCACTACTACCCAGCAGGGGTTATCAGAGTCCTGTCAACCCCCATTGCTGCACATCTCCTCCCTCATATGGTGGGATGGGACCTAGCTTTCTGGACCCCCCAGGAGTTTGTCAGGGATTTTGGGATGGCACAAGGGGTGGTGAGACCCTTATCAGATAACCTGTGACATGGCTAATCCAAGGATTAGCAAAAAGTTCAGAGGTTAACAACTCCAGAAGGCAGCTACAAAGGGGCATAAGAAGAAAGAGGCTGGATGGGGACTAAAAGCAGACCCCCAAAATTGTTCTATCAAGTAACAGGCAAACAGAACTCCAGGTTGCCAGTATTACTGCAATGTAAAGCAAAAATGAAGCTGAAAGGCAAGACAGTCCAGTGAGCAGAGTGCTAACCTGGGACTTGACAGTCACAGGTCTGAGTCCTTGCTCTATTACAAACCCCCATTGTGACCTTGGGTGAGTCACCTAGGCCCAGATTTGCAAAGGTATTTAGGTGCCTAATTTTCCAATGATTTCAATGGGAAGTTAGTCAGCTAAATAAGAGCTAGGCACCAAAATACCTATCTGAGTGCACCTCGGTCTTGCTGTGCTTTCACTCCCTTTCTTTAATATGAGAATAATAACACTGCCCTATCTCACAGGGGCATTGTGATAAAAAGCATATTATAGATCTCGAGAGAAACAGATATATGAGGGCCATATATGCACCTAAACTAGGGAACTGCTGGGCAGGTAAAACTGATTTGGGCATAAGTGAAGATTTAGGAGGAGCAGGAGTTTCAAACAGGTCCTTGCAAAAAGGGGCTGCCTGCACATTTTCACACCCTCCTGCTACAAATGTTAGGGTTTGGGTTTGCAGTTGGGTAGGATAGGTGCAGATACTTCATTTTACCTGAACTTGTCTAGGTCTTCTTGTAGCTTCTCTTGGACTTAGGTGGATTGTCAGGACCTTTTAATTATATTTCTAGCTACATCCCTCATACACATACACATGCACATACACATGTGCACACACATGTGCCCACGATATGTCTAGGAGGCTCAAGGTTGAGTGTCAGACTCTTGCAGAATAGCCAAATACTGCTGATCTCAGGGGAGACACAGAGAACAAGTAGAGACCCTGCCACTAGCCAAGAATTCACCAGGGGATACTGACAACACCATCAAGGATCTTGGTATGATCTGCCTGTTTTCATGTTTCCCGTTTTTTCCTGCTCATCTTTGGAGACTCCTAAAGCATCTCCTCAAATATATCATTAGTTATAAAGCGTGACATATGACTCCTCATCTGGAATGTATTAGATGGTGAGAGCCTTGCCAGCTGTGCTCTGCTAGGTTTATTCATTCTTGGAAGAGCTGTGCAGTATGAGCTGTAAAATAAAAAGTTCAGCTGATTGATGTGAGATGAGGGTTTCCTCCCTGCCCTCCCAGACTGTGCCCAGGCAGCCAGCTCTAAAACCTACTGTAGTGCAACAATAATCCTAGACAATGGCTGGATATAGCTCACAATATCTTGTAAAAAAAATTACTGGGCAGGAGTTAATGGTCATCTTTCTTCCTGCCAGAATTTTTCAAGCCCCAATGGTGAGACAGAGAACTCATCTGCCTTGTAGTCATTGCTGTGACTGCAGCTGGTGTAGAACTCCCCAGCTAGCCGTTAGCAGTGTAGTTATGGCAATATAGAGCTCAATGCAGGATGCAAAGCACACAAAAGAAGTTGGGTAAATACTCAGGTGGTTGATGTGTGCTGAGCTCCATGCTATGGCAGCTGCCCTGCTATCAGTAGGTGTGCTTGCTAGGGTGAAGCTAACTCAGGTATGTCTACCCAAGCTGCAACATATATATGAGTGCAATGTAGGCATATGAAGACAATGTAGACACACACCGAGAGATGTAAGTTAAAAGAAGTATATAAGGAATAAGAAGAACAGCCTTGGAGCCTGACAGCCTCCACTATTTACCCACTCCAGAAGAAAGATAGCAGCAGCCAGCAGCAGGAACTAACGGCCTAGGCAAGACCCATGACTTATGCTCCTCAACTCTGACCTGGAAGGACCCCACTGAGGTAAGAAAGGAGCTCACTCTCCACAACCCTTCCACCCTTAGCTTCTCTGGTTATAGTGACAACAGAGCAGACATCAGTGGAGGGAAGGGGAACTGTCACATGCCAACGAGAAATGAAAGTGAGATCCACCTGGCTCATCCCATGGAGACCAGTCACTCTTATGGGAACAACTGACAGTCACAAAGAAACAAATACTGCAAGCAGACAGTATGCCTGGGCAACCCTCAGGAAATAGATGCTTTTCCTGATTCCTTCTCATTAGTCCCAACTAAGCTGTGGTCCTCCTAATGTACTTTAGGTCCTGGCAGTTGCAGTGTCTGCAAACATCCTTCATAAACATGAAGCTGGGACAAGGGAATGAGGGTTGCTGTATCAGAAAAGACCAATAGCCCAGCTAGTCTGTGATTCCATCTCCTGCTGCACTGATTCATTGACATGTAACTTCCCCCAATAAAAGTGTTAAAACTCCCACCACCATCATTTCCTTAGAACACCTTATTATGTAATACTGCATCATAATGGAATATTCCTAGACAGAGATGCACACAAAGTTTGGAGGCTACTACTCTCTGTACTAGACTCCTCTAATTTCCACAGGAAATTCTGATTTTCTGACAGTCTGAAGCTGTTTTCAGCTGTTCCCATGCCTTACATCTGGATCCAGATGATCAACTGCATCACCAAAATCAGGCAATGAACAATGGAAAACTGTATCAGGAGACAAGATTCTCAGCCTTGTTGAACCTAACTGGGTTTGTCAGTATAACCCAAACCCAGACTGAGCAATTCAAGCCCCTCATGAGAAGCTTGCTGCTGCCCATAACAACAACCTGCAGCCTTTTAGGACCATGAGATTGAATCAGGCACAGGTTAATTGCTGCCAGCTGGAGAAAGAAAGCCTCTCAGTCAGTGAGGGCAAGCAGATAGGTACCAGCCAACCTCAAGCACAGTGAGGAGGAGATAGGGCCTCATACAGATCACCTGAGATCACACACAACCTGCTTTCCCATCCCACCCTTCCCAAACTTCTGAGCTGGCCACAGTGCTTGGTCCTCCTATGGGACACAGAGAATCAGCTCAGGGACTGCAGCATTGCTACATTGCCAAGGTATAATCTGATCAGAGTAATAAGTGATCTCTCAGCAAGGCTGGGAGTGGTGGGTCCTGGAGCAAGGATCACATTCCTAAAGGTACTTCTTTGTCAGTGCTATTATCTGGAGCTCTTTTAAGCAACATTTCCATCTTGGTTCATATCAGGGCTGAGCTGCTTCTAAATGTCATGAATGGCCAAACTGTGGCCTGCTGTGGCTGGCAGTCACATGGTTGACTTCTCTGTGCTGCTCATGCTAAAGGAACCTTTTTCTCTACCTGGCTTCCTGTGGGATAGTCCCTGCACCAGAGCAAGAGGAAGGTGAAGAGACCCTGCCCATGTGCAAAGCGCTCAGGCTGGCAGCTTGGATGAATGTGTGGCACACTTCCCCCCATGGAAGCTGAGCTCAACCCAGCACCACCCCTAGTTCTCAGGGTTGGGCTGCATCCGGAGGCAGTAACCACAACAACCAGGTGCTGGAAACTCTGGATTCAAATGGAAACCAAAACATGCTAGTTGTGGCAAAAGGAAGAATGCTGGGGCTTGTCTGGACTGGGCCTTTCAGAAGTGGAGGGGATTTCAGTTGCCTCCAGCAAAAAGCTGCATGTCTCATACCACTCCACTAGAGCTCAGCCACTAAGCAGGCTGCTGGGCCCTAGAAAGAATGGGCACAGGGAATTTGGATCCATGGCAGGATGGAGCCTGTTGGTGAGAGGAGGTCCTTCTATGTAAAATGCATTTCCTGGAGGTGGCTCCAGTGATAGGCAGGTTTCAAGTGTTGTGAGGACTGCACAAACCTTTGATGAGGAGGCAGAGGGAATTCAGGAATATACCCTGCAGCCTGGAATTGTGAAGTGCCAACACCCCCAGCTGCCCTTAACACCTGCTACTTCATTCCCTCCCTATGTTCTTGCAGTCCCATGCAGCTTTTCAGAAAGGAAAATATTAATGATGGTGGTGAGGCTGCTTAGATACTCAGCAAGCTTTCCCTGGTCCTCTCCACCAAAAACCCATAGTCCCATCCCTCTGTGAACCCACGCTGTGGTCTAACCTTAAATAGAGCCCACTTTTAGTGGTGAAGGGCTGTGAAGGAGAAGCAGAGATCACATACCCCAAGGCCTTGTGAACCAGATCTCCTGTAAAATGGATTGTGGGAATCAGGGAGGATCTAGAACTTGATGGATTTGGGAGCTTTGAGTAAACACTACTAGAGAATCACCCTCTTTTGTATGCAACTACTTGCACCCCTTTTGACCATTTTGGCAATGAGACAAAGTTCATGCCCTTTAGAGGAAAGCAGTAGTCTCTTGACATCCTTCCAGGTCCCACCTGAAGTCAGCAAATACCTACAGTACCAGGAAACCAAAGACACATTTGACAAGCTGAGATACTGAAGTACAAGTTTCAATGGAAGTCAAGCACCCATGTATCTTTGAGTTCCTGGGCCCCTGACCCCCAGTCTTTACCTTATGATTCAGGCAGTGTAATCACTGTAAGGGATGATAGTTGCATGGCCCAGAAGAATCATTTAACTATGCAACTGTTTCTCCCATAACTTTTATTAAACCTTATTACTGAAAAATGAATCATTATTACTGCATTAATAGGAGCATTGCCAGCAGACTGAGTAAAGTAATTCTTCCCCTCTATTCTGCACTAGTAAGGCCACATCTGGAGTACTGTGTCCAGTTTCGGCCCCTCACTATAGAAAGGATGTAAACAAATTGGAGAGAGTCCAGTGCAGGGCAATGGACTAGTTAGGGAACATGACTTATGAAGAGAGGCTAAAGGAACTGGGGTAATTTAGTCTGGAGAAGAGAAGAGTGAGAGAGGATTTAATAGCAGCCTTCAGCTATTTGAAGGGTGGTTACAAAGAGGATGGAGCTAGAGTCCTCAGTGGTGGTGGGGGATGATAAAACAAGGAGCAATGGTCTCAGGTTGCAGCAACGGAAATTTAGTTTTTCCTAATAGCTAACCTTTTCTCATGAGGAGGGTAGCAAACCACTAGAACAGGCTACCCAAAGAGGCAGTGGTTTTTAAGATCCAGCTAGACAATCCTTGGCTTGGATGATATAGTTGGGGATGGTCCTTTGAGCAGGGGCTTGAACTAGATGACCTCTTGAGGTCCCTAATTTTCTATGATTCAGTGAAGCCACGTTTGCCACCACACATATCCTTGCCCTAAAAAAGGATAAGCTAGCACCTGGGTCACTTTATATTTGCCAGAGACACAGCCCACTGTCCTTCAGGAGCTCATTAATCTGGAGAATCAGAAGCAGGGAAATTTGAGAGCTCATAGGTCACAGCTGCTCCATCCTCCTGGCCCAGAGGACTATTTCCTGTAGCATGCGTGTCCTGGCCAGGCTGAAATGACTCAAGCAAAAGGGCTTACACTACTTCCCTAAGGGAGGCCTTTTTTCTCAGCCTGATAGGCCCCTCACTGTCAAGATACCCTACACCCACCAAGAGCTGGCCTAAAGTGAGGGTCCAGTGATGCAAATCCAATCAGTGCCTCAACTGACAGAGCCAGGGACAGAAAGGTCTTTCTAAGGAGTCAAAACTACACAGTCTGCCTGTTCTCTCTGTCCCCATGTGCTCTATCTATCTGGCTGATTTAGCTTTCAGGATGCACTCACCCTGCTAGCAGTGAGTGCCCATACAGTGTCAGCCCCGTTACTCATAGGACTCATAGTGCCATGTCCAGGACTGAAATAAAGACAGGTCACACACAGCATTGCTTTGAGCTGACAGGGGCCATCTTGCCATGGGACCAAATTCCACACACCCACCCTTTCTAGGGCAGAGGAGCTTGCTGAGTGACTGGGCTCCAATAGAGTGATATGGGACATGTGGTTCTTTGCCGGATGCAACTGAAATCCCCTCTACTTCCAACAAACACAGCTAGACAAGCCTCAGCTTCTTCCCCTTTCTCACAGCTGGCAGCTCAGAAAGCCCCATCTCTGAGAACAAGGGACTGGAAATCTGATGTTTTGGAGCAGCTCCCAGTGGGAATGGCATTGTGCTAGTAACCTCTGGGGACTAGGCTTGGTGGGGGCTCTTAATACACTTATCCTGGTCTGGAGGGATCAGAACTTGATGGAGCACACAAAAGGCAGAAACCAGGGTTATTATTCCATGCTGTGAAGAGATGGCACACACACTGACAGGGTATCAATATAACCCTTCCACAGGCTTAGAGTGATGAAGAAAATGGAGGCAGGACATGAACTCCTCTCATCTGAGAAGCAGGCATCACTGTGCAAGGAGACGGGGGTCACTTGGCCCCTTCAGAGGAGAAAGGGAGATTCTGCTCTCTCTTTGGGACTCCTGAACTGGAGGGGAGATGTTGACTGAACTTGATGGCCTGGGAGACCCCCCTATTGTCCTGTGTTCCCATGACATGCCTACAGCAGGGGGAGGCAGCCCAGTGCAGCTTGGCTAGTAGGCTGGCAATTCAGGTAGTCTCAAAGGGAAGGTATAAGGGGGCAGGAGCTTAAAATGATGGGAGTTCTCCAAGTCTTGGAGCTTCTACCACTTTCCCCTACCTTCCTGAAGGTGAACTGAGCCAACCTGGGGACATGATGCAGGGCTCCAGTAGTCCTGTCTTTCCACACAGAGTAGTACTAAAAAGAGGGGGTCTTTCTCTCCCAGACAGGCAGAGCCAAGAGCATAGACACTCTTTCCCTTCCATGAGTAACAAGAGTCCTTTTATCCCCCCAAGTGGCAGAAGAGGCAGCCCCCAATCCATACCCCAGCACCTTGGGCAATGAGCCAGGGCTGTACTCTTCTATGGCCATACACAGAGTCCTTTGGTGAGGGGTTGTTAGTAGCCTACCCACTGAGAGGCATGGCTGTGGGTTTTGGAGTTAACACCCTATTGAAATGCATGGGGTAGCTGAGATGTCTCAGAGCCACAGTTGCAGGCTCTCTGTCAACTACAGGCTGGTCAGAAGCACAAGGGCAAGAGTCTTACAGTTTTCATTCATGACAGCCAAAATTCTGGCACAATTGCATAACTCCAAGGCCATACATACAAGCCAACAGTGCCAGCCCTGCTACCCCTCCTCGGGGATTGTTTGCTGGAGTCTCACAAGAACATATGCATTGTTTAGTGACATTATTGCTAATGACAGATACTTCCATGGTATGGGTATTCCATTTGGTATGGGATAGTCCCAAACTTTGCAAGCCAGCTTCAGGTGTTCACAGCCCCAGTAGCAGTCACAACCCAAGAGCTATTTGTTTGTGAGAAGGAGAAGTCCCTACAAAACCAGCTTCCTGGTACAAGGGCTTTTCCTTCCCCCTACTTCAGCTGCTGGTCTCTGCACAGTAAATATGCTAAGGGGAGGAGAAAACAGCTGCCTCCTGCCCTACTATTGCCCTGACACAGGTGAAGATGGTGCAGTTATTTTCCCCCCTCAATCCTTTCCAGACCAGTGAGTGTGTGAAAGAATCAAGTGTGGGGAGTGAAGTGTTATGGAGTGGGGAAGGGGGAATGAAGTGTCAGGGACCCTACAAGGCAGAGGGAAAGTGGGTGAGATGCCCCCTAAAATTATCAGAAAGGTAAGGATTATCTTGCTGCCTGCCTCTACAGAAATGTGGTACAAACAGCTCTTGAATCCTCTGAGCCCACACCAGAAGGACAGAGCAAGTCACCTCACTGAGCTGACAAATACCCCACTATAAGTGGAGAGAGGGTGAAAGTCTGCAGGGACCCCCATGTGTTCAAAGGAGCACTCAGGCCCCTAGATGCTTTACATGCCCCACCTGTAATGGAGTTGCCTTCTCTTCCCTCCCACACTAGCACTAGGCATTTTTGCAGCACCACAGAGGTGGAAAAGAGGGAAAGAATCATCACCAGAAATCAATGTCAAATCAATGATCATCAAAGTTCAGCATTTTATAATACCCTAAAATTCTGCAGGATGACCCCATGTCCCAGCCTATGCTCCTGGGGGGCTCTCCACGATCCCAGCTTGTCAGGATAGGTGCCTCTCTAAACAAGTCTAAACATTGGCAGTGAGGCTGTTATCATGCAAAGCATGCTTGGGGCTGCACAGCACAGAAAGGAAGTTGCAGCCAGCTCTCCTTCCCCCCGACCCCAAACTCAACATCTGTGATTCAGCACTGGAGGCACCTGGTGGGTGGCCAGATGGCTGATTTACGTGCAGACTTTAACGAAGGCTTCCAGACTCACTGTTAACTCCACAGAACAGGGTTGTTTTCATATCCCTGCATCGTAAGAGCCTGGCGTGCGTTTGCACACATCCCATGACTCAGCTCAGCCTCACCAGCACAGGGAACACTAGGGCTGCCACAACAGCAAAAGCCAGGAGACCCAGCGTCTGTCATACCAGCTCATATAAACCTCAGGGGAACTGGCCAAGCCTGCCTCCGGGAACTAGAGACCCAGAGAAAGCCCCTAAAAGAAAGCATTCTGGTGGGATTGATTCCCAGTGGCCTCTTTAGGGCATTGTGCTTCCAACTTCTTAGATCTGAAGAGGCAGCCCTAACCATACTAGCACAGAAGTTCAGGAATGTGGGCTAGTGGTGAGAGCCAGGGCTGGGGGTTTGGGACTCCTGGGTTCTGTTCTGAATGGTTAAGTCACAAAAGTCAGATTAAGCCAACAAACATCCCTACTGGTTTAACTTGTGTGGATCCAGATATGAATGGATCAAGCCCCTAACACAATTCTGTGTCTTGTTTGACAGGGAGGGGCTCAACCCTAGAGCTGAAGGCAGGCAAGGGAGCAGCCTGTGCTCCAGAAATCCAAGGATCCCACATGGTGTCTCTTCACTAAGCTCTGTCTCAGTCAGCAGAGGCCAACTCCTCCATCTGCAGATCAGGGAGGATCATGACCATCCCCACCTGCTGAGGTGAATAGTTAGTTCTTCCCACTTCAGTACCCTCTTCGCATGACTGCCAATTGAAACCAAACAAAACTAGAGAGCTCCCATTATTCTGGGGGAGGAAAGACTACTGCACGCACACACAGACTTTCTGGCAGTAAACTGCAGCCACCTCTGGGGTAGAACTTGGCAGCTCTTCAACACAAACTTTCACTCCTCAATCTGACAAGACATCTGTTAACCTATAGGGACTATGGAGTCAATAGCAAAGCTTGAGGGGGAGAGCTTTCTCAGCAATGAAGTTTCCTCCTAGCAGGTCTCAAGACTAGCACAAAACACACCATCTTCAGAGTTAAATGTAAACCAGCCTCTGTGAAAACCCTCCCAGAAAGCAACCTGGCTACTTGACCCTGAAACAGGCTGATAATCGATGGAGAGGGCACTAAATCACCTGTACTCAGTCATGGCCCAACAGCCACCCTCCCTGCTGCTCAGTCACATACACTTATACCCCATTCTGTCTCCCCTGGTGCAGAGCGTCTCTTCCCACACAGGCTTGCAGTTGATGACTTCTCCTATCACAGTCTGCCTCTCAGTGGGTGCATCTGCACCAGATGCCCACTGCACAGTCGTTACTGCACAGTCCTTTAGTACTTGCATAACCAAGTACTAAAGGACTGTGCAGTAACTGGCATTACTGCACAGTAGCATCCCAGCACAGTTGCCTAGTGATGCTTACTGTTACTACTGTGCAGTAACATTGCATCACAGTTCATGCCCAATGACGCTACTGTGCAGTAGGAAAGAGCTACTTTGCAGTAAGCGTCTCATATAGACACAGCCAGTGAGAGCTGCTCCCTGCCATCCAAGATCTTAGCCTGCAAGTCTGTGGTAAAAGTTAGAAATTTCATCATGGCAAACTCCTGCCCTTTGGAGAAGACAATTTTACTGATCAACAAGGCACATGATGTAGGTCACATCTGAAGCGCCAGCAGCACCCATCTTGGTTCCCATAGTGATAACCGTGTTCAGTAAATACAGACGTATATGAATGAGAAGAACTAAATAATAAATGTTATTGTAGAGCAGTAGGCCACCTCTGTAGACCACTGGTCTCTCCCTATCTAACTACCCTAACTGAGGGACCATCTTTTAATTCCCAACTTACGTAGTTCTCTACATAAGAACATGTCTTTAAATTTTATCACTACAGTTCCCTATCAGCACCTGAGGCTTGATTCTTCTCTGAGGCCTGATTCTTGTCTGCATCTTATGCAGTCACAACTGTACAAAAGACAAACTTGCCCATGCGCTGTCACTGTTTCTGCAGTGCTGGGCCATGATCTTGAGGGAGATAAACAGAGAGAATATGATGGGAGCATCAGTAGCATGTGGCAGGCCAAAGAGAAGCAGGACCCAGCCCTGAGCCATCAGCCCACAGCTGACCACCTGTATCTCATGCAACAGAGGAGTAATGACTTAGCCCCCACCCAAGAGAAATGAGTCAGGAGCTGTCCTGGTAAAGCATTCCCACCAGGATGCTATGTTGGATCCCAACACACTATCCCAAGGGCTTTTACATTTTCCCAGATTTCAGTACAGTCCTGTCTCCCTGGTACACACTGTCTCCTACCTCTCCACAGAAGCAGGATCCTATGGCCCAGCTGGTCATGGCCATGAGGACCATCTTGAGACACCTGTTGCAGAAGCACACCCCTTCCCAGAGCTTTGAGCCTATAGGTATATTTGATAGCATGATAGCTGAAGCAACTTACAAGAAATTCTTCAGTTTTTTTAACATAATTGTTCTTTAATTTACCTAGCACAGGAGGCAAACAGATCTAGACAAAAAATATAAAACACCAGTACACATTGCACTGCCTCAGTTTCCTTCCTGCTCCTGCCCTTAGACTTAGACTTTAGGTTTAGGTCAGGGTCTCTCAGGGAGTCCAGGAGCCTTTTTCTCTTACACATGACTTCTTTTCCAGAACATGGAAACTTTCTCACTTGGAGACACAGCTTTGTGCTCCATTCTTTTCTCCCCCTCTCTGCCTCAGACAGTTGATGAAAGGGCTTTTTTTATTTTTACCTACCAACTCCTTTGTCAGGTAAAGCCCTGATCACTGCTTAGTTATCTCCTCCCTGGGATTCAAGCTTGGGGGAAAAAATAGTTTGCATGAACAGCAACTACCTCTTTATCCAAGGGTGCTTCATTTCAATAGAAAAACTATCAAAGTTAAGTGACATTCTGTTGTTGGCCCAGTGTCAGATGTAAGAATTTATTCTGTTACTTCTTGTAGCTATTTAAGTTACTATAAAGACAAAAGGCAGGAGAGAAGGAAGACACACCCTGCATTCTCAGGCAGATGCATATTGAGGGTGAAGTTACATGTTACATTTAGAGCATACTAAGTCTGGGGAGTGTTAAGCAGTGTTAAAGTTAGAATGTGCTGTGAGCAGCCACAAGTTAAAGGTAAATACTGCTTCTTCCCTACATGGCTCTGACTTGCCACTAGAGGGCTGGCAAACAGGTGCATGGCTAGGGGCCAGGACCCCGGGGCTCTATCCCTGCTCTGGATGGGGCTAGAAGCAGTGCATCCTGGCATGCTGGAGGACCTTAAATTGCTTATTTTATCTCCATGAAGCAGACTGAAGTTACCCTAACATGAACTAGGTAGCATGGCCTAACATTAACCTTCACCTGAAGTGACATAACTTTGAGATGCCCAGAGGACACTTATCATGAGTTAACAAGTTTTAATGTGCAGACACTCACGTTTCAAGTGCCCTTAGTATGGTCTGCATGCAATACGTGACTTCACCGTCATGAGAGTTGCCAGTGGCCTACAGAATTCATAAGCTGCACATGGACAGATTCCCCAGATCACCACAGAAGTATTACACCTGTGTTAGGCGTAGGGAAACAGAGGCACAAAAGTGCCAAAGATCATGGAGCTAGGATGAGAGATCTATTTTCTTCTATCCCCATGCCCATTACCATGGTAACTGGGCTGCGGGAGACCGTGGCTCTCAACCCTGTGTTCATCCCACACTGAATAGTTATCTACCTTTATCTGGACGTGTCTTTCTTAGAGACCTCCTCTTCACATACCACCACTGCAACGCAGAAGTGAGGCAGTGATCTTAAAGGATCAATATGAGACAGAGCTCAGGACAGGAGTGGTTCAGAGGGACAGCAGTGAGGAAAAGGAAGTGGGGAATCTCAGGTGGAAGCCAGGGAAAATGTGGGATTTGGCCTTTTCTACAGGGTGCTCCTGAGTGCCCAGAGCCAAAAGTAGAGTTACCATGGTTCATCCTAAATGGCTTCCCAGCTGCCCTACCTGGAAAACATCCAACTCCACCCAAGGGCTTGAATGTCTGCCACCTTGGCTGAGCTGGTACATAAAATATTAAGCAAGGCCTAGCAGCTGGGATGTAGGTACAGCCAGCACCTTTAAAAAGTCTGGCTGGCTGGCTGGCTGGGAAGCCCATCTAAATACCAGCTGGGTCATGGTTCAGGCTGCAGCTTCCAGACTGTCAGGTGCTATGCAGAGGGCTCCATCTGTAGACAGGAAAAAGTGTCTGTGAGCGAGGCTTAGTCATAGGCAGAAGCTTGCAGCTAGCACCTTGCAAATCAGCCCTCAGTTCCTGTCAAGTAGCATAGTCAGTGCAGGACTCACCCCTGCATCAGGAAGCTCAGATTACTCAGCTGGTGAAGCCCTGGCCCAGTGACCTGGGCCTGCTGGAATGGGTCAGAGATGAGAGAATGGTGTGATGGAAGCACACAGGCCACATCTACATGAGACGCAGACTGTGCAGTAGCTCATGAGTACTGCACAGTAGTGTCGTGTGGCAGGAAGCGTGACACAATGCTACTGCACAGTGGGCACGAGCTACTGTGCAGTCAACATCACAAAAAAAGCCATTCCTATGCACAACTAATGCATAAACAAATACTAAATGACTGTGCAGTCAGCATCTCGTGTAGTCCTGTCCACAGAATACTTCCTCATTGCACTCTGAAAGCTCTTAAACCCGAGTTTCCCTTCTTTAAACAGCTTCCCCTAGAGGGGCTGCTCTCAGCTTCCACTTGTGTCTGACAGGAAGCGGGTAGGATTCCCCTTCCAACCCACTGCCACCCCTTGTTCACCATGTGTATTGCTCACTATTTAGTACACTGCCCGTGGAGAGCAGCAAACTAGAGACCTGCTTCTCCACTGTCTAGAGCCTAGACTAGGAATGCCCCTCTTCTGATACAGCAGCTGAGCCAAAACCCGAGCCAATGACCCTTCAACAAATCATAAGGGACATCCTAACTCAAACCCCATAAAAACAACATGCTCCCAACTGTGCTGGAGACTTTGTGCACTTTCTCTCAGCCCCACCAAAAAAGGAAAGGGCAGCAATGTGTTCTGTAGTGCTACCCTGTGCCCTGAATTAGTATGTGATCCTCTCTTCTGAGCTGCTCTGGGTTTGGAGCTGGATGATGTCCAGGGAAGGAAGTGCTGGTATGCATGCACTCTATTTCCGGTTCTCTCTTCACAAGCATAGCATTTTTTTATAGGTTGACTTAGTGCAGCTGAACAGAGAGGATGGAAGCAGGGCCCTCTGGTTGGCAGCCCAATCACATAAGGTGGGCACCACAAATGCATTGCTCATAGCTGAGATGGAACCAGTAGAGATGTGTCCCTGTCACAGCACTGAACTGGAGGAGGCTTGAGAACTGGAGGAGCCTGGAGGAAGACTGCCTCAGTGAAGTAGACAGTATTTTCTCCTAACCCTCCCAGTGGGAGGACTTATAAGGAAGCAAGGGGAAGTAGGTTATAGAATTAAGCTGCATGTATGAAGCGCTTGAGACTGCAGCCTATCAGATGGATCTCACATGCACTGTCCAGGGGACTGGACTGGATACGTGAAGCCTGTGAGAGCAAGCCCCAGAGGAAGAACTTGTAGGACTGGTCATCAACTCTAGGTCCGACTGAGATGAGCCAGAACAAATAGACTTCATAGAGGGAACCTTTGTAACCAGGCCCCACAGGTGATGCCATAGCCTCATGACTGTAAGCTATCTGAGGCATGCACAGTCTGTTTGCAGGGTATTTGTATAATGCCTGGCCATGACTAGGGCTCCTTGGCAGTAGTCAGAAAAAAAAAAATGATGGTACAAGCTATTGAAATGGGCCTTACAGCAGGACAAGTTGTAATGACACAGCTGACAGCAATGGAGGGAATTTTCTGGCTACTGCAGTGACACTTATGAAAGATCCCTCTCTGTCATGGCATCTTACTTGGTATGTTTATCTTACTGAACACCTTTATATTTTGTCACAGCGAGCCTAGCTTCACAGGGAAGTCTAGCTTCTGCAGATGTGCTTGGTGTCAGGCTCAACAACCCCCACAGAAAAGGGCCAGTTTTTATTCAACTCTGCCCAGAACCAATGTGTCAGGCTCACTAAGGGCCTTGTTACATGCTACACTGTGAGCTGCACAAATGTTGATCAGCTTAGTGCTAGCTTGCAGTCACACCTTCAGTTTGAGCGGTACATCTTTGGGTAGCAGCTGTGTTATGTGGAACAGGAGCTGAGTTATGTGAATCAAGAGATAATCCTGCTCCGGAGTGGCGTAACTTTGAGCCACGTAAACAAGTGCTTTAAGCTACTTAAAAGTGCTAACATGTGGACAATCCAGGCATTAAGAGCTCCACGAGCCACCCAGAATTAACATGTAACAAAGCCCTCAGGGCCAAGCCAGCACCTTCAGGACCAATGGCTAACAATGTAACAACCCTCAAAGGTATATTGAGGATGGTCTTATCCTGAATCATGCTCTTGTTTATTTAAATCAATGTAGTCATATACCAAACTTTCTAGGACTTAACCCAGTGTCATCATCAGCAAATGTCCCAATACCCAATTACATCTACTACACCAGCACCATCAAAGAGCAGCCTCATGTTCATCACACTGGTAGAGTGGGACTGTTATTTTCCGTTATCCTGTGAGTCAGTAGTGAGCCAATAGGGCATGCAGACTCCGTCCGGTGATTACATGTCTAAGCCTACACATGTCTGTGGGAATAATTAGACAAAGGGCCAGTTTCTGACCTCAGCAATCATCTTCTGGTCTCTCAGCATAGCTTCATCTCAACCCAGACCTCAGTGCCTCTAAAGCAGGTTCTGGGCTTACTGTACCCAGAAGCACAATGGTAGTGCTTGGGGATAGTGCTGTCTGAAGGGAGCTTTGATATCAGAATGATCTCTAATTGCCCAGTGCTCCTGTATGGGGCTAGTGTTGGAAGGGATATTAGCTAGGGAAAAAGAAGTTTGGGTGGCACTACTGAAACTATGAGCCCATACTGCACTGTTCAGAACTTCATATCCAAAACCCGTATCTATACAGCCCCAGGTGACCTAGCCATTCACAGCTACTTGAATCCCAAGTCACTCCCACTTGGACATCCTCAGGTGTGGCAGGACGATAGACTTTCATCTCTAGAGTGTTTAGAAGCCCAGAGTAACAAACAGAAGATACGGTCAACTTCAGTTACTAAAACTACTAGTCTGACCCTAGGAGCCTTGTGGGAGTACTTCAGGTAAATAATATCAGGGATTGCTGGTAGAAACAACACTGCAATTGCCACAAAGAGCTATTGCCCTTTACTTCCCATAGCTCTTTTTCCTTTTACCTCTCCACACCCTCCTCTCTCTCTCTTCTTGTGACAATCCTCTCCCCTATGCTCCTGGGAGAGAGAACAGAGATAAAGCTGATAATCATAGAGCTGGGTGATATCAATTTGCTGATACCCAGAAAAGTCTTTTATACATTTCTGAAGATCTGTCTCTAAGGTAAGAGGTGATGCCATGCCAGTCTGGCATCACCTGGCCTGAGACTTAGGGGAGGCTTTCCACACAGTACAGCTTAGGCATGGGAAGATGGACCCTCCAAAGTCTGAGCACTGCAGCAACTGGCCCTCAGCAAATAAATTCTCTAGAGAGACTAGGCAGAGCTTTGTCGTGCAGTGGAGCTCATGAGCCTGGGGTTCAGAGAAAATGCTCTCCAAAAGAAGAAAGTATTTCTGAGAAGTGAGAAGCCACAGAATGAGACACAACTGCTGTATGTGAAGTCCTCACATTTTTATCTCTGCGTGCATTTCCCCTTCCCCCCATCCCAGCACTGATGCTAGTTATTTCAAGTCCCTTGAAGTTGGAACACACCTAAATGGTACCAATACAGCTCCCCAGGGAGGCTCCAGTTGTGCATCTCCCACAAGCCCCATTTCCACTCACAGACTTTGCCTGGGGGAGCTGTTATCTGGGACCAAAGAACAACAGACAGCAAATCCAGCGATTGCTGCCTTCTCTTCACAAGAAAGTGCAGTGGGCATGGTGTGACCCTCTGAACCTGCCACCAGGGAGCTCAGGCACATTCAGAGCTATAAGCAACCCCTCCTTCCCTCACCCTTTGAAAAGGTTCCTTCTTCAATGTAAGAACTCCTCACTGATAAAATATATGTGTATGGGGGAAGGTCCTCCACCCATGTATTGGAGGAGTATGTGAAGCACAGCACTGCTGGGAGAAATGATGGGCTTCATGCTCCGAGTTAGAGCTGAGACCCTTTGGCAGGGCTGAGCTGGAAAAGCTGGTCCTGCTGTTACCCCTACTGACTTTGCTTGGGATGCAAGCAGAGACATTCAGTTTCTCAGGCTATTAAAGTGACAACTTTCACCAGCTTTAACTTCCTTTTAGGACACAAAGCACTATAGCAAAATTATCCCTGCACATACTTCTCCAGACACTGAGGAAAAAGCAGTTCATTTTTTGCAGGCTGCTGTTAGAGAAGAGGAGAGTGTTCCAGCCTCCCAGCTCTCCAAAATCTAGCCCTGGTCCCCCCACCTCCTTCATAGCCCAGGAGAGAGCTCATCAGGCCTAGCTGTCTTCTTGTTCCCACCACCTGGCCAGACGCAGAACATTAACAATGGCTGGCATGAATTACAGCTGGCCTTCATGGGGTCTTTCTACTGCTTTAACTGCATATTCTTAGAAGCTCTGATAGGTAAGGAGGCATTTAGTGCCCCCCTCAACCTCCACGTGGAGGATGGAGTTTTGTTTGCAAACATGTGCGCCTACCAGTATAGCTTAGCCTTGCCATTTAGACTGTCACAGTGCAGTCACTACAAACAGCATATGTAGGTCAATGTGGAGAGTTATATTTGTCTCAATGGGCTGCAGTAATACACCTGCTCCTTTGTCCCGGTGCCAGAAGCAAGCCATCTTCCTCTGCTTACCCTTGGCCCCCTCCCTGCTTCATGAAGACCTGGACCTGGCTAACTCAGCTTTCTGGAAATAGCCAGTTGAAGGCTTCCCTCCTGCTTGTCTGTCAACACGTTAAGTACTCTGCTTTATGGGAGCTTTCTTGATTGCAGGCTCTGACTTGGTACCCTCTGGTAACCTTCTCCTCATTTTTCCTTTTATTCCCTGTTTAACTTGGCTGTAAACCACTGATAAATCCACTTTCTGATTCACCTACCATAGGTCCTGACCAACTCATTTCTGTGGAGGAGGTGAGATCTATTTACTCAGGGAGGCAATGAGGTCATTTTTCCCACTTACATCCGTAATGGAAAATGATGTCAAAAAGGGGAAGAGTGGGTTCAAAACTGTGCTGGCCCAAGAATGAAATTTGTTCAGGCACATCAAGACCAAGCATCCCCTACAGCATCAATTCCCTGCTCTAACCACAAAACTGTTTGCCCTCCTGGAGCTAAATCCCAGAAGTCCTAGCTCCTAGTCCCCTATTATAGCCACTAAACCCTACTTTTTTCTCACCGTTGCGACAGGAACCCAAAATCCCAAATTGCCAGTCCTCTGCTTTCACTTTTAGACCACATTCCCTTCTCAGAGCTGGAAACAGAACACAGGAGCTTTCCTTTAACCACTAGAAACACTGTGTGGGGACATAGGAAATCTTGGTTCATCTACAGAAACAAACAGGCTGTGTGGAGGCTCAGAATATACATCTAGATCCGTTCACATCCAGTCTTATATAGACTACACCAAAGAATGTCCCGGGCAAGGTGTGTGCCCAGCTCATCATCTTAGACCAGTGGTTCTCAACCTTTTTGGACTCAAAGCTCTCCAGTTAGACTTAAGGCACCCCTTGGAAAATGCCAGTTCTTAGTTTTCTCTCTTTTTTTTGGTGACAGAAAAATAATAGAACAAGTCTTCTGTTGCAAAGAACTCAGAAGGATCACATAAAGTCAGAATATTTCTAACACTGTGTATTCCTATTTGAAATGTCTGGGTGAATAATGTTTGCACAGGTAAGAGGGATAACACTGCCTCGCACTCCACAGCACCCTTGAAAGGATATCAAGTCACCCCATGGTGCCATAGCATCCTGGTTGAGAATCAGTGCCTTAGTCATTGTACCTTTTCAATAGAAGGATGGAAAGGATGCAATGCTGAAAGAAGAGTCCTTTGACCTAAACTAGATCTGATGGCCCTCCAGACATTTGTCTTGTAGCAAGCTGGCAGAGGGTAAATTCTCATTAGACATCAGGAGGCGCTACTTCACTGTCAGGGCAGCTAGGATCTGGAACCAACTTCCAAGCGAAGTGGTGCTGGCTCCTACCCTGGGGGTCTTTAAGACAAGGCTGGACAATCACCTGCTGGGGTCATTTGACCCCAGTACTCTTTCCTGCCATGGCAGGGGGTCGGACGTGATGATCTGCTCAGGTCCCTTCTGACCCTACTAACTATGAAACTGTAAGTATTTGTTGGTACCCTTCTGGCACTGGCTTGCTCCAGCACCCCATTTTCTGTATCCCTTTGTGTATTATATTCCATCACGATCTAGTCTTGACCGCATACCCTACTCATCCCTGTCTCTTCACTTAGACAGCCCTAATACTCCATAAGAACCCCACAAATGCAATGGGAACAGCAGCAAGACACTCTATCCAGTCACTTGCTATAGGAATATCTGGGAAGGATCTGGCATGTTTGTTCGTGGGTCTCCATGAGCGCTAAATCATAGAGACAAGTTTGAGTTCAATGAGCATAGTGAGGCCCCTGGCTTTTTCTCTCTTACATGAGCAAATTCAGCTGTCTAGAGCCAGTACCCGTGACAGTGGGGTCCAATGAAACATAGTGGCCATGGCCACTAAGAAACAGGGGGTCCTTCAGGTAAGTAGGGTATGTCTCAAGGAGGTGTACACTACATCTGCTACCTGCCACTGTCCATGATAGGCTGCTGAGCTGGATGTCCCTTTGGTCCAACCCCATAAGGCAGTTCTTCTGATTTCAATATCAGCACAGAGACACAGACACTGTCTGGGACCTTACCGTCTACACCCAAAATAATTTGTTCATAGCAACCTGTGTTGCTACGCAGAAAAGCAGCTGCAACTTGCACCAGTTGAAGATTTCTCCAATTCCTTGGCTTCATTCCCGGATATAGAAGTTATAATAATCAAGCTGGGAGGCTGTGATTGCATGGGTCCTGCTGTCTGATCTGCGTATGGTAAGATGGGGGCCATGAGGTGATGTTTGACAAATCAGCTCCACTGGGGCCTGGGGATGTCATAACTGATTTTATCTGTGTGCACATCACCATTTTCAAGAATCTCAGAGAGCAACTCCTCAACATCATTCTTACTGCTAGACTTGGCAGAGGGACTGAGGTGTGGTCTGGAACAACCAGCAGGCTGGGGACAGTCTGTGTAGTGAGGATACGAGGTTTTCCATATGTCATTGCTTCATTGGGCTCTACCTCTTCTGTTCAAAAGCTTCATGTGGCCCTAATTTGCTCATTTGTGGAATAGCTTCTGTTGAGGCCCCAAGAATATGCCCTGCAGCAAGACACCCTTCCCAATGGAGGCTCAGGGAAAGCTAACTTAGACGCCTCTGGCAGCCTCAGCAAGTTGGCATAATTTGTTTTCAAATTTAACACAAGTCACCAAGAGGTCTGGTACCCCAACTTCGCTCTTAGTTGGGTATTAAATGTCATGTATTACACATTGCTTCAAGATCTGTAGTGTGTTGCAGAGGTTGGGTTAAAAATATGGGCAGATCCAAGATTTTGAAAAGGAAATGTAGATAGTGATATGCGTCATCATTTATAAAACAGCAGGCATTTTTCTTCAGTTAAAAATAAACTAGAATCTTTAGTGTGCATTAAGGGCCTAGGATTGTACTGTGTA
>NW_017728943.1:82220195-82231487 GCF_001723895.1 Crocodylus porosus
GAGAGGTAAATATGCATCAGCTAATTAAGCATGCTCAGAAACTACTATAGGTCACCAAGAGTTCAAACCCCGCCCCTTTTCAAGGACACAGTCAGTTGCATTCCAGCTTCTGCAATCTGTATGAGAAAGGGTAGGGAGAAGCTGGGGGAGAGTCTGCAATTTAGCATAAGAAAAGCTGTGGCAAGGCTGGGAAAGGAAAAAAGTCCTTGGCAGTGTTTCTTTCTTATCGGGTGCAAGATGCAAGCTGTGCATTTCTAACAATACTCCATTTCTAACAATATTGCATTTCTAACAAGGGAACCCCAAAACTATATCTTGCACGGGGGCCCAAAAAATTGTGGGCCAGCCCTGCCAGCATCACCTCTCTGGGAGCTGGCCCAGAGCTTTTAGGCAGGCAGGCTATTCCTCTCTATCCCAGAGGTTCCCATACTTTTTCTTATTGCCTACCTCCTTCCATATTTACCAGCTGGCCATGTACCCATAAAAGCATACATTTTAACTCCTTAAATGACAATTATTAGAATGAAAATTAAATCCACCATTACACAATTTCTCCCCCATGCCCCCAGAGATGTCTTGCATTAGATGCATACCACAGTTTGGAAACCCCTGCTCTAACCATCTGCAGCTGGGCTCCAGTCCCTGAGCCATGCACCTTCTTTCACATCGCCCCTTCCAAAAGTAGAACCCGGGATACGCTCTTCCATTTTAAACCCCTCCGCTCCATTCTTAGGAGAAAAGAAGTCTGTATTTCCATGTCCCAGGGCAGTAGTGTTTTGAGAAAAATCAAAAGACTGCTGGGACAGCCACCATTTTGTCAACCAGGGGTTGGCCTCCGGGAGAGCATGAAGCCATATTAAAGAGGCATGGTCAGTGACCAAAAAAGTGGACCACTAGGAGGTAATAACCGAGTGTCTCAACTCCCACTTAAACTACTAGACACGCCTTTTCTATTACAGCATATTTCTGTTCCTGGGGAAGGAGCTTCCTGCTGAGATACAGGATGGGGTGTTCTCAGTCTTCAAACTCCTGGGAGAGAACAGCCCCCAAGCCTTACTCCAAGGCATCCACCTCATGAACTTCTTTGTTAAGTCTGAGCTGCTTGGGACCTGAACACTGCATAGTAGCCATTTTACTGTCCCAAATGCTGCTTCAAGCTTGGATGACCACTGGATCCTTAGAGGTGCTCCCTTTCACAGCAGGGCACTTAGTGGGGCCTTGATGGCAGCAAATTGTGGGATGAATCACCTACACTAGCTCACTAACCCTAAAAATTGACTTCACCTGCTGTTTGGTTGCTGGCACCGGAGATTCTACCAGGGCCTTTATTTTGTCCACTAGAGGCCTGATCTTGCCATTGCCCAGTATATCTCCTAGATGTCCAGTCTCTGTGCTTCTCAGGTGACATTCAGCAGGGTTGGCCATGACGCCAGCTACTTGTATTGACTGCAGCATCTCTCTCTCCCACTGGGAGGTGTTCTGCCCACATGCTGGCAAATATCACTACATCATCCAGATAGGTGGCCACATATGCCCAGTGTGGCAGAAGTATTTTATCTATTAGACATTGGAAGGTCACGGGGTCCCCCAAGAGGACCAAAAGGTAGAGTCTGAAAGTGCTCAAGTCCTCAGGCTCTTGCAAAGGCTGTAATTTCTCAGGATGCTGGGTCCAGAGGTATTTGCCAAAACCTTTTGGTTAAATCCAGGGTAGTTATATACTTTGCATGGCTTATTTCTTCCACCATTTCATCTATTCTGGGCATAGAGTATGCGTCATACTTTGAATCAATACAAAACCAGATGGTGTGATTGGGCTTTAGCAACAAAACAATTGGGGTACTCCACTCACCAGCAGATATCACCCCTATGTCCAGCATCTTCTTAATCTCTTGTTTTACCATTTCCTTCAGCCGTGCTGGAATTCTTCTGCATCGCACTTCCCACTTTGAGGGTAACCCAGTGTTCAGTCAACATCATTCTGCCCAAAATAACTGTAAACACCTCTTTAAATTAGAGTTAGGTTTTTGACCAGAAATAAAGTTTGGTCAATTAAAACAATTTTTTTGACTGATATTTGATTGGTCAACTGCCAATAGGTCCTAATAATACACAGAAACAGCACAAATATTCCATGAAGTGTCTGAAAACAATTTTTTAAAAAAAATCATATTTCTATCAAGAAAACTACTGAAAAAAAAAATGTAGGTTTTTTATAAAGTTGCTATAATCTTTGGTTAAAAATATGCAGTTAATTGACAATATTTGACCAGTCAATTGACCAGTTTGCCAGCCCTACTTCAAATTCCTCCAGTAGGCATTTTACTTCAGCCAGATGGTTTGGGATCAAAGCTTCCCCTAGCATAAGGCCAGCCGTAGGATCTGGTGGGGGATCTGCAATACCCAGGCCAGCTCTCAGCAAACGTGTAGAGATCATACAGGCTTCTTGGGCCCTCCTGCCAAGTATTCGGGGCAGGATGCACAATAGTCCTTGATTTCTTGGTATACACCAGGCCAGGAAAACCTTACCAGCAGTCTGTCCTGGGTCTTTTCCACCCCCAAATGGCCTGCCCACAGTACATCATGGGTTAGTTTTAAACTGTGGCTGTAGCACTGTTTCAGCTCCAATAGTTAAAACCACCAGGTCCCTATGGCCTTGTCTTTTGTCGCTCTCAACAAGAAGTCTTCCTGTAACTCAGAATCAGGGTCCTGGGCTGCTAAGCTTGCATCTACTATGACCACATTGGCCAACCTCAATCAGTCATAAAGAGGAGCATATACCAGGTCTTTCCTTCAATCACAAATGAAATCTAGGCCTTCCCCACCTTCTCCAGTCCACCCTTCCAAGGAGCTCCTGGGGTATCCTGACCGTCCAGATCCTCTAGAGGGCAGTCCAGATTTCACTGAACCCCAATCTCTTTCCTTAAGGATTTCCTCTAGCTTTAGATGTCTTCCTGCCTGACCTGCTGCTGCTCTCATCATGATCTGGGTTGAGGTCCAAGTAGTTCAGGGTCTGAGAAGGGAAATATTTCTGGCTCAGTGCAGCTGGGGTCAGCCTGGCTTCTATTGATTCTTTAAGCCAATCACAACAATTTGGCCATTAAGCCCCAGTCTCACCCCACTACCACTAGGTAAGTTAAATGGCTGCCTGGCTGGGATCTCAGAGAAGAAGGAGGTAGTGACCCCATAAGAGGTTTTTTTAGAAACCCTGCCTGTTTCCTCCACAGTCCAGACTTCCTTGGCCCTGAAACCTGTTGACCTTCCAAGGGATCTAGACAGTCTAATTTCACCCTATGGAGTCCTCTACTTTTCAGGCGGCTTCCTCCAAACTGGACACCCGGTGGCAATGTGAGCTCCTACTGGGAGGATGCTGCAGCACTGCGCTAGAGCCACCAGTTTCACTACTCCTGCAGCTGACCATGAGTCAGGGTTCATTCAGGAGGTACACAGATCCTTTAATTTCTGAGCCATGGCTTGAGGTAATGCATTCAGGTCCAAAGTTTCCCAATGAAACTTGCAGTGATAGGCCTCCTCTGTGAGACCCAAGACAATTAGTATGGCAGCTCTAAGGGTCTTATAATCCTGAGCCAAATCTGCTTCCAAGGCCTGGTAAGCAGCCTGCACTTCCCCAGTTAACAGAGGGGCCAGTCTCACAGCCCGCATCCTGTAGGCACCAATAGGCTGCTTTCATTTGCTCAAACATTGCAAGGAAGGCCTCCAGGTCATTAACAGGTCCCATCTCAGTGAATACTCCACCCTCTGGGAACTAGGTGACTCACCAATCTGGGTAGAGGGGGTCTGTCTTGACTCCAAATGGTGCCTCAGAGACTGCTGCAGGTACTACTGCTCCCTCTGAAGCTGCCACTGCTGGAGTTTGAGCTGCTGAAACAGCTGCTTCTGTTGTCAAGGCTGCAGCCCCTCTAGCCATTTTAGCAGGGGTCCTGTCTCCATTACAAGAGTTAACTTAGAATGCCCATGTTCTCCACCCCATGGAGCAGGTTGTTACTCCTTTAGCCAGGCCCAGAAGCCAGACTTCTCTTTCCTAACTCAAATTAAACAGAATAGCAAAATATCAACAGACTCCTCCCACCTCTTGCCTCTCCTATCCAAGGCAAGAGTTTCACCCCAGTGCTGTCTTTCTTCTCAGCTTCCCTCCCTCCCCAGCACCATAAGGTCCCTTCCAGTTCTATGATCTCTCTAGGAGCTTTTAAATTCCTCCAGGGCCAGCCAGTCATCCCCATCAGCTGGCCCAGAGTTCCTGGGCAGGCAGGCTATTACTCTCAACCCCTTGCAGGTAGGCTCCATCCCCTGAGCTGTGCACCTTGTCACAGGCTCCCTCAGCACTGCCAGACTAGAAATGCTGCTGCCACTTCTAGGCAGTTGATTTTAAACTTTGGCTGAACCAGGAATCAAAGTAGGGTGCAAGTACACCAGTCCACCCCCCTCAGATCCACCCCTGGTTGAAAATGCATCTTTTCTTTTCTAAAGATGTCGGGAAACTGGGGAAGTTGGAGCTTTTGGCAGTGGGTAGTGAATGTCAGAGGAAGACGGCTGGTCCATGCAGAGACTGTTGGGGGTTGTGGGATAAGCAGCAGGTTAATACTCCTACAAAGATCAGCAGTGAATGAATTAATATTGACCTTGATTACCCTCAGGTTCTAGCAGCTCTAATCCACAGGATCCATTACCTGGCAGTGAACTGTGATGTTTATAGAGCTCAAGGGCTTTTTCAGAAGAAATACTTCCATTTCTGATCAACTTTCTTCCTTGGAGAATCACAGGGGTAACAGATTCTACCACCTCTGGAATGGAATGTCAAATCCCCCTACATGTCTAGGCCTCTCATGGAAAGAGTGCTAGAAAATGGCTCAGCATCTTAGCTTTAGCGAGGCTTAACAACAGTGCTACAGCTATCCTTAAAATATAGGTATGTCTTCTTTGCCTCAATGAGAAAGCATAGCCTCCTCCTTCAGAAAGATGTGAATGTTTGTGGTGCCTACTTTCCTGTGAAATACACAGAGAAGGATGTGCTTGAAATAATTAAGTAGACAGACAAACACAGGTTACATAAGAGTTTAGAAAAGTAGAAGAATCCAATATCTACTTGACACCAAAGGGATGACAGCAGGCAAATGATGAAATCAGAGCTTGGCAAAAACAAGCTGTAACAAAAAATGCCTTTGGATCTTTCATAATAAATTATAAAGATCACCGTTTTAGTATTACATTAAAAAAATGGTACCCCCTTTCACCAACTGCCCCTCCAACTCAGGAGGCACCAGTTGCCCATGACCTTAATAGCATGTGTACATGCACCCAGGTAGTGGCACTGGGTTCAGTAAGTCCAGATTTGAACTGCTGAATCATTACCAATGTTTGCTGATACACAGCTTCATAGTGATTCACAAGGAAATCTTATTTCCTCTGTAAAGACCTACCCACCTCTTGCAACATTCGTCTGTTCCCCTGGCAGTCTTCCCATCCAAGCATTTATTTTTGTTAAAGGTTGTGCCTGGGTTAAAGCCGAAAGTATATTCCTATAATCTGTGTTTCTTATTGCCTAGCACATCCATCCTGAAAGTGTGTCTGGACTGTCCTCACTGACTTGCACGTATCCATCAGGGAAAATCCTTGGGGCCTATCCTGAGTTGTACATTTATCTCAGAGAGATTCAGCTGGCGTTTGGGAGTTTCCTGCCCAGTAGCAGGAACCTGACAGGTCTGTGCCAGATCTGATCAGAAATTTTTCTTTCGAAAACGCTATTTCCCTGAAACTGCAAACTTTTTGGCAGTTTCCCAGTAACTCAGTGTCACGTTAGAATATTTCATCTAAATAAGAGAAAGAGAAGGTCAAGACCAATGACAACTAGGTGAGGTGAATGGGGCAACCAGCCCAGGCATCAACTTGTGGGACAGTGAAAAACAGTGGCTGTTGCTGGCAGCCATGTCATTGCATGACAACTGGAAGACACCTCTGCTTCTGTGCCCTGTAGGCCTGTGCGAGTAGGCAGCTATTCAATCCAGCTTCAGATCTGGCCACTTCGGATGCCAGCGATCTGATCCAGAGCTCCGGACAGGGTTTCTGCTTTGATCCGGCCGAAGCGGCTTCAAAGCTTCGGAGCCTCCTTGGAGATCCGGCCATAGGGTACAATGGGGAATCAATGAAATACCTATAACTTTGTTGTTTTTTGTCTGATTTGAATGAAACTTGCAGGAGTGGTAGCCTCTGCTGAGAGCATGAAGTCTGCCGAGTTTTAAAAAGATCAGTGCAGGGACATGTTTTGCCTGTCAGCAGCTTGAGGTGCAGTTCCCCCCAAACCCCTGCACCGATATTCTTGAAACTTGGCAGGCTTCATGGCCTCATCAGGGGCCACCACCCCTGAAGTTTTCACACCACTGTGGTGTAACACATATGTGTGACATGATTTTTGCTTTCAGGAATTTGGTGTGCAGTTCCCCCCAAACCCCTGCACCAATCTTCTTGAAACTTGGCAGGCTTCATGCCGTCAGCAGAGGCTACTACCCCTGCAGTTTTCACCCACCTGTGGTATAACACATAGACATGACATGAGTTTTCCTTTCAAGAATTTGGGGTGCAGTTCCTCTCTCCGAACCCCTGCACCGATCTTCTTGAAACTTGGAAGGCTTCATGCTCCCAGCAGGGGCTACCACCTCTGCAATGTTCATGCAAATTGCTAGTGTTTATTCTGTGCTCCCTGTTGCAAGTCACTGTCCCAGAAGGAAAGGATGCATCAAGGAAGTGAACCAGCAACTCTGGCGTTGGTGCCACTGAGAAGGCTTCAGATTCCTTGACCACAGCATGCACTTCAGGGAGAGAGGACTCCTGGGAAGGGATAGCATCCACCTCACAAGGAAAGGTAAGTCTCTGTTCATAGCAAGAATGGCCAATCTTCTGGACAGGGCTTTAAACTAAGACTGCTGGAAGATGTGAATACACAAATTCAGACATGTCCAGGGACCAACATACAAGTAAGCCCAATAGATAGGGACACTGGGAGAGCCACTCTTGAGGGAGCTGAGGGAATAATTCTCCATCAGCAGGATGGGAAGACGAGGGCCTCAGTAGGAGGACTCAAGTGCCTATCTACTAATGCCAGGAGCATGGGGAACAAGCAGGAGGAGCTAGCCCTCCTACTCTCCAGTGTGCATTATGATCTGGTAGGGATTACAGAGACTCGGTGGGACTCCTGACATGACTGGAGTGTAGCTATAGAGGTCTACATCCTGTATAGAAGGGACCGGGTGGGGAAGAAAGGTGGAGGTATGGCTCTTTATGTGAAAGAGCAGTACACCGCCTTGGAGGCTGACATCAGCTTCAAAAATGGACAGTTTGAAACCCTCTGGGTCAAGTTTCAGGGAGGTGGTGCAGCAAGAAAGACCTAACTGTAGGTGTATACTACAGACCACCAAACCGGGGGGGAACTCGATCTGGAATTCACCCGAGAATTGACTGAGGCTGCATATGCACGACATGGTTGTCATGGGCGATGGGACATCTCCTGGGAGGAACACTCGGCCAAGCTGGAATGGCCACAATCCTTCCTGACCTGTGTTGAGGAGCTCTTCCTGACCCAGGAGCTGCAAGGGTCCAACCAGAGGTGATGTTCTGCTAGACTCGGTCCTGGCCAAAGGACATGATGTCATGACCGACTTAAATATAGAGGGAAGTTTGGGTGACAGTGACCATGAAACCATCATGTTCACTGTCCAACATAAGGTAGACAAATCGGATAGCAGGAATTAAGTCTTGGACTTCAAATGTAGCAAAACCCCCAGTTTTTCTTTTTTTTAAATACATTCCTTCCCCTTCCCCAACCATTTCTGACTTTATCTCTGCCCTCTCTATCCCTTATAAGTATTTTCAAGTAATACTAGGTAAACTAAGATAAGTTCTTATACTCCTTTATAGTAACATGCCCTTTTATATTGTAAATAGTGTTCTATTATGTTTGTATTGATTTTTACTGTTTTATATTGAATTTATATGATTTAGGCCTATGTCTGTAAAGTAATGTCAAGTTTCCATTTTAAATGTCAAGCCTCCATCTTGTGTCCTCTGCCTTGGTGTAACCTATGTTGTAACTGTGACTCATGTCTAACCAGTCTTAATGTAAATTGGTTCCTGAATGACTGGTAATGAATGTGGTTGCTTGAGGTACAATGGTAGCAGGCCTCTACTGAATGATCAACTCAACGACTGGACCATTGCCTTGCATTGACTCACCCAGGAACCACAGACCTCACCCAGGAACCACAGACCTCAACCAGGAACAGAACAGAACCCCAGCATTTGAAAGACAAAGAACCTACAGAAGCCAGCAACCCCACAATTGTGTCCTATCAGACAATGAGGACAGCTGGATCTGCACATAGGCATCTAAGTAGGACTGTCCTTGCCTAGACATGTCCTTCCCATAGGAGACATAGGTAGCCCACCCCTATAAAAGGGGTGGGAGAGTGTGATCTCCTGAGAATGCCCTCTCCATCTGGACCATGCCACCCATCCACCCAGAGGCCTTGCTGGCGACCCCCTCTGGACAACACCTTGCTGGAGAAAACCCCAACTGGCGATTGAGGATCAACTTACAGCCCAGGATAGGTAACTATCATCCACCCTTCTTCCGCAAGCAAAGGACCTGGACTCTGTCCCTACACACTTTAACTTCAATCTCTCCACCAAGCCTTTTTCTCTCCTGCTACCATTGTATGGATATGTGTGTGAGTGCTTGTGTGTGTGTGTGCATAGGAACCAATAACTTTTTGAGCTGTATAGTACATTGCCTGTCTAATAAAACTGATATTCTTGACCCCGAGTCAGTCTCTGTCTTGCTGCAGGCTCCCAATATTCTTTCCTGCCCATGGCAAGGGGGGTCGGACTTGATGATCTACTTAGGTCCCTTCCAACTCTACCAACTATGAATCTAGGAACTAAATCCCCGGGTCTCTGACCTCCCTCTGGGCTTTATTCTTCTTTGCCACTTCTATCTCCCCCAGATCTGGCTTTCTCTTCCTCTCCGCTGACCTCCTTGTCCTGCTCTTTGGTTTCCTACCTCTAGTCTCCTCTCTGTTCTCGATCTCTTCCCTGATCTCCCTGATCTCTTCCTGCTTGTGTCCCACCATCTTTGCTTTCTCCCAGATCTCTCTCTCTGTCCCCCGGTGTGCCTTGCTGCCTTTGCCTTTTCCCCGATCCAGCTCTCAGCACCCAGAGCTTCTCCAGTTCCCCAGCTGCCTCCACAGCTCCCCCACAGCCTCTCCACCTCCCTTGCAGCCTCTCCAGCTCCCCCGCCACATCCACGGCTCCCCCACAGCCTCTCCAGCACCTCCACAGCCTCTCTGGTTCCCCCCAGCATCCTCTCTAGCTCCCCCGCTGCATCTGCAGCTCGCCCGCAGTTTGTCCAGCTCCCTCGCCACATCCATGGCTCCCCATAGCCTCTGCAGCTCCCCTGCAGCCTTTCCAGTTCCCCCCCACCGCAGCCTCTCCAGCTCCCCTGCCATATCCATGGCTCCCCCACAGCTTCTCCAGCTCCCCCTGCAGCCTCTCTGGTTCCCTCCTGCAGCCTCTCCAGCTCTCCCCCCACATCCGCAGCTCCCCAACAGCCTCTCCAGCTCCCCGGCTGCATCCATGGCTCCCCCGCTGCATTCATGGCTCCCCCCGCAACACCTCCAGCTCCTCCACTGCATCTGGAGCTCCCCTGCAGCCTCTGCAGCTCCCCTGCTCAGTCTCTGTGCTGGCTTCTCCCCAGCATCACTCCTCCGCTCTGCTGGCTTTCAGCTTTTTTCTTTGATTAGTTTACACTAATTAACCTTAAGTAACCTCAAGCCCCAGTAACCTTAAGTAACCCCAGGGGCCACTTAACCTCAAGTAACCCCAAAGCCCCAGTGACCTCGAATAACCCCAAGGCCACTTGACCTTAAGTAATCCTGTTAGGCTCCAGGAGCGGTGAGAGACATGCGGGTGAAAGCCTGGTGTGCCCTGCTCCCCCGAAGCCCCCTAGAGGCCCCCCAGCAGCCACAGAGCCCCTCGCTGACCCCCAGCACAGCCAGACGTAACTGGGGCCCGTGGTGGAAAGGAGTTAACCCACAGAGAGTAGGAGGAGGCCGCTGAGCGGGAGCTGGGCCGGGTCTTGCCCCGCCCAGGCCCCTACTTCGCCCAGCCCCCAGAGAGCCACAGGACTGGAGCCGCGCAAACAGGCTGAACAAACAGGCACGCTTGTCTGCCAGCACGTGAGTTAGTGTGGAGTTTGCGCAGGAGGGTGCGCGGGAGGGCCCAAGGCCCTGCCTGCGAGCCCCCTAGGGTAGGTAGAGTCAGGCCCAGCTGACCTAGCAGCAGCATGCCACGGATGGACCCTCAGGGTCTGCGGCCCCCCACTCTGGCAACTCAGAGATGGCCACCCAAATGGAGCCCATGGATCCAGGCTTCGCGCAGATGGAGCCTTTGGCTCTCGGCTGTGGGAGCTGCCTGTCCTTTTTTCAGGCTCTGGGGCCCGGGAACATGGCCACCTCCCCTTGTGGGGTCTGCTCCCTTTTGGGGTGTCCGGAGTGCCAGCTGAAGGAGCTCCAGGCCACAGTCCAGAGACTGTGCGCCATCAGGGACTGTGAGCAGGAGATAGACTCCTACTGCCAGGCCCTTCTCCCCTGGGAGCCAGAGGGTAGACCACGGTCTCCCTCTGGGACAAGGGAGGACTCCGGGACCTCCCACTCTGTCCAGTTAGGGGCATGGACCAAGGTGGTCAAGGGCCCTAAGGCCGGCCGCACCAAGGCCCCTGCCCCGATGGAGCTCAGCAAAAGGTACAAACCTCTTGCAGCTGCAGCTGCAGCCGAGCCTGCTAAGTTGCCAGCTCCTGCAGGCAACACAGGCTGAACTGTAGCTACCGCCCCTGCTCTCCCCAAGACAGAACGCAAAGTGTTTGTTGTGGGAGACTCTATCCTGAGGGGGACTGAAGGGGCAATCTGCCGCCCCGACCCCTTAGTCCAGGAAGTCTGCTGCTTCCCAGGGGCCCACATCCGAGACATTGCGAGAAGATCCCTAAGCTCCTTCAGCCCACAGACCTATCCCATGTTCCTTATTCACGTGGGCACCAATGACATTGCTTGGAGCGCTCCCAGATGGGTCATGAGGTGCTACAGGGATTTGGTAGCGAGGCTAAAGGGTCTGGGGGCACAGGTGGTGTTCTCTTCGATCCTCCCAGCCTCAGGGTATGAGCTGAGGAGGGAGAGGAGGATTCAAGTAGTTAACCAAAGACTACAGCACTGGTGTCATCGGGAAGGCTTTGGC
>NW_017728943.1:82231498-82235643 GCF_001723895.1 Crocodylus porosus
CGATGCTGCGGCTAGTAAAGCGACCAAAATGCTGGCTTGCATCCATAGATGCTTCTCAAGCAAATCCCAGGACGTCATTCTCTCCTTGTACCCAGCCTTGGTGAGGCCACAGCTGGAGTACTGTGTCCAGTTTTGGGCCCCACAATTCAAAAAGGATGTGGAGAAGCTTGAGAGAGTGCAAAGAAGAGCCACACACATAATCAGAGGTCAGGAAAACAGACCTTATGACTACAGGCTGAGAGCCAGGGGGCTCTTTAGCCTGGAAAAGCGCAGGCTCAGGGGCGATCTGATGGCCACCTATAAGTTTATCAGGGGTGACCACCAGTATCTGGGGGAACGATTGTTCACCAGAGTGCTCCAAGGGATGACGAGATTGAATGGTTATAAACTACTGCAAGACCATTTCAGGCTGGACATAAGGAAGAATTTCTTTACTGTCTGAGCCCCCAAGGTATGGAATAGCCTGCCATCGGAGGTGGTTCAAGCACCTAAATTGAACACCTTCAGGAGAAATTTTGATGCTTATCTTGCTGGGATCTTATGACCCCAGCTGACTTCCTGCCCTTAGGGCAGGGGGATGGACTCAATGATCTTCCGAGGTCCCTTCCAGCCCTGATGTCTATGAAATCTAGGAAAACCCCAAGCATCAAGTTACCCCAATGCCTCCTAGTGTTAACACATAGCCACGAAAGTGCATGTTTGTGTGTTTGTGTATGCATACATGTGGGCGTGAACTCATAGTGGTGTCTGTGTAGTTTGTGTGAATAATTTTGGATCACGCCCTCCTGCTTAACAGCATAATATTGAGATCCCAAGTGTTGATCTGGCACATGTCAAGTCAACATAAAAACGCAAATTTCCAGAAACCTTGGTTACTAGTAGGGCAAGTGCTGCAGGACCAGGGACCGAAGGCGAAAGGTGTGAACAAAGAGTGATTGTTCCTTAAGGACATGATCCTTGAAGCACAAAGGAAGTCCATTCCCACGCAGAGAAAAACTAATAGAAGGGCTAGGTAGCCCTCTTGGCAACCCATGAAAGTCATGGTCCTCTTGAGAAAGAAGAAAGAGGCTTATAAACAATGGAAGCTTGGGGAAGGCCCCAAGAAGGACTATTCCATGATGGCCCACTTTTGCAGGGAACAGATAAGACAGGCTAAAGTGGTGACCAAACTTAGATTAGCAATGGGAATCAAGGATGACAAGAAATCCTTCTTTAGCTACATAGGGAACAGGAGGAAAACAAATGGGAGTGTGGGACATTGCTCAACAACTCAGGAGAGCTGGTTACCGGCACCCAAAAGAAAGCTGAACCCTTGAACGATTACTTCAACTCTCTTTTACCGGAGCAAGAGGAAAACCATGCCAGGTAGAGTAGAGGAAGAGCACGGTAGGAATAATCACCTTCCTACTATTGCCATAGAATTGATGTATGACCAGTTAATAAAATTAGATGTATACAAGTCAGCAGGACTGATGATCGTCATCTGAGAGTGCTGCAGGAGCTGGCCGAAGTCATTGTGGAACCCCTGGCAAAACTCTTCCATAACTTGTGTTGCTCTGGAGAAGTCCCTGAGGACTAGAAGAGGGCCAATGTTGTGCTCATCCACAAGAAAGGCAGCAGGGAGGACCTGGGTAACAACAGGCCAATCAGCCTAACTTCCATCCTAGGGAAAATCCTAGAAAAGTTCATCAAGGAATCTATCTGTGATAAGCTTGCAGAAGATAAGATTCTGAATGACAGCCAGCATGGCTTCATCGTAGGCAGGTTTTGCCTTTACCAACCTCATCTCCTTCTATGACCAGATAACTTGCCACCTGGACACGAGAGAACAGGTTGACATTGTATACCTAGACTTCCAAAAGACCTTTGATCTAGTATCTCACAATGTCCTCACGAGAAAATTAGATGATTGTGGGCTTAATTCTGAGACAATCGGGTGGGCTGCGGGATAGGACCCAGAGAGTTGTAGTGAACAGATCTGTGTCATCCTGGTGAGAAGTGGGCAATGGTGTCCCACAGGAGTCGGTGCTCGGTCCAGTACTTTTCAACATTTTATTAACAATTTGGATGTGGGGGTGAAAAGCTCACTGGCCAAGTTCACAGACAACACCAAGTTATAGGGAAGTGTGGTCACACTTGAAGATAGGTTACAGTTACAGGTGGACCTAGATAGGCTAGCAAGTTGGGCAGATTGGAACCTGATTGGACTTGATGATCTGCGCAGGTACCTTCCAACCCTACCAACTATGAAACTGATGAAGTTCAACACTGAGAAATATAAAGTGCTCCTCCTCAGGACAAGCAACCCCCAACATATCTACAGGCTTGCTGGCACCAAACTGACTAGCACCACGAATAAAAGGGACCTGGGGGTAATAACAGACCACAGCACAAATATGAGCCAGCAGTGCGATGCTGTAGCCAGCAGGGCAAATAATACTCTGGCATGCATCAATCGATGCATCTCCAGCAAAGCCAAGGAGGTGATTCTTCTGCTCTACTCAGCACTGGTGAGACCGCAGCTGGAGTACTGGATCCAGTTCTGGGCACCGCACTTTAACAAGGACATGGACAAGCTTGAAAGAGTCCAAAGAAGAGCCACCCATATGATCAGAGTCTTACAAAGCAAGCCATACAAGGAAAGGCGGAGGGATCTGGGACTCTTCGGTCTGAGGAAAAGAAGGCTGAGAGGGGACCTGGTAGCAGCTTACTGCTACACTAGGGGAGTACATCACGGGCTCGGTGAGCCACTGTTCACCAGGGCATCTGAGGGGAAAACCAGGAGTAATGGCCACAAACTCCTGGAAGACAATTTCAGGCTGAACATTAGGAGAAACTTCTTCACAGCTACAGTGACCAGACTGTGGAATAAGCTCCCTCCAGAGGTGGTGCAATCGCCTGCCCTGGAAATCTTCACAAGGAGACTAGCCAGTCACCTTGCTGGGGTCACCTGACCCCAGTGGTCTTTCCTGCCTGGTGCAGGGGGCTGGACCCAGTGATCTTCCAAGGTCCCTTCCAGCCTTACAATATATGAATTTATGAATCTATGAAACAGGAACACACAGAATTTTTTGGATGAGGGATCCTAATAAGGGGCTGCAGTAAAATCTTACTGAGAGCCAGGAGGCTACATCAAGTCTGCATGACCCATTCTGAACTGCACACTGAGTTGTCTCAATAGAAGGTGCCCCCGCACTGCCCAGGCACATCAGCTCCCTGGCCTCATTGTGGACATTCCTGAGAAAGGAAACTCATCACTATGCTTTGCTCACTTCTCATTGCCTCTACTGGCAAAAAAAAAAGGCTACAAAGCAGCTGAGTCCTCCCTTATGAACTGTCCCAGCACAGGGCAGGTACAGAGCCAACTGTCCCAGCTCTGCCTGCAGAGGGTGTGTATCAGGGACACACAGGAGCTGGGAAGAGGAGGGATAGTCAAAGAATCCCAATTACCCAACAATTCCAGGTGCTTCTGCTGCCCATACAGACTGTGAAAGGACGGGGCACAAGTGAAGGCAGTCTGTTGTGCACCAATGCAGCTATCAATTCCTTCACCACACCTATCTTTAGGCCATATTTAGACACTGCTGGACTACAGCATTTTTTCCAGGTTATCATTTTGCTGCAAAATGAACATGACTCTTCTGCATTGGCTGATTTTATTGCTAACTCCAGGAAAGAGTGAAGGATGAGCTAGCACATTTGAATGAAATAGGAATCCCAAGCCCTCTCCCAGAACAGGAAAACCCAGCTCTGAAGGCTTGCAGCCCTGGGATAAAGGCCATGCACAAAGAGCACCAGTACTCCCGGTAGAAGGGTGCATGGTTCCCAAGATACAAGCATGGAGGGAAAGAGAGAAGGTCATCTGTCTAGCCAGCTGCAGACCAACCAGTTTTCTTAGGAAGTGGAGGAGTCTACACCAAAAGGACAGGAGAGAACTAGGCCTGAATGGAGAGACAGAGAGCCAGGCTTAAGAGGAATCAACTTCTGAGTTCTCACCTAAGGCAAGCCATCACTACAAAAAAAACCAAAACAGCTTTTCCTCCTAGGCACTGCACTGAGCCTACTGCATAAACTTCTCCAGGTACCTGCCTTTGCTCTTCTCCAAACAAGCAAGGAAAAAATTGACCTGCTGTTACCAGATTTGC
>NW_017728943.1:82235743-82236822 GCF_001723895.1 Crocodylus porosus
TCCCAGAATTCACTGCAGTCTCTGCTTCAGGCTTTCTGTTCTCCATCTCTGATGTAAACGAATGGTTATCTGTTCCCATCTCAGATGCAAATGAGACCTAGGGCAGTTGTTTCACTTGTCACCCTGATCTGGAGGGTTTTAAGTGTGTCTCTTACTGCATCTTAATCAGTTTCTGTTTAGGTGGGGTGGGATGGCGATTTTTTGTGAGTCAGACAGTCTGTGTCCTGTGTCAGGGTTCCCCAAGAACATGGAGCTGACAGGTAACACTGCTCTGTACCATTAGAGCAATTTTGATGCCCCCTTCCCCACATACCTTCATTCAGGGAACCCCGAGTGGCTGTCATGGCTTCATGCCCCTTTCCTCACATGGAATGCTGCTTTCCAGCCCCATGTGAACGGCACTTGAGCAGTCTCATTCTCTGGGGCCAAGCACACATCCCATCTCTTCATCTTTCTATCATTTCAGCCGAACAAGTTGTGTTTGGGAACTTAATACTACCCATAGAAGTTTAAAGCTTGCTGCACACCTACTTCTCCACACACGGGCCTTGCAACCAAACTGTGACCCTTTGAAGACTGAAAAACAAGACTGAAGTAAATAAAAACAATACACCAGGGATTTTTCTTAGGAAGGAGTGTGTAGAGCTGGTCCACAAACCACATCCTGGTATATCAGCCCTCACTGCTTAAGCACTCCTTATCAGAAGTTGGATTCCAGTGGGACCCGTGGTGCTGCCTGCATTCCAGATCATGCTCTGCCACATCCCGATGAGTATAATAATCCTGACTCTCAGCCAACAACAACAGCCCAGCTGGACAAAAGCTGAATAATTCTCTGTGACTATTTGAACCAGCAGAAGGATATGCCAATGGCAAAATGAAACACTAAAGCCTGATTCTCTCATACCCCACACCTTGTGGAATCACTTGCACTGGCACAAGTTGGGTGCATCAGAGGTTACCCTTCTGCTGTCATGCTTCTACATGCTCTGCATATTCATTTTGCACTAGTGTGCTGTAAATGGCTTCACAAGTTATATGGCAAAAGAGAATCCAAGCTGTGGTCTTGCCTCAGTGGA
>NW_017728943.1:82237530-82246789 GCF_001723895.1 Crocodylus porosus
GGTAATTGAAGTCACCCATGACAACCAAGGTCCTGGAGCAAGCGGCCTCAGTCAGTTCCCGGGCGAACTCCTGTTTATTCAGCTTGCTCCCTTGCTCATGTTTTAGCAGCCCAGTTTTCTTGGGCCTCTAAGGCTGCCAATCTTGCCCATACTATCTCAATTTCTGAGACAAAGGAAAATCCTGCTACAAGACAGGGAATGATTGCAGGAATCAGACCCTCCTAGCAGGAAATGATGCTCAGAGTCCAGGCAATCAGATACCATCAGGGTGTTCAGACAGGGCTATGGGCAATCTGAAAACTGGTAGGTAGGTCAGGTAGATAGATAGATAGATAGTGGTGGACTTACAGACACAGCCCAGCTCAAACAGGCTCGGAAAATCTTCTTTTCAATTGGTGGAGCCTGTCACCAGTCAGGTAAGGGTTAGGCAGACCTGGCCCTACCCCTCACATGGAGTGGGGGCAAAGAGCCTCCCAGACCTGATTGAAGCCTGCATCCTGCAGGTCCAGCAAGCCTTTGGAGGCAGAGACTCTGGACTGAATAAAAGTTGCTGCATGCCCAGAATGCAGCAGACACAGCGAGGGACTCAAGAAGAGTGAAGCCAAAAAAAGCTGGGAAGAGCTGCCCCAGCAGGCGATAGCCCCAGGGTCCTGAAGACGCCACCAGAGGAAACACCACTGGAGCCCGGCCCTGGGGGCAGGGAGAGCCTGCTGGGTCCCTCACCCAGTTCTGAACCCAGTGCATGCGGCCAACCCTGGGAGCTGCACCAGTCAGTTCGGGTCCCAGGATAGTTGATACAAATAGCAGTGCATGGGGCCACCGGATGGTGGCTCAGGTCCGCTACCCTCAGCATGCAGCCGAGGACTCGGTGCATGCAGCAGTACACGGCATCCCAAACCCTGGGAACTGCGCCAGGCCACTCGGGTTTGCAACCCCTCCCCAGTGTGTGTCCAGGCACCCAGAAGGCATCAGCAAGGTGCAACAGAGAACCAGCAGTCCAGGTTTCAGGACCCTCAAGAGGCGCCCCAAGCCCCAGTGGAAGGCAGAAGGCAGGGTCCTGGGTGGCCCCAACAAGGCACCCACGGCTCCAGGAGCCTGCCCAGCCTGCTCCTTGGATCAGTGAGTACCCAGGAAATGGGTCCCCACAGGGGAGGGAGCCCTGAAAGGAGGGTCCCAAGGGATTAGGGACCAAGTGGGGCCCATCTGGGCCTGAGGGAGTACTGGGACCCTCCTCCCCCTAGGAGGGTGCCAGGGTTTGGCACCCTAGGGGAACACCCAATAGTCTCAGCCATGTGGGTACCCGGAGGCGGGAAAAGACTTGAGCTTCCCATTTTGTAGATAGATAGATATCCTTCAGTGTGGCCTGGGTTATGTCAGCAAGTTGAGGTTTATTTGTATCTAATAGTTGTTACTGTTCTTGCCTGAATTTATCCATTGATGTCTGTGTTTATCTGTCTAGCTATATTTACCTGTTGCTGTTGCACATATTTATCAGTACTTGTTTATAAATCTGTAAATGTCTGTATCAGTTGTATATTAATAGCTATCTTTTAAGGTTCCCTGTAAATATTAATTAAATCTGTATATAATTAAGCTATGCCTGGTCCTGGCCTGACCCTACAGGGAACAGAGGGAACTGGTCAGTATTTTACAGATCCCTCTCAGAGCACTTCTGCCTAGCTACCTATGTCTTCTATTTGGAGGGGGGAGCACATTGTTGGGTGCACCAAGGTTACATTTTTGGGGCTCATCCAGGATTTGTTAGCAGGCAATTTGATATTGTAAAATACTGTGTCTCCCTGTAGAGAGCCAGAAAGGGAATCATGTCAGATCCTGGGAGTCCTCAACAATCTGGGGGAAAGGATGGGCAAGGATCCCCTGAGCAAGGAGGGGCGACAGCCTCCCCCACTGTTACCTCTAAATGGATTTTGGCTTTACAGGAAGTCATCAGGGTAGTGGTAAATTCTTCAAATGACCAAGCTGCATATAAAAAACTAGGAACTTCTCAGGATATCTCCTAGTCCCTGCAGGAGAGGAAGGGTTTGAGGCCTGGACTGCCCACGTACAGGAAATCTGATGATGTGGCAGATACCAGACAAAGAGAAGTGTTGGCGTCGTCTTGACATACTGTGGGAGCCTGCCTTTGGAGTCATCCATACTGCTAAGCTCTAAATGATATGTTTGGACAGCCGTCCCAGAGCGGGGGAGCATAGTAGGAACTGCTTAGCATGTTCCAACACAAAGACGAGGCTGTGTCCTCATATTTGTGATGCTAGGAGCAGGTGTGGCAGAGGGTGGTTGCACAAGGGGCTATTAGCCCAAGCAAGGTGGACCATGTGAGGCTCTGGCAGGTCCAAACAGGGGGCCAATACAGCCTGACCCTTGTTAGGGATCTGAATCCGGCTGATCAAAAAAACAACCCTCCTGGGTTCAGCCAGTTAGTGAAAGAAATGAGGGAGGAGGAGATCCTTAACCTCCAGGATGCCATGTGGATCCAGGAGGGAGCCTCCCCAAATCAAGAACCTGTTAGTCAGGTAATGGCGGTGACCCCACAAGAATAGGACGCCCAGAGTTTCAAGAAGAGTCCGCCCTGCCAGTGTTGGCAGCCACGGTCTCCAGTGCTCCTCCTCAAAGGCATCCTTGGCCAGTGCACGGTCTCCAGTGCTCCTCCTCAAAGGCATCCAAAGCTGGAACTAGGATGCTGGGAATCTGTTATAAATGTGGGGAATACAGGCACTTAGCCCAAGAGTGTACATGGCTGGACAACCCAGACCTAATTTTTCAGAGGCTAAGGGCCCAATGGGGTAGGATACAAGGGATGGATGGAGAAGGAGAGTCAGCTCTGCCCCGGAGCCTGTCAGACTCCCAAGCCCTGGTCCCAAACTCACTGCCCGAAGGACTAATAGGCCCTAGGACAGAGGTTCCCAGTAGCAGTAAATGGCCAAAGGTGTGCGGCCATTCTGGATCATGGGTCACAAGCAAGGTTCCCTCTAAGCTGTGTGCATGCATGGCTGCACACAATAAAAAGTCTTTCCATGTAGTAACTTTTTAATGCTGCGCATCCACCAGGAGAGGAGCTGGGCTGTGGCAACTTCTAAACTTCGGGCGCGGATCGTGGTGGAGGCACCGGGGCCAGTGTGGGACACTTACTGGCAATAAGTTCTGAGTTCTCACTCCTCTGCTCCAGTGAGCTTCACCCCGAGCCCGGCGCCATGCATCTCCTCATTTCCCAAGGTGAGGTGGGGGCGAGAATGGAGGCTGGGGCTGGGGCAGAGCTGAGTACCATGCGTGGGTATATTGTCATACAGAGGAGTCAACATAGCCAGCATCTTAAAGAGCACCCAGGACCAGTCTAGATTTTAGGTAAAACTCCATTTACTCTGGTTTCATACAAACTTAACTGAAAATCAGAATCTGGCCCACCCTCCTCTACATAAAATCTTTGCCCTCATATTCAGAAAGCCATCAGCCCACTTATGGTCTTTCTCAGGTCTTTGCAACAGAAAAACTCCTCTATTGTTTTTTGCTGGGATACAATGTATAGGCTAGCTATTGAGCTTCAGTTAGTTCTCTATGTAAGTTAGCTATTGAGCTTCAGTTAGTTACCTGCTTTAGTGCTGTTTTGGTTGCACAACACTGTGCTTGGTCTCCCTGCAGTTTATGGGCATGTACAGAGAAACACAGCAACTTGCTTAAATTGCATCCAGTTTGGGCACTAGCTTGGTTAAAGTGGGCATGATTCTACCATGCACCATACAGCGTTGCTTTTTCTATCTGGGTGTTATACTGTGGGGTGGACCAAAGCGGCATGCACTGAAAGGGGGAGGTGGGACCAATTTGGGAACGGGCCAAAGCAGCACGCTCACAGACCAAAGCGGTGCACTCACAGACCAAAGCGGCGCACTCACGGGCCGAAGCGGCGCACTCACGGGCTGAAGCGGTGCTGTCGTGGATTGCTACACCTTAGAGGGAACATTGGTCACAAGTGACCATCGTATTTGAGTCCTTCTATAAAAAACACCTTCAGCACATGGTGTTGCATCCTCTTACTGCGCTGGGTCTATGTGGGCTTAGTCACAACCCATACTCATACCATGAGTACTTAAGAAATTCATATTAAGTTCCCCGCGTCTGTGGCTGGGGTGGAGGAGGAGGTGAACTCCATTGCCATAGTGTGCCCTGACCCAGGTTGGATGAAGGGGGCCTCCCTCCTCATTGGGACTGACTTCAGTATATTCCAAGTCCTGGCCCGTTATTGTAGGCAACAGACTGGTCCGGACTATCAAAAGCAATTACCAATGCACACTGTATGTTCTGAGGCCTATGACCAGTGGGAAAGGAAGGGTATGGGGAATAGACCTGTGCGAAGTGGCTAGTATTTCCTTTGGATTTGGACAATTTGGGAGACAGTGATTAGATTTGGTGATTTGAATCACTGTGCCGAACAGGGCCTATCACAGTGGGGGCCAGGATGGCCATTTGGCCCGGGCCTCTCATTCACGGAAGGCCTCAAATGTAGACTTTTGACGTTACCTCCAAATGAGGTTATACATACAGACACACAGATACACTGACAGGATTGAAAGAAGAAGACATTCATCATACAACTTTAAACTTGTGTCCCATTACTGGGCCACACTGCCTGTAGTGCACTATGAATTAATATTTTTTTAAAAATACCAGGAGCCTCAAAAAATGGAAGTGGCCTGGGCCTCTCTTGACCTCTGAGAGGGCATGGTGACAAATTGATTCACCTGAATCTGATTCAGAGATTCAGCTACTGGCAAATCTCTGAATCTCCAAATCAGCCAGGCCCATCCCTGCCAGCTCGCCAATGGCTGCCTTGCCTGCCCCAGCTCCCAGCTCTTTAAAGAAAAAAAGGCCTGACTCAGTGGGTGCTGCCAGGTGGGGGGCCCCCCAGTGCTCCATGCTGCATGGGGGGCTCTGCATGAGCCCCTACCCCCACTCTGCTGTCCCACCCTACCCCCCCATGGCTGCCCTGCCCACCGCAGCTCCGGCTCTTTAAGAAAAAAAAAACCAGGAAAAATCCTGGACTCACCCTTCCTGCAGGTAAGGGGCAATCCCGGCTGCCCTGCACCACATGGAGGGGGCTCTGCACAAGTCCCCCGAAGCCCTGAGGCCACTGCAGGAGCAGTGAGTCCCAGAGTTTTTTTCCATTTTTTTTTTCTTAAAGGGCTGGAGTCACAGTGGACATGGCAGCCATGGGGGGGTGGGGCTGAGGAAGTGGATGGGCATCAGGGAGCCTCATGCAGAGCCCCCCCATGCGGTGTGGGGCAGCAGGGATCGCCCCCTCCCCCCCACCCAGCAGCACCTGGTGGACACTGGGGCTTTTCTTTAAAGGGCTGGGAGCTGGCACAGTCAGGGCAGCCGTAGCGGGGGATGGGGATGCAAGCAGGGGATGGGAGCTGGTAGGGGTCCCCCCATGGTCCCCCCCCCCAATACTTACCAGCTCCAAGTCCGGCTGCAGCTCCCTGCTGCAGCCACCGGGGACTGCCCAAATTGTAAAAGCTCTCTGAATTTTTTCCAAAGATCCAGAGAGCTTTGAATAGGTTCAGACCTTTTAATTGGTCCCTTGATTCGATTCAGATTTGGAGATTTGGCCACCGAATCGGACCGAATCTCCTCCAAATCGAATCACCACCCGAAGCTTAGCACAGTCCTAATGGGGAAATCCCCCCAGATACTGGGAGCTTTGCATTTCTCCAGAGTGGCCCTCCAGAAGATCTCTGCCCAATGCCAGTGGGCCCTACCCACTACATGCAGGTTGTGGGGGAGGAGCCCCAGCAGCTGGGGCCTGTTGTGGTGGAGACTCTCCCTGGAAAAGGGGGATTAGGAACTTTGAGAGTCCCTGATGGAGTATTTGAGGCTCAAGAATTGAAAGAGGAGCAGGTCACTGTAGTGGTGGTAAATCCTTCTCTAAGACATGTACTGGAGCACCCAGGGCAAAAAGTGGCCACTGTACGGGAGGCAGATGTGATGAATCTGGTAAAAAGGGATAGTGCCCTGCACATTGAGCTGAACTGGTTTTTCTTTGGGGATTCCCCCGCACCTGAGGAATGGAAGGCCCAATTACAGAAAAAACTCCAGGACTAGGCCAATGTATTTTCCCTGCATGACTGGGATGTAGGATAGGTGAAAGGAGTTGAGCACCAGATATGCCTTAGCAATCCCAGACCCTCTCATGAAAGGTCACGTCGCATACCGCCGGCCAAGATGGGAGAGGTCCAGCGCCATCTGCAGGAGCTCCTTGACCACAAAATCATCGCAGAATCTAAAAATACCTACGCCTCGCCAATTGTGATCGTGCACAAAAAGAATGGGAATCTGCAGATGTGCATCGACTACCGTGTATTGAATGCCTGCACGGTGGTCAAGCAATACACTTTCCTTCAGGTGCAAGAGGCCCTGGACTGTCTTGGGGGCAGCAAATGGTTCACCATTCTGGACCTCTGCAGTGGGTAGTACCAGATCCCATTGAGAGGCAGATAAAGAGAAAATCGCCTTCATCTGCCCACTGAGGTTTTTCTAGTTTGAGTGCATGCCACGGGGCATTTCAGAGACCCTGGCCACGTTTCAGCACTTAATGGAGAAAGTGGTCAGAGATACGCATCTAACCCAGGTGCAAGGGTATTTGGAAGACCTCATAGTGTTTAGGAAAACCCTTGAGGAGCATGACAAATAGCTTCTCCATGTGTCTTGAAGCTGCTGGGCTTAAGTTGGCGCTTGACAAGTGCAAATTCTGACAGTCTTCTGTCAAATATGTGGGACACATCGTATCCCAAAACGGAGTTAGCACTGACTCAAAAAAGGTCAAGACCATGTCTTTCCCAGTATTTTACAGGGAACTTAAAATATTTCTAGGGTTTGCAGGGTTTTACAGGAGATTTGACCTGGACTATGCAGCCATCATGAGGCCCCTGAACCAACTCACCCAAGGGTATCAAATAGGGAAGTCTTCTAAGAAGCGGAGGGCCCAGGACCTGGCCCAAGAGGTTCAGAAGGTGCACAGCCCCACAGAGCCTTTCAGGTTGTGGTGGGGCACTCAGTGTGAGGATGCATTCTGCAAAATCATCTGGCACCTTACAAAAGCACCCATGTTGGCGTGTCCTGACTCAAATTGCCCATTCATTCTGCACACAGACACCAGTCTATCGGGGCTGGAGGCCATCCTGTATCAACTACATGAAAGATGGCAATGCTCAGTAGCTTACGCTAGTCAAAGTTTGGCACCCACTGAGACCCAATACCCAGCACACAAGATTGAGTTCCTGGCTCTTAAGTGGGCTGTCACTAAGAAGTTCAGGGACTACTTGTATGGAACCATGTTCCAAGTATGGACCGATAACAATCCCTTGACTTGCATACTGACCAGTAGGGCTATGCAAAATTTCACCAGCTGTTTTGTTTCAATGCTGTTTCTACTCATTTCGAGCCTGAAACAGCGAAATCAAAATGAAATGAAGGGCTTCAAAACAGCCTCAAAACGAAATGAGAGCAGTCAAAACATTTTGAAAGTTTCAAAATGTTTTGAGTTTTGAAGCTAAAGCTAGACTTGCCTACAGGGAAACAGAAAGTAAGGAGAGGGAGGGAGAAGCAGAGGGAAGGACTGCTTTGACACTGACTATGTAGCTGGCCAGTGACTATGTCGTGTAGAGGCCCCAGCACCAGTGAGGGCAAGCCTTAACACACAGTTACACGTCATGAGTTTTGCTTGTCAGCAGCCTGAGGTGCTTTTTCCCAGAAACCCCTGCACCTATCTCCTTGAAAGCTGGCAGGCTTCTCTGCTGGCAGCGCGGTCTGCCGGCAGAGAAGGCACTGTGGGTGACATGAGACCCGCACCTGGGAGTCCAGAGCTTGACCACAGTCCTCGCCCTAGACATGACCGTGGGCCTGTAAGGCAGTTTACTTCCGATGCCCCTGCGATACCGCCTCACGGGTCCAGTGAGAGTTGGGCTTGAGGAAGTGCCCTTCACTGGGGATGGTGCAGATTCCCACAGAGGAGAGTGTGGCAGAATTACCGACACAGCCCGGCTTGAATGGGCTCGGAAAATCTTCTTTTCGATTGGTGGAGCCCATCCACCAATCAGGTACGGTCTGGGTAAGGCTGACCCTACCCCTCACACAGAGCAGGGGCAAAGAGCTTCCTGGACCTGACTGAAGCCTGCATCCTGCAGGTCCAGCAAGCCTTTGGAGGCAGAGCCTCCGGAGTAATTAAAAGTTGCTGCGTGCCCAGAACACAGCAGACACTCAAGAAGAGTGGAGCCAAGAAAAGCTGGGGAGAGTTGCCCCAGTGGGCGACAGCCCTAGGCTCCTGAAGACACCACTGGAAAAGCCACCACTGGAGCCCTCCCTGGAAGCAGGGAGAGCACAAGGCAGCTCAGATCCCAGGATACTCGGTGCACATAGCGGTGCACAGGGTCACCAGACCCTGGGAGCTGCACGTGGTAGCTCAGGTCCACCACCCTCGGCGTGCAGCCAAGAACTCGGTGCACGCAGCAGTGCACAGTGTCCCAACCCTGGGAATGGTGCTAGGCCACTCAGGTTTCCAACCCCTCCCTGGCATGAGGCCAGGCACCCAGAAGGCGAGGTGCAACGGTGGACCAGTGGTCCAGGTTTCAGGACCCTCATGAGGCGCCCCAAGCCCCAGTGGAAGGCAGAAGGCAGGGCCCTGAGTAGTCCCGACAAGGCACCCATGGCTCCAGGAGCCTGCCCAGCCTGCTCCTTGGATCAGTGAGTACCCAGGAAATGGGTCCCCACAGGGGAGGAAGCCCTGAAAGGGGGATCCCAAGGGATTAGGGACCAGGTGGGGCCCATATGGGGCTAAGTGAGTACTGGGACCCTCCTCCCCCTAGGAGGGTGCCAGGGTTTGGCACCCTAGGGGAACACCCAGTAGTCTCAGCCACGTGGGTCCCTGGAGGTGAGGGAAAGATCTGCGTGTCCCATTTTGTGGATAGATAGATATCCTTCAGTGTGGCCTGGGTTATGTCAGCAAGTTGAAGTTTATTTGTATCTAATTGTTGTTATTGTTCTTGCCTGAACTTATCTGTCGATGCCTGTGTTTATCTGTCTAGCTATATTTACCTGTTGCTGTTGCACATATTTATCAATACTTTTTTATAAATCTGTAAATGTCTGTATCAGTTGTATATTAATAGCTATCTTTTAAGGTTCCCTGTAAACACTAATAAATCTGTATATAGTTAAACTATGCCTGGTCCTGGCCTGACTCTATAGGGAA
>NW_017728943.1:82246980-82275972 GCF_001723895.1 Crocodylus porosus
CCCAGCTGGCAGTTGGCGAATCGTTTCCAATCATCCTCCCACACTACTGGGAAGTCTGTAGCATATATGATAGGATGGGACATGTATGAGCTCCTCTGAGATTGTAAACAGTATGAGCACCCTTATCGCACCATTTCCATGGCTTCTTTCTTTCCCTTCTTTTACCTGAAAACACCAAGTGTGAAGGGTCTGAGACAGCAGGGACAGGAGCAAGGATCAGAGAAGAGCCTGAAAACAGTGTTGCCTACAACAGTGGTAGGTCTTACTGCTAAATTCTCTGAATAATGAGGGAACAAGAGAAGTCAAGCCTGGATACATTCACCAAAACAGTGATCTATTCCCACTGGGGTGAAGAGGCACCTGGGATGGGGTCTGGGGGAGCAAGGCCCTGCCTTGCTTTGTTGGCTATTTGTCTGTCATAACCATCCCTGCAGAAACCTGTCTTTTTTCCTATGAAAGCCCTGGCAATGTTCTTGCTAAGGCTCCCATCCCTGCAGAAACCTGTTTTTGTTTCCTGTGAAAGCTCTAGCAATGCTTTTGCTAAGGCTCCCTTGGCTCTCTCACTGTTAGACCTGACCAGAGTGAACCTGAACCCCAGAGCCGTTTCTTTACCTTGCCTCGGTGCAGTCTGGCTTGGGTAGGAGCCAGAAGCTCCTCCAGGCTCACATTCCTTCCAGAAAAATTGGGATAGTCAAACACCATGCCCATAAGGCGGGGAATAATCCAGGCACATAGCTTTGGGGGCTGGATCTGAATTCTTGGTTAACCAAAGCCACAGGTCTATTCTATTAGAGGAATCCCAAAATGAACTCTGTGGAGGCAGCTGCAGTCTCAGTCCCTCAAGGCGAATTGTGGCAAGAAGGAAGCTGCAGCCCCGCATGGACAAAATAGGTAATACTTCACCAGTGCCTCCACTCTTTCAGCAGCCTGACTCCTATGCCAGCTTCTCAATTCCTCAACTCCTTCTCCTCACCATCACCTGGACCTGAGCAAATCCATGAGCCATTGATTTTCCCCTTTCTGTGCAGGGACCATGACCCTAAACAGATGACAGGGTCTTCCCCTCCCCCACACCGATTTCTCTGCATTGCTTGCACTGGTTCATGGCTGGTTTTCCTCGATGAGGAGCCCACACACAGTTTGACTATCAAACCCCACATGTGGCTGGAAAGTTGTGAGGGGTTGTTTCTGCTCCCTGCTGTAAGATTTGAAGAACTAGCCAACATACCGGTGAGTTCTGAGTGTCAAATATCAGAAGCAAATCTGCAGCTGGAAATTCAATTCAAGGGGACTTTACTGGCCTGATAAACCACTACAAGTGTTTCCAAAGTGAAGAGGGACAGAAAGAAAGAGACAGAGAGAGAGAAGATTGGGGCTTGATCCCCTGCATCAGTTTGTCATTGCTGTCCACTTCAGAGTGGCTGACAGGTTGCCCTGAAGTGTACTGCCTGTCACTGCCAGCCGTGAATATTCAGGCTCCCTATCTTGCATTTCTGATCCTTCAATCCTGTTTGCATACAAATGCCTTTCAAGATAAGAAACAAATGAAGGAGACAGAGGCAGGACTGTTTCCAGAGAGAATGGTTCTTTCTACTTTTTTCCCAGTGAAGAATCCAGAGCTCTAAGTCACGTCTGAGCCAGAGGCCCCATTGTTTTCTTGGGGCCAAGCTACACCATTGTGTCTGGGGGAGGGAAGAGGCCAGTAAGGGGCAGTTAATTCAAAGTGTGCATCATCCCATGCGAGTGACACACTGTATTAGCTGTTCCTTGAGTGGTGTCACTGAGGGAGAAAGGTTTGTGTAAAGTAAATTATTACTGTTCACTGTCTGACAGTGCCACTGAGAGGTTCCACCCCAAACCATAGTCCTTTTGAACCAAATAAGGGAAGGAAAAGTGGAGAGAAGAGTTAAGGCTGAGGCTGAGAAAGCACCCAGCAATGAAATACCCAAGACTGAATCTCACTCGTACACAATAATTCCACAAGCTCTTAACTGAGGGGATGAGTAGAAGGGGGACAAGACAGATGGGCATTGTGCAGGGAATGGTCAAGAGAAGAAGCTTCTGTTCTCCTCACCTTCCTAGGAAACACGTTCCATGAAGAGACAAGGAAAAAAGTTCAAAACTGAGCATAAAAAATGTTTTTGCACACAATGAGTAATTAAGCTGTGGATCTCCCAGTCGTAGGAAGTCACTGAAATCCAAGCACTTAGCCAGATGCAAAAAGGGACTGGATGGTTATACGGGTGGCAAGAATAGCCAGACTTACAACAGTCAACACTGACAGGTTTTGGAAAGGATACTGGACGTTGTACTTTAGGGCTCAGACCAGTTTCTCACACAGTGATCAGACCGAAACCTAATGTGGGGAAGGACAGATTACCCCTTAGCTGCCTCTTGCAAGATTCCCACAGCTTCATTTGAGACATCTGGTACTAAGCACTGTCAGACAGGACACTGGACTAGATGGGCCTTAGGCCTAATCTGAAATGACATGATTGCAAGCCCAGGACACAGGGGAAGCTGCAACTTCTGGTTGCCACTGTGCTGCTGGCATGAACACAATCGCTATCGCCCAGCTGCTAGCAGCAACTGTTTTTTTTTCACTTCCCCCCACCCCTCCCAAGATGGTTCCTGGGGCAGTTGCCCCCAGTTTCCCTGCCCTAGGTATGCCGCTGCAAGGCCCTTCCTAACTCCCAGTGTAACCAATGGATGACATTGGGTTACAATCAGCATATTTTTATATTCCAGCCCCTCCATACTACCATGCAGTGAAGTCATGTGGGGCCGTACTACCAACCTTGGTATTAACTGTTGATCCCTCGATATTTGGGGTTTCCCTTACAGCCCTGGCTCTCAGCGGCAAGGGATTAGGTGTGGATTCCATTTCCAGAAATCGTGGAACAAAATTCCATTCTTTAAACAAGAAGTTTCTGTGACGGTGGAGAAAAGCTCAGAAATATGACCTCAAACAGAAACTAAAAGGGCTGAGAAAAAAGAAGGCAAAAAACCCACAATCCAACATACAAACAGAGAGCATTTGGGATTGAGAATACTGAATCTCAAGGAATACAAAGACCTTGAATCATCCCTGAGACATGTACCACTAGCTCTTTTCAAGCTCTGGTTTCTGTGCCTTGGCAACCCTTTCCTCAAGGGGGCTTTCTCTGGCAAGTGCTGACAACCCCCAGGATTTAATCTCAAATTCCATGCATAACCTAATGGCTCAAAAACCAAGGGGCGAAAAAGAAAAAAGAACCCAAAATTTATTATTTTTAAAAGAACCTTGAGTTTTCTGAGTTCATCTCATGATGTGCCCACCACTCCCCCAAGTCATGTGTCTTGAACGTGTGCAGTTGGCATCACCACTCTGGCCAATCTCCAGCTTTGAAAGGGTACCTGTTTTGCCTTTCTCATTGCTCCATTCTTTCAGGGTCTTGAATCATGGTCTTCTTTCTGCTCCCTGGGCACATCTACATGTGCCATTAATGCACAGCAATAAACTGCAGAGCTTATTGCTTCACAGTTTATCGCTCCAGAGAAGCACACATGCACACAGTTTACATGTGCATCTGGACAGCAGGAATCAGAACTTGTTGTAGAAGTGATACCTTTTATTAGACCAATGAGATTTTTGCAACAACAACAAAAATCTTTATTTGCAAGCTTTTGGGCACAAGCATCCTTATTCAGGCATAAGAAAAAAGATTGCAAAAGTTCTCCTAGGCAGAAATGAAAGTTCATATTTCATAGGAAAGTTGAAAGTATGGTAAAATCTCCTGTTTGGAACAGTTCATTTTTTGAAGATTAGGCTCAGAGAAAAGTTGGAATAGTTTGTTTACCTCAAAGTTGTTTGGTGGCAAGCAGGATGTAGAGGCATATTTCCTTCTGGTTATGATGTTTCATGTTTCACAGAAGAGTATAAAGATGGAATGCTCTTCTGGGCAGGAATTTTTTATGTGGCGAGGCATCTCTGGTCTCTGTGATAATGCAAATTACCTCGAACAAAGGCAGGAGTAGGGTCTCAGATTTCAGGTAGTAAAACTTGCTTCCTCCTCGTAAAATTATGAAGATTTCATTTTTTAAAATGGCTAAAATTCTATATCTTCTGTGTGTCAGGAATGCAGGTTGTAGCTGCATTGATCTAGAGGCAAAAGGAATCAGAAATCTCTGGAGAGCAGCACATTCAGCTGGGTCGGAGCAGCCCTGGCTGCCAGGAGGTCCAAGAGGGTCAGCCTGACAGCCTGGGGTGGCTCCAACCAAGCTCAATGTGCTGCAGAGGGGCAGACTGGGGCACAAGGGTGCTTCAGTGCAAGTCTATCCAGCAGGCAGTTCCCCACACTGAAGCACCCTCATACCCCAGCCAGCCAGCTCAGCATCTACACATGTGCTGCTCCACACAAAAAACTCCACAGCAAAGTAGGACTTGTATTTACAAGTCCTACCCTGCTGCAAAGTTTATTAGTTTCATGCGCCCTAATAGGGGCATGCATGTAGATGCCGAGACATTTACTGAGCAATTAATTAGTCAATTACATAGTAAACGTGTCATGTAGACATACTCCCTGTGGAGGAAATAAAAGAATTCCCCTCTCGCCCAGCTTTTGGATAAGAAAAAAGGATCCCACCTCCTCATGGCCCCTTCATGCTAGGGGGCTGAAGGGCTTTTCACACATAAATAGCCACAGGACCCCCAGACCTTATGCAGCTTCTTGGCACATGTGCTTCTCCAAGCACATGTGCTTTTTCCCCCCAGGAACCCTAAAGCAGATGTTTCTCCTTGCATACTGCACTTCACCATGGTCCTGGGGCCACCCCACAGTGCCAGCAGCTTGGGAGCGAGTGTACATCTACTCCTGGTTCAATCTATCCATCTACTGAGCTGTCTCAGTAGTTTCTAGCACGCAGTAGTATATAGGATCTAATCTGTGACAGCAACACAGACACAGGGACCATCTAGGGAGTGGCGCCTTCCATTCCTTCCCTGAATCCCTCTATCTGGGATGTATTCTAGGTAATGAAGGTATTGTCAGGGCTCTCCCCTATTGCTGCATCCTATTCATTTCTCAGACTCAGAACTCTTTCCTTAACTGTTCAGCTGGATCTGGAAGAAGAGCTTTGGCAAGTACTCTGGCAGCAAAGCTCCAGCCCTGTGACAGCCTGCCAGTTCCTGTGGTTACATGGTCATACACATGCAGATTTACAGACCCAGCTCCTAGAAGGAATGGCCTTTACATTAGTGACAGACCACTCAGGGGCACTGAATGCACACAGGCTATGAAGCACCTCCCTCCTCATGACACATACGAGGAGAGGGTTTCTTGCTGGCACTGCTCGCTGCACCTCAGAGGGGACAGAGGTGACACTTTGGGTTCCAGTGGCTGCATTTTGGGGTGTGTGCATGCAAGAGTGCATACGTGTGTGTGTTTTGGTGGAAGGGAGCCTGCAGGTACTCTATGTATACCCAAGCCAGGGAAAGAAAGTTTTATGCGTGTTTTATGATGTTGATGGGTGTGAAACTGGGAAAGCAAAAGCACTTTCCCATGCTGTGCATGTGTGTGCACGTACATGTTGCCATGTTGCCTGCACGTGTGTGCATGTGCAAATCTCCATATTGTGACTAACAGGCTCTTTGTTTAACCAGAGGAGAAGGAAAAGGAAATCCGCATGTAATGAATCCATTTATTTTATGGAGCTCCCCTGGAGAGGGGCAGGGGAACAGGACTCATGCAGAGCCAGGCCACTGCTGTTGGAAGGGGGACACCAATCTGGTTTTGATTTTCATTCATAAGTGGAGGTGGCCACACAAGCCAAAGCCTTGTAAACTCCCTGCTGAGGAGAGTGGCCCATTGGTGTGAGGCTGTCAAACCCTGTCCTGGCCATTAGTGCTAAGCAGTCCCTCTCCCCTGTCTGACTAATGCCAGACCTGCTGTACTGGCTTCCTGAGATGTGTTTCCCCATGCAGTGGCCTCCCATTATGAAACAGAAACAGAGCTGTGCTAAGTTGGGGCTGAAGCCCTTTTACTAAGGAGCAAAAATCAGGAGCAAAAAAAATCAGGAGGAAAATGTACTGAGCATGTGCATTGCACAGGGAATTCTGGGATTGTATTTTCCCATTGTGCGAACATTTACCTAACAGAGACTGTTCTATGTGGCTTACAGGATACGGACAAGTTATGGAAAAGCTGCACAATAGCAAATACAGGCCATACTTGTGGTACCTTAATAGGACGAAGCAGTGAACCCCACAGACCACCATCATGTCCCTCCCCTTCCTGTTGTATTAAAAAACCCAGAGCAGACTGCACACTTCTGCCCAGAATATTTCTCCACTGACTGTAAGTACAGTATAATGCAAGCTTATGCTACACATTTCATTTTATTCCATAATGAAATCCCACTCATTATGCACACTACATAATGTGCACTGTACTGTTACAGACCAGCACTGATTACAGACCATGATACAACCACTTTGCATGCTATACACCAGTACTGACTGCTTGGCACAATCTGGTGCACATTGCATGCTTTAAAGCAGCACTGACTGGCTGTACACCACAATCCAGTTTTTCTCTCATAAAATTCTGTAAGCTGCCATCTACAAAGAGCCTAGGCTGGAGACAGGATGGAGTGGAAAGGCACCTGGGAGAGCTGGATTGGAGGGAATGGCTTGGAGAATATATACAACTCACTCTAATCATGTTGCACGTCTCATACAAAGCATCTGGATTCTAGCAGTAAGTGGCTGGTGGAATTTTCCTTTACTGGGAAGCACATCTCAGCTAACAGACTGTCTCCTTGCAACAGCTTCCCCCATCACCCAGGTATAGAGACATACCAAGGATTGGAAGGGAACATGGCAAAGTTATGCTTGGCCACTCTGATCTTCTCACTGATAGCATAAGATTTCTTAGAGACTGTGCATTGGTGGTGTAAGATAGAGTAACCTTAGCCTGTTCTAACTTATGCCAGGACCCACAGGATTAGGGAAATGAAACCAGCAGTCTTCATCTATGCCAAACAGTATTTGCATGCAAAGAAGCATCTGGCCTATTACCTGTGTTTTTAAGTTATAAATGGTGTATTTCAAATACAGGCAGTCCTTGACTTACAATGTTTCAAATTACGCTTGTAAGTTGACACCTTGTTTCAACTTTCTGATGGCAGTTTTGACTTTACAACGCTTGATCTCATACCACGAATAAGTTCGCTGTGTCGCCCATGTCCCTGGAGAACATTTGTCCAAACTTGCTTGGACACTTTCTTTAAGAAAGCAGACAAGACTCCAGAAAAACCTGCAGCCAAGATTCCTGAGAAGACTCCAGCCAAGAACCCTTCAAAAAGTCCAGCAAAGTCACCTCAAAGAAGTCCTTCCAAATCAATATCATTGCTTTTTATAATACAAATGCATTAATGTAGCTATATTATTCATCTATCATTGACTGAGTACAAAATCCTGGGTTATTTTTGGTGAAAATAGGGACTAGGCCTTGGTTCAGGAACCAATCACCATTATTAACATTGTTTCCTATGGGAAAAAAACGGTTCTGAGTTACAATGTTTCAACTTAAGACAGTTTTCAGGAACCAATTGTGTCGCAAGTCTGAGGACTGCCTGTAGATGTAAATGAGACACAGTTCTCACTGCCATGAACATAAAGCTAATGTGGGATCATTCCAAGGCAAATCAGAACAGCGTCACTCCAGATTCCTTCATTTTCCACCCTGGGAACAGACAGTGAATCTTCTGCCATGTTGGAGGCCTGCTACTAACGGATCCATCTCATCTCTGCCCTCAGACTTTGAGGTTATCTACGAAAGTGCCAGCTCCTATCTAGGTAATTCTGATGCATGAATAAACTAATACACCCCTAATGAATACATAGATGAGCCTTTGGGAGGACTGTCTTAACATGGCAACGGGAGCTCAGTGCCAGACAGATTATGGAAAATCCACACACACCTTAGAAAACATAAAAAATAAAGGTTGTCAAGGTCCTCAGGAGTTCATCTATTCCAACCCCCTGCTCAAGGCAGAACCATCCCCACTTAAATCATCCCAGCTAAAGCTTTGTCTAGCTAGGTCTTAAAAACCTCCAAGGATGGAGATTTCACAACTTCTTTGGGTAACCTGTTCCAGTGTTTTACTACCCTCCTAGTAAGAAAATTATTCCTAATCTCTAACCTAAACTCCCCTTGCCACAACTTACAATTTAAGACCATTGCTCTTTGCCTTGTCATCTGCCACCACTGAGAACAGTCCAGCTCCTTCCTCTTTGCAACCCCTCTTCAGGTAGTTGAAGGATGCTATTAAATCCCCGCCCAGAATGGACTAAATAAGCCCTGTTCCCTCATTCTTTCCCCGTAAGTCATGTGCCCTAGCCACCTCACCATTTATGTTGCCCTCCGCTGGAACCTCACCAATTTGTCCACATCCTTTCTAGTGGGAAGCCCAAAACTGGACACAGTGCTCCTGATGTGGCCTCACCAGTGCTGAATAGAGGACCTGCTGGCAACATTACTATCAATGCAGCCCAGTCTGCTGTTAGCCTTCTTGGCAACAAGGGCACACTGCTGGCTCATATTCAACCTATTGTCCACTGTAACCCCCAGGTCCTTTTCTGCAGAGCTGCTGCCCCAGCCAGTTCTGGTTCATGGGATTCTTCCATCCTAAATGCAGGACTCTGCACTTGTCCTTGTTGAGCCTCATGAGATTTCTTTTGGCTCAATCCTCCAGTTTGTCTACGTCACACTGAATCCTAGCCCTACCCTCCAACATATCTACTACTCCCCCCAGCTTGATGTCATCTGCAAACTTGCTGAGGGTGCACTCTATGCTATCTTCCAGGTCACTGACGAAGACATTGAACAAAACCAGCCCCAGAACCAACCCCTGGGGCACTCCACTTGATACCAGCTGCCAACTAGACACTGAGCTATTGATTATTACCCTCTGAGCCCAATGCTCCAACCAGTTTTTTACCCACCTTACAGTCCATTCATTTAGCCTGTATTTCCTTAGCTTGCCTGCAAGAAGGTTGTGGGAGACTATATCAAAAGCCTTGCTAAAAATCAAAGTATCCACTGGTCCCCACATCCACTGAGGCAGTCACCATGTCATAGAAGGCTAGAAGGTTGGTCAGGCATGACTTGCCCTTGGTGAATCTATGCCGACTCTTCCTAATCACTTTTTTCTCCTCCAAGTGCTTAGAAATGGATTCCTTGAGGATCTGGTCCATGATTTTTCCAGGGACTGAGGTGAGGCTGACTGGTCTGTAGTTCCCTGGATCCTCCTTTTTCCCTTTCTTAAAGATGGGCATTATGCTTGCTTTTTTCCAATCATCCAAGACTTCTCCTGATCACGATGAGATTGCAGAGCCATTGGCCATCATTTCTGAAAACTCATCAGCCAGCTCCCTTAGCACTCTTGGGTGAATCCTCTCCAGCCCCATGAACTTGTATATGTCCAGCTTTTCTAAATAGTCCTTAACCTGTTCTTTCAACACTCTACGGCCTACTCACCTCCTCCCCAAACTGTACGGGGAGCTGACCTTGCCTGTGAAAACTGAATCTTGCCTATGAAGATCTTGCTAACTGTCTAGCATTCAGGTCCCCACATGTCCACCTTTACCATAAAGAACGAGAGTTTCAGCTAATCAGCACAGGCAGAAATTCTTGTATCATTCACATACACATTGTTTTTTTATGAGAAAGGTATATCAATTGTCTGCTGGCCTAATACCTAATTGGCTTCTGAAGGCAGAAGGTGGGCAACATGTTGCTCCTAGGGCAGGATTAGACCACAACTGTAGGACTTCAGAGGAAGTCAAAGGACCATTCCTAGCTCTTTAATCCCTTCAAATCTTCTTAGCTCAGCAGGATTCACAGTGTGTGCTGCAGCAGAGAAGCAGGCCATTCCCAGGTGCCATCATTGTTTGCCCAAGCAACCTTTCCACAGCTCTCCAACAACTTCTTTTTGTTAACAAAGTAAAGGCAGCAGTGTCGTGATCACTCTCCCAGCAATAAAGCTATCAGTTTTGTGCTTCCCTGGTAGTTCCATGGAATACTGAACCATTTCCTCCTAAGTTCCTGAAAAACCCACAAGGCTGTACCGAAAGCACAAAGGTCAAGAATGCACTGTTATGACATCCGAGGCTGAGGAATGTGCTGCTGGGCAGGTTTGTCCCTAATGCCAGTGGAAACACATTGTTCCATTGCTTGTGGGGTAGAACGTAGCAGTAAGGTGCTACTGAGTTCTCAGGTAGGTCCATGAAGAGTCTCACAGATACTGCTTTTGGAGTAACTTTAAATAGCCTCCCTTCCACCACCTCACAGTTTGAAATGTGGATAGAGGGGTCTAGTCCAGAGGCGGGCAATTATTTTGGGCAGAGGGTTGCTTACTGAGTTTTGTCAAGCCATCGAGGGCCGCATGACAGGCAGCCCAGGGCAGATTAATATTAATTTTCTAAATTTTTTAGGGGCCCTGTGGGCCAGATAGAATGGCCTGGCAGGCCACATCCGGCCCCCAGGCCACATTTTGCCCACCCCTGGTCTAATCATGAAGTCTATGCCTAGTAAAGCATTAGGGAGAAAGTATATAACTGGTTGCATATGGCAGCCATATTTTGGAACAGTTTTCAGTAGACATTGAGTTCCAGGACTACAGGTCCATGCAATCAAAACCAACAGACACTAGCTGAAAGGTTATAATGGAGTCCTCTGGAGTTTCCATTAAGGCTGCTTGCTCTTTCAGGAGCCCCAGCTTGATGGTATCAGGGTATCTAAGAGCCAAGAAGGGCAACAACTGGTCAGGACAGGGCAATCTCCTGGCTGAATGAGAAGCAAAATGTGAACACTGTGTCTTGATTCTCTCATGTGACTAAGATTTTAACATCCTTTCCATGTGACTGAGCTGAGGTGTCCTCAGTAACACTAGGAAGAATATTTTTTAAAAAGGTAAGTGTTGTGGGAAGTAGCTAAATTAATTACTGTCCCTCCACACAACACCGTGGGTTGAACATTCCAGGAATCTGGGTTCCTTTGTACTATATCTGTCTCCCTAGGTTCTTACCTGGCCTCCACCATGGTACATCACAATATTGTAATGTATTTATCTTCACAAATCCCTGTGAGATTGAGAAGCACTATTACCTCTGTCTTACAGATAGGCAACAAACGTACAGTTCTGTCTACCATCTCAGTCTGGGAGGGAACCAAAAAAAATAAATTTACACCCCTTTGGCCTCCTCCAATCACACCCTAGTTCCATGACAAAAAACCTGGGCTGTGGAGATTTCAGCTTTAACAAGAGAAGAGTGTGTTTGTCAAGTTAACCTATGTGACTCAGGTATGTGGTAACCTGCCAGCATACATGTTATATCTACTAGGGAGCTCTTTTGACATAAACCTGTTGACACAGCATACTAGCAGGGGCTCTGTAATGTAGATGTACCCAAAATGCAGGAAGCCTGTGGCAGAGACAGAAAATGACCCCAAGTGTCATGCATCCTACAAAAGAACCCTAACCACAAGAAGCAAGATGTTGAACAGCCTAGAAGTGTCCCAAGAAACCTTACACAACCTTCAAGAAGTTGCAATCCCAACAGACTAGCCAAAGAAGCCACAAAAGAGTGTAAGCTACGTCACCTGAATTGCACACAGCCATGCACCTTATGATGTACTCACACACACTGTTGTGTAGCCACATGACTTATTCATACTCTCCACAACATGCCCGTGCATACTACAAAACACTAGAATATTGGCCAATGTAATTTCCTCCTCTCCAAATGTTCTTCTCTACCCAACTTCTCTCTAGCAATTAAATCTGCCTGCCAGCCTATTTTACATTTCTCCCTGTGTCCAGGATACAAACCCTCTCTTTTATAAGATGTATTTCAGTCTCTCCCAGGGCCTGGCATTTGCAGCATCTGGAGAGGAAGAAGAAATCAACAGGTGAATGTGCAACACACAAGTTTCCATGGGATGGTTGGCAGGCTTGGCTCTACTGGATTCAGTGATTTGGCCACAGCCTCCAAATGCAAGGCCTTTTTGTTCATCAATATGACACCTCCATGGGGCGGGGACAGAAGGCAGACAAGAAATAGGACCAACCAGCTCTGCTCAATAAGAATAAGAAGCCCTTTCCTGGAATGCCTCTAGTGATCACAAGAGCCCATCACCCAGGCTGTGGAGCTGAACACACGAGTCCAGAGAGAGACTGAATAAAGAAGGTCTTAGCCTGACCACAGAACACTTGCAATCAGCCCAATAAATGCTGCCACTTATAATGCAAAGTCTATTGGCTCCTATGCTAGCTGTTTGGAAAAGGTCAAGACAGGACCTTCTGACTGTCTCTCAGAGACTAGCCCAACCCCAATTGCAAAGAGCAAAGCAGCTGCCCGCTGAGGCCAACATACCATAGGTCTTACCAGTTCTGCTAAGAGGAGGTGACTTTATTGAAGAGTAGTTTGCCCAGAATAATACCAGCACAGCCAACTGCATCTTACTGATCTGACCAAGGGAAAGTGACTCCTAATCAACTCCAGGTGCCAACAGATCAGTCCTGAATCGCACTAGCTCCCATTAATCATAAAAGTCTGCCATTGTTTGACCGACTGACCAAGGTCCAAAGAAAAGAGCACATCTCCTCTCTCCTGGACATCCAAGCAAACCATGAGTGGAATATCACCACTAAGAAAGCTTTCCCACATATTACTCTGGCTGATGTGAGGGGGTGTTTTACAGAGAGGATGTAATGGTGCCAGAATTCTGCAGAGATTCAAGTTTCTGTGACCCTAGAAATGCCCATCCAGCCATAAACAGGCCAGTAATGGCCAATACCCACAACTATCTAGATGTACCAATCTGCCATAGGATGCACATATATACTGTGCTATGCACAAGGGATTTAGGTTGTATGTAAGCCTTGTTCTGGCTAGGGGTGTACAAAGGTGGGGAACATGAAGGAGGCAAAAACAAAGCCAATGTGAATTTGTTTAAAAATTCAAGAGAATTCACAGAAAAATATCTGCAGTACCCACACCTGCGCTCAGATCTACTCTACATGTATATCGGCAACATGAGCTACACCAACAGCCAAAAGCACCCCAGGCCTCAATGACAAGCACTTTCACAGCTTCTCTCCTGCTTCCCCCATAAAATGGCAGTATCCCCTGGACTACGCTGAGGCCAGCTTTCAACACTTCTTGGTGCTGGAACCACTTGTAGAGCAAGTTTTCCTTACCAAGAAAGATCTCATCTTTTAAGCAGTCAATAATGCAGTCCTAGAGAGAAAGACATTCAAGAGCTCCCGGTACTTTGGAGATGAGCCCAGCATCACTTCTTTCCAACTCACCATGCCCTCTCCCCACTCCCTAAAGCCCTCGACAGAACAGGGATCTAGAAGGATTGCTTTGATTAGATGCTTTGGCCACTTAATTGTCTGACTTGCGTCTATGGCCCCCACCTCCCAAGCCCAGCTGCCTCTCCCTCAGCACAGGTCAGTCTTACAATATCAGCAGACTGTGTGGGCTGCTTCGTTTCGGGCCTGAGAAGCCTCCTGCATTCCCTCTCCAGCTGTGTTGTCGTCAGCGTCATGCTGACAGATTCAAGCAGTGAAGAGAGGGTTGTTTTTCTAACCTGTCCTCTTTTAAGAAAACTTTCCCAAGCTTACTCCTCTCCACGACAGTAGGGATCACCTGCTGCTCACTGATTTCATATTCTTAAAGGGAAACTGCAGAATAACAGATTTCCAAATCACTGCATCTAGGAGAAACAAAAATCACCTGAGCCCTAGCCAACCCTAGCCTGCACCATTTCTTGTTACTTCAAGCCTAGAACTCCATACCTCCAATCCATCCCCTAATTCTGTCAATGCTCTACAATCCTGACCTACTATTCCAGCCCTGAGCTCATACTGTAGTCTGCAGATAACCTTCAGTCCTGACCTGCAGCTCTCCATGGTGTTCTAGTCAGGAGCTCCAGTTTAGTTCTGTTGACGTACCTCAGCACTGACTATTTCAGTACTGGGTCCCACTTCATAATTCTTGACCTGCAGGCACACCCTACCCCATATTCAGATTTTCCTCACCAAAACTGCTGGTTGTAGGGGACAGGAACTGCTGTCCAAGATGAGTTCCATTTAGTTCAGTTTCCCAGCGCTGATAGTTACACCAGATGCTTCAGATGAGACGAGAAGCTCCACCTAATCTACTCTTGTTCTATTTTCTGAGACTGGTGTGTTAAACCCTAACACACTCTATACCTTACAGCATTTTCAACAAAAATAACTATTGCCCCTCTTTATATCCTTGCTAGTTATATAAATGTCCAATCCTCTTTGAAATCATACCAAGTTCTTGGTCTCAATGACTCTTGTGACAAGTTCCAAAATCTAATTACAGGCAACCCCCACTTAATGCTGTTTCACTTAGTGCTATTTTGCTATAACGCTCATTTTAAATTGATACCTGGTTTCACTTAGCGCTCAGCAAGTTTTGTTATAATGCTCGTGGTCGTCATCTTGGGTCATTAAAAACAATTGCGATCGCAATCTTGGGTCGTCAAATACTTTCAGTTTCACTCAACACTCGTTGCGCTTAATGCCTGGTTTTTCAGGAACCATTTAAGAGCACTAAGGGGGTTGCCCATATGTGTTGTTCAAAAAAGTATTTACTTTTATCAGCTTTGTATTAGTCACTTCATTTCATTGGGCACGTCTACACATGCATTAATGTACCATAGTTATAGTGCATTAAGTTTAGTACCTGTAACAGATACTAACTCAACGCATAGTAATCAGTGCTACTGCACAGTAGCACCAGCACACACCTTTTTAGTGACACTAATGCACAATGGACTAATTCTACTACACATCAGCATGACTTCTGCTGTGATGCTGTAATGGGGAGAATTAGTCTACTGTGCACTTAACATCTTTTGTAGATATGCCCATTATGTGTCCCTTTGTTATGCAGGAGGAGGTGGAGAAACTCCCAATCTCCCTTCTCCGTAGCACTGGTTAGTTTGTACTTAATATAAAGTTATCACACTCTTTCTTATTCCCCTCTTTTCTAAAGCAAATAATACCACTTTTTTCTTTTCTTTTTTTTTTTCTTTTTTTTTTTTTGACTAAGGTGACCATATATCCCAGTTTGGCTGGGACAGTCCTGAATTTTGTAGGCCATCCCAGCATCCCAACCAGTTGGTGATAACAGAAACAAAAGTCCTCAATTGGTGCCACCTTGCCCACACTGCCCAGCCTGGCTCCTCCTGGGCGGCGGCTGGAGATGGGGGGGAAGGGTGGGTTGGGCTGGGCACTGCTTCCCTGGCTTGGGGAAGAGACTGGACAGGTAGGTGGGTGGCTGTGTCCTAGATTTCCTTAAAAATAATATGTTCACCTTACTTCTGAGATTTTTTTCACTAGCCTTTGATCATTTTTGTTCCCCTTCCTTAGAGGTCTTCTAATCATGCAAAATCTTTTGGGCCAGAGTGATCAGACCCGCACACCATGCTCCACAGAAGACTATATTCATGACTTAGAACACGGGTGGCAAACCTGCAGCACAGGTGCCACAAGTGGCACAGGTAACCACTTTGTGTAGCATGTGACGATCAGTGAAAACACAGGGAGCGCAGTGGCAGAGAGGGAGCAGAAGGCAAAGTAGCAGATTAGGCAGGGAGTATGGGGAAGGAAGCAGAAACCAGAGCAGCAGATCAGGCAGGGGAAGTGGATTGGAGTGACACTTGAGGATGGTGGGGGGCTAATCTGGGGCAAGCCTACCTCTAGCAGGTTAGATGCCTGAGGACCACTGGGACACCCTCTATAGACTGCTTCATCCCTGCTAGGCTCTCTCTCAGCCCTGTTTCTTAAAGTCTCGCCTTGTTTTCACGCCCACTGCATCTTGTTGGAAACTTAATGAAAGGGAGGCTGCCTTCAGAAACTGGTACCCACTGTACTTGCTCTCTTCTTCCATGGTAAATTTCTCAGACCCACCTTCCATTAAGGGCTTAAGCAGTGACCTCCAGCCACCTCCATAGTCATACCCATGCCTCGCTGAAGGTATGCAACATCGCATCCAGTTGGACACTCGTCCCCAAAGCCATCAGACCACTTCAAGCCTTTATTCCCTTGCTGGGGCCTCGGCCTTCCCGGCTTTCACCCCTCTTATCAGATTGGGCCCTTTTGGCTCAGACCCACCACACCAAGTCTGGCTCCTCAGGCTCCAGCCCTTGTATTGCCCTCTTGGGCTTCTATCATTGCCCTGCCTGGGTTGTGGGCTTGCTGGCCCCAAGTTGCTGCCCTTTTTGGGGCTGTGACTTCTCTAGCCCCTGTCTCTGCCCCTCTTGGGCTTTTGGGCCACCTCTCGGGCTCCAGGCTTTCTGGCCCCAGGCTCTACCCTTCTGTGGGCTCACTGCCCCCTCAGGCCCTGTGCCTTGTGGCTATGCCTTGAGCTTTCCCCCCAGCAGGGCTCAAGGCAACCACATGCCCCTAGGGCACTAATGAGACCTCCAAAAAACTACCCATTACAGTCCCACCAAAACCACTGGTTAGCAAACTGGCTGTAGCACAAGTCCTATTCCTTCAGGCTGTGCAACTAACCTTAGTCTTCATAGCCATCCCACTGCTCAGCTCTGCTCTTTTAAGTACCAGGCTCCATCCCTGTTGGCTTACAGTGTTCAAGGTGGACAGCCCACAACCGGTGGCTCAGAACAGAGCTTTTTCTCCAGCAGCCTGCAGAGACAGACTGCCCCCCTCTCCCTTCAGCTCTTGGCTCTTATACTGCCTAAGCCCTGCCCTGAAGTTCAGGTGACTCCCCTTGTCAGCTGTCCTTCTTTAACCCCCACTTTGCTAGTTGCTACAAAAACCCTGCCCTTAAAGGAGGCACACCACTTTCCAGTAACAAGGCAAAGGTTACACTGCCAAAAATGTTGGCCCCCACTGACTTTGACAATAGCAGATTAGCACTTCACATTTTATTCTGCATCCATTTCTGCATCCATTATTCACATTCCATTTCTGATGCATCCATACATGAAAAAGCCATAACATAATGCCAAACAGTGCCATTTGTTCTGATTTTTAAAATAATTATATTGAATCTCACGCTGCTGCATTCACAGCCTGAGAGAGCAAAGTCTACTCCCTACACAAAAGGCACACTTCAAGATACTTCCAGTTTAGTCTCTGTGGTGCATTTAACCCATGACTTATCTGATGAAGGCAGCTATGAATGAAATCAATTAAAAACAATTGCCAGAGTAGTTTTTTGAGATATGGGCACTAGAAATGAGCTAAAACTCTCAATTCTTTTCATATGTGGGCTGCCAAATAGTTGTTGGAGGGGGATAGCTTACTGTGAAATGACTTTTGTCATTGGGATGAATATCCGTTTAAGAATAAAACAAAACTATCCACCTCCTCACCTTCACTCTCACACAACCTCCTCTCCCCTTAAAAACCCAAACAACCCCTAAAAATCCCAAAGTTGTTCCCTTATCCCCAATGTGGTTTCTAATTCCAGAATGGGAGGGTGGTTGTACAAAAGGCAAGAGCTGCTGCCCAGTGGAGCAATAGGGATGATGTCTCCAACAGGTGTGGACCAGGTGTGAAAAGTAGAAGGTTAGCGCACCCCATCCATCACTAGACAGCACATCTGCAACAAAGGAAATAAATATTAACTCAAGTCAGAATCTTGTCTGGAGATGAGCTGAATTCTCCCCTGTGGTAACTGAAAAATATCCTGTGGTATGGACTGCAGCTGTACTGATTTATTGCTGAATTGTGCTTGTCCCTCTTCAAGAGGCTCTCCTTGCCTCTTCACCAAATGATAGACAAAGAGTTCTAGTGCTCTTCTGAATATCATTCCAAGTCCCTTTTTGCAGTTGCAAGAGCAAATACTGAACTTGCAGTTGTCTTGCCAGGCTCATAAAAAAGCCATCAGATTCTGACCAAATTGAAAAGAACAGTGTGTTTTATGAACATCCATTTAAACTCTCTGATCCCCAGTATCTCACTTTCATCTCTGCTAAAAGATTAGCTTTTTCTTCTGACAGTTTCATCCTCCTCTCTGATTCACTCAGTGAGGATATAGCCTAAAGCTCGTTTTGCAGATGAACCCTTGCTATCTTTACAATACAGCCTTATATGACACCATGCACGAGACTGTCTCTTGTACAAATAACAGTGCATTTCCATTTTGAAGTTTCATGCAAAGGGTCAGATCCTCAGTCTCTCCTCCCCCTACCATGTACACACTTCATGATACTTCCAGGAAGAGGTGAGGGAAGGAACAGTGCAAGAAAGTTGAGGGCTGAAGTGCAATGAACTCTGATGACCCTGAGCACTGGAATAATTCATACCACAAAGCTTTAAGAAATGCAGTGGCATGTAGTGTTTTCACCTGATTAACAAGAAGGCCAACTGCTACTACCTCTCACAACATCTTCCAAATCTCCTGCAGGAAGGAGAAGGAAAAGAGTAAATCCTTTCCTATGTATTCCTTTAAGAAATAATCAGTGGAAACCTGGGACATAAAAGAATAGGAAGCAGAAAAACATACAATTAGCAATGAAGTCTACTGACTTGAGTAGCCTAACAATCTGAACTTTCAGTCAACAAATCTGATTGTTTGCCCAAAACATCATCCCAACTACAGAGGCTTTTTCAGAGTGAAAAATAAATGGGGAAAGAGAAAAACACACCATCACAACCCACATGCACATAAACCATGATTAGTACTTCCTTGTAATTTTACATTTTAGAGGAGTTTGAGTTTCAGGAGTTAGTAATTTTTTTTCCAAAATACCAAGAAAGGTTTTTCTATTGTGGGACTTTTTTTTTTCTGAGCCAAATCAGAATCAAAAACTGCCAGAAAAGCAAACGTATTTCTCTCAGGATTTGCAAAGTGGTTTCTAGGTCCAGATAAATTATGCTCTGTCCATTAAGACTTTATGGCAAGGCTCCACCCAGTACAGAATAGTGTCAAGGTTAGGGGCAGCACCATGATTTTAAGTTTCTGACTTCACCTGGAAACACAGTAGCAAAAAGAAATGTCACCATGGTGTTTGCTGCTCCCATGAGGTAACTACTCCTGTGTGCCCTAAGAAATACTGAAGAGGCTTAAATGGCTGAAATCTCCAAAAGATGAAGGGCTCTGGGACAACCTCTGTTGGCCTCTGTGTTGCAGGGTTTCAGCATGATGTTCCATAATGGCAAAAAGAAGACTGAGCACACAAAAGGCCATAGGAAGAAGGGCAAGACAAAAGGAATAGGCAAGGCTAGCTGAGAACAGGGTCCACTTAAGTTGCATACAGACCTCACACAAAGCACTGAGAATTGGTCAACAGATTGAAGCCATCTGGCTGGAGGAGTCATTAACACCAACACCCTGCTGGAGGTCTCTCTGTCATGTCCCATAATGCTCTAACATCAGAGCATAGTATTTCTCCATTCCAGGGTAGTAGAATTAAACCTGGAGACATGCATGAGAAATTGACTCTGTACATTTTGTCATGTTAATAGCATCCTCAAAATGCAGTTGGCATTCCTACTTGCAAGAAGGTTTCAGTTCTTACCCTATGCCCTGTTATGTAAATCCTGCTGCAGTAAAAGGCTGGACATCTAATTCCTGGCACTGGGAGTGCAGAGTCTGCTCTGCACTCAGGAAATAGTGCATATCTTGCCACTGGTGCCCTATGCGGTTTTATTGCAGGGATCAGGCTGAGGGTGTGGATCTTGCTGCATTTCAAGGCTGGGCCTGTGGATCCGCCTTTGCTCAGAGCCTGAGAATGTGAACCTTATAAATGTGCACATTAAAGATGCATTTATTTATTATTAGATGCCTGTGCCCCAAAGGGCTCAGAATAGCTTACAAGGAAAAAAAACAAAATAACTTATGCAAGCAGATACAATATTAAAGAACATGACCCCAGCTGACTTCCTGCCCTTTGGGCAGGGGGCTGGACTTGATGATCTTCCGAAGTCCCTTCCAGCCCAAATGTCTATGAAACATATATACTTACATAAAAGAAATCCACAAACAGTACCCCAGGTTAACCTTGCTGGCTAAATGCCTGCCCAGATAAAGGTCTTGTAGTATTTTTTGAAGATGGCCAGGTTCTAGCAGGACACAGAGGGGAGGGAGTTCCAGAGCAGAGGGGTTACAACTGAGTAACCTCCCATGTGTTTTCACCAAGAGACCTTGGCACACAGATGGTACTTGCAGGAGGTTGCTCTTGGTTGATGTCATGGATCAAGGTAGGATATAAGGGGGAAGGTAGTCACTTAATGTACGAAAGTCCCATACCATTTAGGGCCTTATTAGTCAAAGTCAGCACCTTGAATTGCACCCAGAAAGTTATTGGGAGCTAGCTCAGACTCAGCACTGCAGTGATATTCAGAGAAGCAGTTTATATGGTGATACAAGACCACCAAAAAGAAAGCTAGGGAATGGTTGGCTTTGCACACATTGCCCAGAGGAACTCATAGGTACATTTGGGACTTTAGTAATAACAAGAGGGAAGGTGATTCTACTTCAAAATCCACTCCGATAGCAGATTACTGGTTTTGGCCCTCCAAGGCCCTCAGTGAGGGACAACATAAGATTCAGCCCACATGAAAAAAATATATATACACGTACACACACAGTGATGTCTGAGGACACTTGGAGGACCAAGTGGATTCCTGCTCCCTTCCTGAACTCATCCCTGAACACACCTCTTGCTGAAGTAAAGCTAAACATCCTTCACCACCCTGCCTCATTTTTGTCAGAACTCCCAATATGGCCATTGGTAATGCAGTTTTATCATGCCATTTAATAGTCATAAAGGGGTCACAGTGAAAAGAGCAAGAGATATGGAAATGTCTCAACACATAAGGTCACTTACCACAAACATCATTTTATAGACCAGCTAATCCTTATGCACCCATTTTATTTGCAAATTAATGTTGCTTGCGCTTTGATAACAATGGACAAACTACAGTACAGCAACTGCAATGCCGGAGTGGACCGTTATGAACTCAACTCTGTTTTTTTATTGTTTATTTTTTTTAAGTCCCTTTTTCACTTGGGCTGGAAAAGAAAGAAACCTCATTGCTCCTAGAGAAACTCAAGTGCTTGTTGAGCATTCTTTGGTCTGGTTGCTTCAGTGTTGTAGCTCAGCTTCTGTTCTCTATCATCCTCTCATACAATCTAAGTTTTAAGAGTGGCAGAACTCAAGATTCACAAGGCAACTTGTTCAGCTGGTGCCATCATCTTTGCTTGCCCATACAAAAAAGTCAAAAACTGACAAAAGCCATGGGTATTTTTTTAATTATGAAAATCTCAGAAGCTATTATCTGTGTGCGAGAAAGAAACTTCAGGGATCAAAAAGTCTCTTCCACCTGAGAAAACTTTCTCTGAGACATGTCAGTTGATGTCAGTTAAAAAAGCCACAGACAGTAGCAGCTGAAATATATAATAGAGAAAAACCTTTCAGGCTGAAGTGCTATTGCAAAAGGACGTTGGATTGAGTTCCCCACTGGATTGTACTTGTTTATACTTAGCTTGAAATCTTGGAAGGAAATATAATGAAATTATTACTTAGTTATTTTCACTTTGAAAAATACCCATATCCATTGGGAAAAGAAGAAAACCTTGGAAATATAAACAAGTTGTTTTCAAGTAAGTTGTTCACTTGTAGTGCCATCTCTCCTCCCTTCCTAGTATCTTCCTCCTGATTTTCTGCCTTCCATCATCATTTCATAACCCTAATTCCCCATTTCTGTCCCAATAACCTCCCCTCGCATCTTCCTCGCTCTGTTTTATAAGAGGAAAATGATGGCCAGTTCTGCAAAAGTCTAGGCATTTAGTGTATGCTGCCAGTCTATATTAATCACTACCTGCACACCAGACCCTTGTTTGTGAAACAAACCTCACAGTAACCCAGATCAGGGTTATTCATCAATGCTCAGAACAGCTTATGATCTGTAGTGGCCTACGGACTATTAAGCTATTTGTTGAACTGGACCATTGCTACCACTGCACTTCACTGGAATGGCTAAATGATACTTAACTAAGAATAACATTAACTGATAATATTTCTATGGAAGTAGTGAGGACTATAAATAAAACACAATGTATAAAATACACTCCTAGTCTTTTAATATTGCAAATACTTTTGGAAAAGTAAGTGACTATTTGATTTCTAGCATGTATAGATGCCATAAAAACAATTACAAAAATCTATTGTGATTATTATTCAAAGTGCCAGTTTTGCCTTAGGGTAAGAGTCAGTAACCTCTCTCTCGCTCTCATCCGCACCCCCACTTCCCTGCTAGCGGGCAGCTGCCTGGATCAGGGATGCTGTAATACAGATTAAGTGGCAAGGGATGGTCTTTAAAAATTATGGTACTATTTTAAGAAGTTTGTATTTTGTTAACATATTATTCTAATGGAAATAGAATGAGTTGCCTAATTTAAAATATTGGAAAATCAGTCTTCCATATTAAACCACTTTTCTTTTGCCTCTGATCATTCTGCACTGGAGCATCATAATATGATTTATGATGACAATTCCAGACAGCAATATGTTGCAACCAACTCACTGGCAAATTCAAAAGGTTTCCTAACTGTCGGAGGGGCTTTTCTGGATCCAAGTGCTGAATGCTGACCTGCAGTGACCCCTTCAGGAAAATATACTGTGGAGAACAAACCTGGGTGGGCCAGGGGTGTCTGTGGGAACTAAATGACCTAATAGGATTTTCCATTTCTAATGTCTTCATTTCTTTGATCAGGACTGCCTGGAACAGCCTCAACCTTCTTAATAATGCATCTTGTCATTTACAAGGAGGTATTGATACAGGGGAGACTCCACTGGCACCAGGGGTCTAGCAAGGTTAGGCCAGCTGCCCTACAGGTGAAAACGCAAAGCAATAATATAGGAAATCAATGTGAAACGCAGCAAAACAACCACCCTTCAAATATGGACAAACAGAAGCCAGTTCAGACAAGGAAAATAAAGCCTCACAACAGCATTTCTGATGCCTAGAAAACTGCACAAAACACTTTTCTAAAAGTAATGTCCTTTCTTCGAGAAATGAGCCATGAAATCTTTAAACACTCAAAGCTATCAGGAACTCAGTTTCTCAGCTCATGTAAAACACAGCATTTCACTGCTGCTATCTTCATCCTACCAAACACACACCACCTTTGTGCATTGGTTTCATTTTAAGTTAGAAGGAACAGCATTCACTTCCGAATCAACACCATCACTTGTTGCATCATACAGGTTTTCCTTGATGATTTCTCATTCAAGTACTGACCAGGCATGACCTGATTTAGTACTAAAAGGGTCTTAGCCCAGAGCTGAATGGTCGCAAGTTTGAGAAAAAGCCTCTGTTTCTTTTCTCCTTGTTGCAACACAGATGATATTCTGTGTTACTTCTCTTCTTCCCTAAATACAAGGGCTTGAGAAGATGAACAAATTTGGTAACCACTCCAAAAGCTAACCGCTTCCAAGCTGTGAGAAATCAGAAGTATGGCAAATTTCCAAACTCGGAAAGATAAAACGGGCCTCTACCCAAATTGGCACATTGTTTGTTTGCATCCTTGGGACTGTACAATCTACAATGTTAACAGTTATTGTATAAAATACTCTCAAAGTAAACACTAGGAAGAAAAAATATAGTCCACTCAAAAATTGGTATGAACATAACTAATATTCTTTTCTGCATTAAAATGTGTACTAATAAAATTCCTCCAGAAAGTTGGGGGTAAATTATTGGAAAAGGCAAAGAAAACAAATTAAATACTATATCTACACAACCATTAGCCTCATTCTGTAGGACCAGAGGCTTCCCAACAATGTTGCCTAGACATCTCTAGCCAAGGGTCAAAATGATCTCAAGAAGCTCTCGAAAAGCTCCCACGCTGTTTGCCTCCTTGTCCTTTTTAGTGCTGAGCTACCATTGCACTGCCCAACTGTTGCTCTCCACTTCATCTAAAAAGCAGTGTCTGCCTTTTTGCTTTTCTGTCCTTTTGTGGCAAGCCTGCAGGGAGAAGGAAATTTGCATAGACTGGATCTAATTTAAGATATTGTACAAACTTTCCCATCAGTTTTGTGCAGCCAGATCCTGCTTACCAGCATATACCTTTTACAGAGAAAAAATGTAATTTAAAAAACTCATAAAAATGTGATATCACTACATCTCATCATGCTCCTAAGCCAACTCCCCATAGGGTGACTATCCCTGCACCGGAACTGAGTTAATGTTTTGCTTGGCAATAGGGTTTACACCAGTGGTTCTCACCTTTTTTAGACTCAAGGCATCCATCATTAGACTCAAGGCACCCCTTCAAAAATGCCAGCTCTTAGCTTTCACTCCTTTTCTGACTACAGAAAAATATACTACAGCAGTTTTTCTGTTGCAAATAACTCAGCACAGCAGGTCAGAACGGTTTTAACGCAGTGGATTCCTATTTGCAATCTCTGGGTTTATCTTGTAAATTGTGTTTGCACACCTGACTACACCGACACTACGTCACCCGTGAAAGGCTCTCAAGGCACCTGGTTGAGAACCAGTGGTCTAAAGCCTGGACAAGCAACATAATCTCCTACTGCTGTAAAGCCTTCTGCTCACAAAGCAGTGGTCCTTAACCTTTTGGCACTTCATAGTTTCTAGGGTCTAGGGTCGGAAAGGACCTGAACAGATCAAGTCCAACCTCTGCTCTGGGCAGGAACGAGTGCTGGGATCATATATCCCTGCCAGATATCTATCCAACCTCCTCTTGAAGACCCCCAAGGTAGGAGAGAGCACCATCTCCCTTGGTGGCCCATTCCAGAGCCTGGCAGCCCTAACCGTAAAGTGATGTCTCCTGATATCAAGCCTGAACCTGCTTTCAATCAATTTGTGGCTATTATTCCTTGTTATCTCACTTGAGGCATCCGTCACAAAATGCCAGCTCCTGGTTCTGATGTGCTTTTTGACTACCAAAAAATAGTTAAAAAATATGTAAGAAAAAAAAAGCCATCTCTTTTTTAATTTATTCCAGGTTTCCAGAACACCAGCTTGCCCAGACACACAACGCGAATGGACCTGCATGCTGGCATGTATCAGTTATGGATTACAGCCCCCCGGAGAGGATAGCCTTTATATCAGGAAGGCAGATGCACACTACTGTTACATTAAAAAAAACCCACACTGGATTATTGTATAAATCTGATTCAACGTTTAATATTTATTTTAATGAACACCCTATCACCATCTCCCAGGTGACTCTCACGTCGCCTGGAGATATCTAATCCAGGGCAAACCTGGATGGCTGGGAACCATCCCAAAAAGAAACAACAGAGCGATTCTTCTGTGACAAAGATCTCAAAAAGGCTGGGACAGGTCAGAATGGGTGTAACGCAATGGATTCCTATTTGAAATCTCTGGGCTTATCCTGAAACCATGCTCACGGCACACCTAATCATGCCAAAATGGTGGCACCCTCAAAAGCATCAAGCGCCAAGGCACCCTGGCCACAAATCAGCCATATAAAGCTGGGACAAGCAGGATGCCCTCCTAAAGCTGGAGAGTAGGAGGCCTGTAAACCCTCGCGCTCCCCCACAGCAGCACCAGAGCCCCTAGCGGTGGGAAGGGGAATGTGAAAGGACAGACAGTGCCTCCTGCTAAGGAACATGTAGGGTGGTGCAGAGTCCTTATTGAGGGGAGCTACCGCAGAGGGCCTAACTTCGCAGCCAGAGCACTGGGGAGAGCTTTTAGTATCCCGCCCGAGGAGGCGACGCCCGCACCAAAATGGCGCTGGCTTCAGCACCTCCTGCCAGCCCGGGCAGGAGATGCGGGCGCTCCGGAAGCGGAAGTTGAAGTGAGGTCACGCCCTCTTCCAAGATGGCGGCGCCCGGCTTGCTGCGCTCCGCGTGGAACCGGTTGCTCTCCGGGTTCCTCTGGGGCGGCGCCGCCCGGTTCCCAGCCCGCGGGCTCCGGCAGGGTGAGTCCTGGGGGGATCGGTCCCTGCCGGGGGGGGGAGGTCGGGCTGGGCCGCGCAGGCGCTCAGGCACCCCCAGCGTCAGTCCCCTCTTCCCCCCGACTGCGCATGCTCCGCAGACCCGTACGGGGTGTTTGGGGGCGCGGAGACCTCTGGAGGGGTCTCTGGAAGCACTGACGCAGTGGGGGCGTCGCGCTTTGATGACATCATGACAGGAGCTGGGGGGGCAGCCCTGGAGCTAGGTGGTTGCCAAGGTTACGGGCTCGGAGAGCGAGGCGGGGCTGAGGGCTGGGTCCCTCGTGCCAAGCCCCGCCCCCCTTTGTGGAATCTCCTGTGTCTCCTGCCTGTGGGCAGCCTCAGCCTTGCTTCCCTCTCACCCCGCGCTGGAGCAGAGGCGGCCTTATGTCCCGTGGTCACAAGCTGGGGTCCTGAGGCCCCTGCCACACCTTACATATACTACACATGTCAATCACGCAATAAATTTCAACTGTCTGCCTCTGCAAAGCAATTATCCCATCATTAACTAACAAGGCACACAATCAGTGTAGAGCTGCCACACATGCCAAGTCATTATCGCACCATAAAATGGACCCTCCAGCTATAAAAAGAGCTAGCCAGCTACAAAGTTAGTGCTTGAAAATGTATAACAACTTTATAGCTGGTTTCTGTCTAGCTTTCACTTGGCTGTGTAGTAGGGCCCTCTCGCATCATATTGCAGGTGTTAAATGTGCAGTTAAGAGTCTGGTTGAAGAATGCGGTACTAGGGGCCCTGCTACCTACAGGTTTCCCTTTATGTTGTGCATGCCTTCCTGGAAAGTGGTGTATCACTTGAATTTGCATAAAGCAAACCCACTTTACAATGTAACAGGGATACCTTCCAAGACCTCACCTGTGCTGACCCCCAGACCCATTGCTACCACTTTTAGACAGTTTTGGTACTCGCCAACAGCAGACAGCACACACAAGCACAGGGGACTATCATCATGGGGATGGCAACCACAGAAACACGTGTCGCAGACAACAAGCGAGGACCATAAATCTACACAGGAGACTATATTTTGGTGAGCGTCATTCCCACAGTCCACCGCATAAAGCAGCTGACTGCAGGCTTCCACAACACCAATCGTATAAGAGTGAACTTACCTTGCACATAATGAATTTTTGGTATAAAAAGAGTCATCGCATAAGAGCAAATTCATACATACAGACCCTGCATAAAGTGAGAGAATCCTGTATTCAAATGAAAGGTGGCTAGAAACCAGCTTTAGAGTCATGATGCATTTCCATGCACTAATTTCATAACAGATCGTCTCTTTATAGCTGGTGAGTCATTTTTGTTGTGTAATAATGACTTTGCACATGTGGCCGGTCTACATTTATTATGGGATTCGCCAGTTAATGGTGCAATAATTACTTTGCACTTGTGGCTGGTCTTACTTTGCACGTTTATTGTGCAATTAACCACTTAATTGCATAATATACAAAAGTGTAGCAGGGACGTAGGAGTCAAGTAGATGCATGTTAGTTCCCTGCATAGCCCCACTTTTTCTGTGACCTCAGACAAACCACTTAATTTCCCCCATCCCCAGCCATAAAATGAAGATAATCTTTTCCTTCTCCAGTGTTCCAAAGAAAAAAACAATCTAATATTAATTTAGGTATTACAGTCAAAGGAACACATTAGTAACCAATATGAAATAGCAGTGAGTATCTGTTGTCATCCTGAGACGTCATTCTCCCGTTGTACTCGACCTTGGTGAGGTCGCAGCTGGAGTACTGTGTCCAGTTTTGGGCTCCCCAATTCCAAAAGGATGTGGAGAAGCTTGAGAGAGTCCAGAGGAGAGCCACGCGCATGATCAGAGGTCAGGAAAACAGATCTTATGATGAGAAGCTGAGAGTCATGGGGCTCTTCAGCCTGGAAAAGCACAGGCTCAGGGGTGATCTTGTGGCCACCTATAAGTTTATTAGGGGTGCTGATCAGGAACTGGTGGAACATCTGTTCACCAGAGTGCCCTAAGGGATGACAAGATCGAATGGCCACAAACTCCACCAGGACCGATTCAGGCTGGACATAAGAAAGAACTTCTTCACTGTCCGAGCCCCCAAGTTTTGGAATAAACTGCCGGCAGAGGTGGTTCAAGCACCCACTTTGAATGCCTTCAAGACGCATTTGGATGTTTATCTTGCTGGGATCCTATGATCCCTGCTGACTTCTTGCCCCTGGGGCAGGGGGCTGGACTCGATGATCCTCTGAGGTCCCTTCCAGCCCTAATGTCTATGAAATCTATGAATTGCACAAATTAGGAAAGACTATGGTATGTTAATTTTACTGCTCAGACCTTAGGAAGAATGCCTTTGATTTGAAAGCTTGTCTAACTCTTATCCTACCTATGCAGTTGGCCTGATGGAAGATAGTGCTCTAACAAATCCTTGCCTCTAGCATCATTTCTGGACCATCACGGCTACATCATCACTCTGACACTAGCAACAATTAAGGATTTCAGTTTTACTTATCCATAGCTATGAGTGGGAGAAATTGACACAATAGTTCTGTTCTTTTGGTCTTGTCCACCTGAAGTAAGGCATTGGTCCCCATTCTGAGTGCTTTTGCAATAAGGAGAATAAGACAGCTGCAGCTACTATATGCAGGAGCTTTAACTAGGAAAGAATTGGAATCTGGGTAGGCAAGTAAAATGCATGGGTATTTTCAGATTACTCTTGTTTGTGCTGGTCTCTGCTGGCTTCTCAAATCAAAACTAACAGCATCCAGGTAACTTTCAACTAGAAATCTTCTGGAAAGTTTAAAAATGTGAAGAGAATATAAAGACACTGCAAGAATAGCAATCAAATAAGAGGTCCCCAGTTTGAAAGAACTGCATGCTACTCTGCCTTCCAGTAGAGCAGTGGTGTGCTTTGTTGGGAAATTGTATTGTTTTTTGGTATCAGAGTCCTGTATGGTTATTGGTTTTGGATAATTTATTGATAAAAAATCATCTACTCCAGATTGAGCAGGTCTGTGA
>NW_017728943.1:82276312-82282939 GCF_001723895.1 Crocodylus porosus
AGGGTTTTTTGTAACACTCATGTATTTAGTTTGAAGATGGGACATACTGTGCATATTCTTGTTCTGATTAGTGCCATTCATAAGTAAATAGTTTATGATGTGATTGTAAAACAAATGTAAACATGTATCATGAAAATTAGACACATCAAGTGGGTTGGAGGTTATTAGACTCCTGGATCCCTTCCTCTTATCTGACCGGAAGCAGCATAAGATTCTAAGCCTATGATTGTCAAGCAGGATGTGGCAAGCTCTTTTTAAGGGTACTATGGAATACTGGAACTGTTAGGTGTGCATACATCATTATGTGATTCACAAAATAAACCCAGAGACACTTGTTTGGTATTTTAGATTTGTTTCACTGTGTAAAATAAAAGACCTATCCAAGCTGCTAGATTCCTTCGATATGAGACTGATGAGTAAAAGCAACCAAGGAAGTTGAGGAATGGTGAGAGTCTGTCTGTCTTTTCTCCCTCAAAAGAGGATCAAGCAGCATGTTTGGAAGGTCCATAGTCTGAGACTTTTTGAACCCAGTTGGGAGAATGAATCCCAACACTGGAATGTCCTTAGGGAGAACACCATGTTAAAAGCAGTTTATTCTTTTATAAACAAGTGGCTTTCACTTTCATGGATTTCTGAATTCCACATGGTCTTTATTTTCACGGAGGAAACGTGCTCTCTAGAGAGAGTATGTTGGAATCATTTAGACTTGAGATAACAAAATGTGTCCAAAATGGATAAAATGGTCACAAGCGTCTGGCCAAATGTAGAACTGGGGGAGATCCTGACAGCTTCTGATGTATAATTTTTCAGTAGCAGTGGAAGCCCCATCGATAGTTACAGAATGGAAAATATCATTACCAATGGTTTACATTCATCATCAGTTACAGAGACAGACGTAATCCCTGCCATACCTTGTTGCTACTCAACCCACGCTATCAACATTACTTCAATATTACCTGGATGCAGTTTCAGCCAGCTTGTCCTCAGCTGTGCTTCAGTCTTTATCAAATGTGGGGTGACATATTTACTGTTTATCTGCTGAACAAATCTCAGATGCAAGATGGCAGGGCTTCATTAGCATACTGGAAGTGCACAACCTGTGCTGCGTCATTATGCCTCCCATTGAGCCACTACACATGGTGAATGAATGAGGTAACTGCACATGATAGTAGCCAGAAGTGGAGGAGCAGTAGCTAAAAAAATAAAACAATAATACCCTCTCTACTTTCTGCAAGAGGGAATTATATATAGTTTCAACACGGGGTCAGAATTTATATCCATTCCCAGGATGATATCATTCAGCAAAGCAGCTAATGCAGTCTTTACTCAGACAGGAGGGTGATCCAGGCTGACCTATACAGGCTCAGCAAACGGGCGGACGAGAACCTGATGTTTAGTGCTGAAAAATGCAAGGTTTTCCACCTTGGGAGGAAAAACCTGCAACTGGCTAGCACTTTGGAAGAAAGAGACTTGGGGGTCGTCATTGACCGCAAGATGAACATGAGCCTGCAATGTGATGCTGCGGCTAGTAAAGCGACCAAAACGCTGGCTTGCATCCATAGATGCTTCTCAGGCAAATCCTGGGACGTCTTTCTCCCCTTGTACTTGGCCTTGGTGAGGCCACAGCTGGAGTACTGTGTCCAGTTTTGGGCTCCACAATTCAAAAAGGATGGGGAGAAGCTTGAGAGAGTCCAGAAGAGAGCCACGTGCATGATCAGAGGTCAGGAAAACAAACCTTACGACGACAGGCTGAGAGGCATGGGGCTCTTTAGCCTGCAAAAGCGCAGGTTCAGGGGCGATCTGATGGCCACCTATAAGTTTATCAGGGGTGACCACCAGTACCTGGGGGAATGTTTTGTTCACCAGAGCACCCCAGGGGATGACGAGATTGAACGGTTATAAACTACTGCAAGACCATTTCAGGCTGGACATACGGAAGAATTTCTTTACTGTCCGAGGCCCTGAAGTCTGGAATAGCTTGCCATCGGAAGTGGTTCAAGCACCTACACTGAACACCTTCAAGAGCAATTGGATGCTTATCTTGCTGGGATCCTATGACTTCCTGCCCTTTGGGCAGGGGGCTGGACTCAGTGATCTTCCGAGGTCCCTTCCAGCCCTGATGTCTATGAAATCTACTATCATCAGATCTGAACCCAGCCTGACAACAGTCAAGACTTATGATGCAACCAGAAACTATTTAAGTTGACTTGCCACAAAATGACCTTGCCCAGGAATGAAAGATTAGGTACCAGCCTCTGTTTGGCTAGATTCTCAGCTTCAAGTTAGGGTTTTTGCATGACCACAAACTGAACAAAACCTAACTTAGCAAAAATTGGCAGCATGTTCTCTTTTGGAGAGAGATGGGAGTTGTTCCACCCACAACAGACCCTATTGTTTCCATGTGGAAGTCACTAGGCAAAGATGGCATAGATCCCAAGCACTGGTTGTGGTAGAAGGCATTTCCGGAAACTCATACCACAGTGGTTGACACTGGCTCCGTCTCAACTGCAGAAAACTTAATATTTGTCTCCACTTGATATTACACTGCACTGACAGGGGCTGAAAGCAGGCAGTCTGAATCTGCTATTTTTCTGACAAAGTAACACGACATTTCTTCACAATGTGTGGAGGGAGGGAGAAGCTGTATCGAACGTTTAGAATTAGTTAGGCTTTCGCTACTGCAAACAAATTTACTGAGTGACATTTAGTAGGCCTCTGAAGTGGTACTTAAAAAGTCTTTGCTTACTGCATAGCCTTGGCATACAAATTTATTATTGTTGGCCCAACTCTGCAAAAAAGGCACAAGACTTTAATTATCCATGTTTTTATTATGTTCCTGCCATCTTGAGGTCCTACTGCCATCCTACCTTTTCACTGATAGCTGAGATGCCAACTTATTATTATAGTGCTCAATTTTTTTAACTATGATTCAACTATTTAAACGAAACCTTTTGACTAATTTTGGAGAAAAGCTCTGCTAGGTTTAACCTTATCTTTCCATTCAGCTAAAAGTTGAGAGGATTCTTGCTCAAGAGCTGAAGACTTGTTTAAAAATAACACTTCTTGCCTCTTTTTTCCCCCCCTAAACCTCCACCCACCCGTTTCATTTGCAGATTTCTTTAAGAGGGCTTAAGCTGCAGAGTCAGGAAACACCACCTAGCAGTGAGATGTGCTAGACTATGGAATTTTTTTCTAAAGGCAGAATAGAAGCATCATTATATAATTTAGAGCAGTGGTCTCCAACTTTTTAAAGTAGCAGATCACCTTTGGCATTTAAAAGCAACCCAAGATCTACCATGCACCCTCCCCTCTCTCCCCACACCCAGTAGGTAAGTCTGTCGGGAGGGAAGGGGGGAGGCAGATCGAGGCAGAGGGAGAAAAAATTATTTGGGGGTGCAACTCCCCAGCAGGTAAGTCGCACCCAGCTGGTGCCCCACGCAACTTACCCCTGCTCCTGCCCCTGCGGCACTGTCCTCACTGCGGGGGCCTTGATCTAGCCCCCGCTGCTTCCCTTCCTCATAGACTGACCTGCTGGACTGGGGTGTGCACATGCATGCACACGGGCACTCAGCCCCCCACCCCAGCCTTGGATCAACTCCAAGAGGCTCTGAGATCTACCACAAGAGGCTCCAAGATCTACCAGTGGATCAAGATACACTGGTTGGTAACCACTGATTTAGAGTTAGATTTGAGAACATGCACAGTCTGCGGCTTATCTCCTTATACAGTGCTGAGTGTGCTGTTGGATCTCAAGTAATAGACCTTCTTTAGCTCCCCAAAGGCATGCACAAGCCTAGACTGCGCTTTCCTCATGATCACTTTATCCTTCAACTTGTTTCCTAGATTGAAGGCAAAATAATAGAACATACTGAGGCACCGACTCCTCCCAACCCTTCTGGTCAGTGCCCCATCTGTCGCTGGAACCTGAAGTACAAGTACAATTACGAGGTAAGTTTGTCAGTGTTGTAATCCGTGAAAAGGTTCCTCCCCCAAGTCACAGAGCTAGCTGAAGATTATTCTCATGGGTAAGCCTAGCCTAGCCTGCCACTACTGAACTGCACAACCTGCTATTCTCTTAGCCTCCTGGGCATCATACACATTTTCAGCCAGTGGTTCCCACAGTGCCACAGCTGGCTTTGCCCATACCTAAAACATGTAGTTGAATTGCACCCGCGTACAGATAGCTACTTCTGTGCAATCTAGGACACCGCTACATCACAGTGGCAATAGTCCTGCCCTGGATATCCCTGAGCACATCCAGCCTTCCTGCTTGTACCTGCATGTTCCAAAACCATAAATACACCAATGAAGGTGCTCTGTGGTTGGCCCCAGTACCTGTGGTTGGCCCCAGCACCTGATTTCAAGCCTTCAGTCTCTAGTATGCTTGAAAGCAGCCCTTGGAACATCTCAACTGGCCTTTTCCTAGAGGTGGGAGTGGGTGGACAGGGCATGTTTGGAAGTGTCCCCACTGGGGCTTGCTACCACTGCAGTGGAAACATGCCCTTAATGTCCTGCTGTGTAGTCATCTGAATTGTTCATATCTTGTCTGAAGCAATTTGTGTAGGAAGAGGGCATGTGGAAACATATGTGCATCTCTCACCACCCATCTTCTGATCTGGAATGGATGTAGCATCCTAACAAGGCCCAATATCAAAGATATATCATGACTCCAGTGGGTAACAAACCTCTTTTATAGTAGTCTCATTCAGATACATTCCTGACTCTTGGAAGTTCAAAAGCATGATCTTCATTCCCAAAGAGTAATTCGATTTCTTTAAATGCTGTAAATGTGTCACTGCCATCAGCTACCTTTTATAGCTGGACAGTGAGGAATGAGAAGAAGCTAGTGGATTTTATGCCCCCATCTTAAAGCTCTGCCTGCAAAGGGAACCAGTCCATATTTGAAGCCCCTTTTGTGTTGAAAGGAAGAGAATGTATTTCAAGAAAATATTGGGTGGGGGGAAAATGCTCTGAAGGAATTACTAAAATTGTGAAAGGTGCTAGGGATATCCTGTAGTACACTATTAATAGGGCCCTACTGAATTCACAGAGGAAGTGGCATGTACTGTGGCACCCCTTCCTTCCCCATCCCACTGCTGATTGGTGGAGGAGCCTGCTTATGGCTTGCTCCTGATTGGTGGGGAGGCAAAAACTGCAATTTTAAATATGGTACTGTTTTTGCCTCTTACCGCTGATTGGCTGAGGAACCCTGGCAGCCCCACTGCTTGCAGCTGATCAGCAGGGAGTCACAATGGCACCATATTTAAAATCACAGTTTTTGCTTCCCTATCAGTCAGGAGCAACCTGCAAGCGGGGCCCCTCCACCAGTCAACGGGGAGCAGAGAGGGAGGGAGGGGGAACCTGCAAAATTAAAGGGGCTGCAACACATCCCACTTCTTCATGAATTCAATAAGGCCCAAAACTCAACAGTGTCTTTGGGGAAAAAAGAGCACTCTGTGTCCTCTGGAGGTCCCTTCCAGCCATACTTCTCTATGGTTCTATGTGGGATATAAGACTTGGAGAATGTAGTCTTATAAGAAGAGGCTGTTTAAAGATGTGGTTTTAAAAAATAAAACAGCTAAAATCCCACCAATCAAACAAAAATTGTGTACTGAGAATGAAAAGGAAGGGAACCAGACAAGAGTGCACAGTTAAAAGATAAGGCAACTAAAATGCCAAATAAGTTAATGCCAGTGGGATTAAGGGAGATACAGATACAAATACATCTGGAGGAAAAGAAATGCTTGTGAGTAAAGAAGTCCGCTACTAAGGACGAGGATGAAATGCCAAAATGTCTGAGCTATTCAAATATATCTGTGAGAAGAAAATTAAGGAAAGGGAAAGTTTGAATAATTAGGTAGCATTGACAGTCTTGTAAATGAGCAATTTCCCCCCACACACACACACACAAAAAAGCAGGTAAGGAAATACTTAGACATTGAATTGAAGGTCTGGATCACATGGATCCCACAGCTTCTTTAGGGAATTAGCTAACAAACAAACAGCTCCATTTTCTGTTTTGCAAGGCATGAGACACTGAGGCGGCACCAAAGGATTTGAAAATAACAGATGAGGTACCAAGTATCTGGAAAAGGAAAGAGTGATCCTGAAATCTACCATTTGGTAAATCTAATTTAGTAAATTCCCTGCAAAAAAGAAACAGGAAAACATTACGAAGCACTCACAGAATATCAGAGCCAGGAACAACAAGTATTATTATGTAGGTTATTAAAAAAACACAACTGGGAAAAATCATGCCAGACAAAAATTTTTACTTTTTTTGGTTCCAATAAATTTGAGGTCTTAACTTTCACTGAAGTATCTGATAGGGTCTGGTTAAAACTTACTTGGAGGTTTAAATTGGCTAGAATATGAGGAAAACTGGGATGACTTAGTCTAGACAAGAGAAGACTGAGCGGGATTTGATAACAGTCTTCAGACACAGAAAGAGTTATTAAAAGAGGATGGGATCAGTTGTTCTGTGTCCACAGGAGACAGGATAAGAAGTAATTGGTTTAAGTTGCAACAAGGGAGATGTAGGTTAGATATTAGAACAGGGATGGGCAATTATTTTGAGCAGAGGGCCACTTACCCAGTTTTGGCAGGCTGTTGAGGGCTGCATGGGTA
>NW_017728943.1:82283039-82286111 GCF_001723895.1 Crocodylus porosus
TGAGACCAACATCCCAATGTGTGGGGACCGGTGTTCCAGGGCCAGCGCCAGTGGGGCCCAAAGTGGGGTGCAGGCTGGCAGGCGTCCGTGGAGCTGGGCTGGGCTGCACCAGCAGGCAGGGGGGAGCTGTCCCAGCTCCATAGAGCTCCTGCCAGCTGGGACCCTGCGCTCCTGCCACCCTGTTCTGGGCCCTACCGGCACTGGCCGCCACTGGTGCGGGCCCTGTGCTCCCCACCCGCTCATACCCAGTGCCCCCCAAACCCACGGTACAGGCAGGGGAGCAGTGCACAGCCCCAACTACCGTGCTCACCAGCAGGGAAGAAGCTGGTGATGAGCGTGGGGAAAAGTGACCCCTCACCTGCCCCATGGCTGGCGCCCTGCATTGCAGGCGCTCACAGCCTGTGCGGGGCTGTCTGAAGCAGGCACAGGCAGTCCCAGGCAGGCTGCGAGCTGCTACAGCGGCGGCCAAGGGGCCACTTCTCCCCACACTCAGCACCAGCTTGTAACCCACCCCACTACCAACCTGTCAGTGGGGCCGGGTTACAAGGTGGTGCTGAGTGCGGGGGGCCTGGGGAGAAAGCAGCCCGTCACTGCAGCCACTTACAGCCTGCCTGGGGCTGCCTGTGCCTGTTCCAGACAGCGCCGTGTGGGCTGCGATCACCTGTAATGCAGGGCACCAGCCATGGAGAAGGTGAGGGGCCACTTTTCCCCATTCCTCTTTTTTTTTTAGGGGCCCCATGGGCCAGATAGAATGGCCTCATGGGCCGGATGCAGCCTGCAGGTTATATTTTGCCCACCCCCGTATTAGAAAGAACTTCCTAACTATGAGGGTGACTGTGTACAGGGACAGATTACCTAGAGAGGTTGTTAGAATTTAAGTTCAGGTGAGACAAACACCTGTCTAGGATACAGGTATGATCCAGCCTTGAGTAAGAGGTTTGACTAGAAGACTTCTTGCAGTCCCTTCTGACCCTGTTTTTCTATGAATCAAGGAGATGAGCATTGTCAGTGAATTGAGTATAGGCCAGAGGGTATTATGATCAGTAAGTTGAAAGCTGTAATAAATGACCAAATTGATTTGGGGTGAGGGAAAGAGAGGGAAGAGTTTAGTGTTGTCTGGTGTTATATTCAAAAGAGTGTAGAAGAACATAAAAAATGTATGCTAAAGCTATAGACATTTCTAAATTGGGAGGAGCTGCAAATTCCAGCAAAGAAAGTAAAACTACTGCAAAAGCAGGGATTGAGACTTAGTAAGTAGTGTTAGCCATGCTTGAATGTGGGTATCTTTGTTGGAATCTTTTTTCTTTCAACCCTGCCTTGCAGAGGGGCAGTCTCCATTGTTTCTTCAGCCCTTGGTCTTACTGAGATTTGTGGCAGAGGAGATAGTTGGTGCCAATTACTGTAGTGACTTATGCATGAAGATGTTTATCCACTGGGATTGGGACCTCTAGTTCATTTCATATAATAGCCATTTAGTAGCCATTAGAGATTAGTTTTTGCTTTCTGTCAATCTGAAATTAGACTGGAACCTGCATCTGAAACTTCAGCCCCCATCCTCCTCCCTCTTACATAATGCCTGGAGAAACTCCCAAGAGTAAGGGAGGAGGAAGAAAGTTGATTCTTATGTAACCTGAATTAAAGACTGGCAGACTTGTCTGGTACAACCCAGTGCTAACTTTGTTAGACAAACAGAGCGGTTCCCAGGAAGAACAAGTGTGTTAGCAAAATCTGTCAAGTGAACCAACAGCCTTAGCACTGAAGGTGCACTGTGCTACACTTCAGCCAACTGCCCTTGGGATGGAGCCTGCTGTTTGCGCATGGTTTTGTTTATCCAGTTCATGCACACAGTCAGAGGTAAAGGCTACACTTTCTTATCCATTTTCCCCCCTCCTCTGCTTTGAATCTCATTAGTTAAAGTAGGCAGTAAATATGTCATCTTTCTTTGGCGGCGCATAAGGGAGACCAAGCTGAGGCCTTTGCCTATGAGTCCTAAATTAATTCAGTCCAAGTTGTTTTCATCAGATGCTGCAGATTACAGGGGTGGGAATCTGGGTCCAGCCTCTGGGGAACTGCCGAGTGATTAAAGCAGATCTGTGGTTCCAGCCTTGGCTGTCCACTAGCACAGAATGTTAATTTCATGGAACATGACGGCAACACACGAACTTGCCAGATTTAATATTTTTTCTGTAACTCATCTACATAATATTTATTTGGGTTCCTCCCCACTCTGCCCTCCACCTGTTCTGAAATTTGACTGTACCTGTTTGCTGTCTTTTTTCAGTATGATGCATCTCAAAGTATTTTGAGAGAGGCACCTGGCATGTCAAACCTGGGACTTATCTTTGAAAGTGCCATAATCTTTGCCCAAGTGTGCAGCACTTCAAGCCAAATGGCTTGGAGAGATATAAAGAGCATCTTCCGCAGTCTTTTCCTTCTTTGCATAGGAATTGTTGATATCAACCCTTTGACTCCACAGGGAGTAGCAGTACTTGGACCACACATACCCCAGGCAGGAGTGCTAGAGGATATCCCATGGTTATGCCATACTCCATGAAAGCCTATGGCCTACTTTGGCTTTCCAGTGTTACAGAGACTCAAGTAGATTCAAACTTAGCATTAACTCCCACTTTCCATCTCCCCAAGGAGCAATAGGGAAAGCTAATAGAAAAATGTGGAAAGCTTTCACCTCCTAGGCACTCGGATTTGAATTCCTCTTATCAGTTAGTGAAGTGAGCTGTCTGCTGGATGAGAAAGTTGTTCGTAATAGGGAGAATTGGATGACTAAAAGAGTTATGATATGGAGTCTTGTCCCAGATCACTGGCTCCAGTCCATTTCAGCAAACAGCCATAGTCTACTAATACAGGTAGCATAATTGGCCATTTTGTTATTGCCCACATGCGCTAGGCCAAATATTAGCTGGTCTGCAGTCACAATACTTCTTTTTTGTCCTCAGCACTGAGGCTTGCTAGTGGAAGATTCCATAAGCTTTGTGGTTCCTGTTTTCTGGATAGATCATCACTCTACAAGGTTGCTGATTATGTTGTACTAGCAATAAGATACATCAACTATTT
>NW_017728943.1:82286122-82318174 GCF_001723895.1 Crocodylus porosus
GCCCTTTGGGCAGGGGGCTGGACTCGATGATCTCCCGAGGTCCCTTCCAGCCCTAATGTCTATGAAATCTATGAAATATAAAGGGCCTGGTTCTGAATAAAGGGATTAGGATGGAGCTAAAGCAAAGGAATTATAGGAAGGTTGCAGGGAGGTAAATGGCAACAGAGCCTTGGATTCTCTGATGTAGCTGTACTTACACTGCAAAATGCAACCAAAAAATCTCTAAACTCTCTTTTACAACAAGGCTTGTGTGAATGGGGTCTGGCCTCAGCCGTAGCACCCAGCACACACTGTTACCCCAACAGTTCATTTTAGGACTAATTTTTGCCTGGTACCATAGTGTTGGATGTAGTATATAAACCTACATAGCTGATTTCTGTGATGTGTGTCTTGTATTAACTTGACCATAGCATAGCATAGATCAATTTTGCTTGCACCATCAGGCTAATGAGAATTCAGAAAAGGGAAGGAAGTGGAGCAGGAAAAGTTTTAAAGGAATCATTGTGAAATTGAAGAGCACCAAATTATTTCTCCAGTGTGCTTAGAGGCTGGGGGCAAAGCAGGTCTGAGTGCTCAAGAGTGCTAGGGTTATCCACCCCAAAATGCAGCAACCGTTCTGCATTCTCTTGCATTGCCTTATGTCAGAGGGTGTATGACTTGTGTGGATCCAGATGATGCAGTTTTGTCTGCTGTCAGGTCTCTTCAGGTTCTCAACAATATGTGCGCAGTCTGTCCACCCAAAAAATGAAAATGTTTACAACTGCAACAGAGACATATACTCCCTGTCAGCAGGTTGAGTCAGTTAGCAGGGAATATCCAGCTGATTGGAGAAAAAAACCAAGAGCAGGGTCTCCAGAGGACCCTTGGACCAACAGCTGAAGATCTCTGTATATCCAGGGGGTGTGTCAGTATTGGCCAGAAGGATGTGCTGGCATTTGTGCTGCATGTGGAAATTGAAAACTCATATCTGAATGCTTGACTGTTTCTTTTGTTGACCTGAATGCAACAGCTGCTAAATAATGCTTAACACTTCTAGAGATCCTAAACTGTAGGGTTAACAGCAGCATAATTTGAAAGGTCCCTGAATCCCCGCTGAATCCCCAGTCTACTCCCAAGAATTTGCTGGTACCACAGCTTCTTCCTCCAGTGTAAGGTCCCTGTTTGAACAGCCCCACCTAATGGAAGTACAGCCAAAGGGTTGAAGGTCATGGTTCAGTCTCCCATGAAAAGTTTCACCTTGTCATGATCGACCAGTTTATGTAGTAGTCTCCACCCCCAAGGGACACTGTACCCAGGGGGCATGATGCATTATGCTGTGGGAAACGATAAAGGCAAAGAGGACTGGGCTCTGACCCAGGAGGTGCCTGCCAGTCCTGCATTCCTATGAGCATTCCTAGAGAACAGTCCTATAGTTGAGTGCCCAGGGGAGAAACCAGACATGGCTGAACTCAAACTCTAATGTGTGACTTTAAAGCACCTTATGAGGAGTTAAAAAGTGTACCCTCCTTCAGGAGTTGTGTACTCACCTAGATACAGTGTGCAAATTATAACAGCTTGCAGTCTGGAAACTGTGAAGTGGCAAAGACTGTAGATGGCATAATTACTCCCATTCATTAAGTCTAGGGAATCCACAGAAAAAGCAGAGCCAATAGGTAGCGTGATGACTGATGAAAGTCACTGCTGACAAAATGCAAGGTAATGCATATTAGAAGGAATCTCTTACACAGCACTAGGGGCCTCTCCAACCTAAGAGTTGTAGCTGCTAGGAAGACTCTGGCTTTAATAGTTTTACCTCTTTCTCTCAGGATGTCTTATTGCTGATTCAGTTCATCCATTCTGATGGAAGAATGCTGCCCCGGAGAATCACAGGTCTATGTAAGGAAGAGCACAAGAAGATTGTCGTGTGTGTGAAGATGGCTCAACGAGCAGGTACTTTGTCCCCTCTGGGGACAAGCTTCATGCTCCCTTTAGGTGACATTTAATTCTTAATGAAAGGGGGTGAAAACCTGGGGAGAACCCTCATTCCCAGGCTGCCAAGTGTCAGGACACAATGATGGCTATAGGCATTCTGCTCATCACTGTCTGCCAGGAATGAAGGAATTCCAGCAGTCTCCTTTCTGTCACCGAGCCCTTGCCCCTCTCTGGCAGACCTTAATCCCAGGCTGCAGATTAGTCCACCATTGCAGAAATCTGTGGGGAAGGTTTCATTTCCCAGTAACCAGTGTTGAGATGACAGCATTTGAAATGGTGAGCTTTAGTGCAAGCCTCCTCTTAGCCAATTAATATTAATGTCCATGTCTAGCTCTGCCACCTGAAGATAGCAGTGGAAATATCCAGTAAGCAAAGTTTCCTCTGCCGAATCCAGGATAAATGGCAACAGATTTGAGAAGGTAGATTGTCATCCTGGAACTAAATAGATATTGATGACCTTTTTCTAGGGAAAAAGCACCATGGTGGTGTCTTCACTGTTCACACGTAGTTGAGTCTTTGATTATAAGTTTCAACTAAAATGCAGCACTTCCAACAGTACTGTCCCCCTGATCCAAGCTAGGACACTGACTCAGAATTAATTCTGAAGAAAGACTGGCCCTGAACTATAGCATCTCCTGGATTTTCTCTGTAGATCTCCCAGCTAACTACCAGTGCAGTACCAAGGGACTATTGCAAAATCTCTTACCTTTCCTTTTCTCTCTTAGGTTTGCTGCCAAACCACAAGCCTCCCCTACCTGAAGGGTTTGTTTCAAAGAAGGCCAAGCCTACACTCAACAGGTAAACAGCCTTGACTTGTCTCTTTCTTTGTGGGAATTGGAGGAGGGAAGGCGATCTCTCCTGAGCTGGACAGTCGAGGCCTACAGAGCCAGTCAGGACCCTGGGTCTATAACAAGGGTTGGTGGCACTTCTGAGAAGAAAATATGTAATGTTATGGTTCATAGATTTATAGATTGTAAGGCCGGAAGGGACATTGGGCCCGGTCTCCTGCTCCAAGCAGGAAAGATAACTGGGGGTCAGGTGACCCCAGCAAGGTGATGGTGATGGTCTCTTCCCAACATTACAAAGACTAACTACACCTCATCCACCCATCCAGAACTAGGACATGGCCAGGCACATAATGTTCCCTTTCTGTTCTTCAGATCTTACCAGCTTTCCCACCAATGGCAGTAGGTAGAACAGGAATGGGTGGCAGGTGTTGGTGCAGCACCCTGAGGCAAACAGATACAGGGAAACCTGCAGCTCGGGCATGGATAGGAGAAGGAGCTCATTGCAGGCGTGCATGCATGCTGCACTCTGCCTTGTCTCCAGTTTCCCCTTTTAACTTCAGTTGTTGCTTGCCCTTGGCTTGCCCTTCCTGTGCTACAAGCTCTCATCTTCCTCTACCTTGGTGTCCTATCCCCTCTCCCCACTAGTATTGAAAGGCCCCTGGCCTTTGGTGAGTGAACTGAAAACCTCCTGTTCCCTTGCTCAGTGTTAGGAGGTGCTAATCCCCTGTTTATGACCTCACACTCTGTTTCCATGGGGATGTCAGAGCAGTTTATGAAGATTGTAGTAGCAGGCTGTGGGGTTACCAGAGGCCACGGGCCTGTTTTTGGGAGAACATAGACTCCAAGCCTCAGGTTGGCCTTGAAGGTCTGATTTTGGGTCTGGTTGTCTCCCATGGAGGTCTGATGGGCAGTTCTTGGGAGTTTCTCTGAAATGTTGCCAGGCTGTATATCATGATGTCAGCAAGGTTCAGAGACTGGAGGTCTCTACATCAGAACCCATGTCTGAGGACACTGAAGCCATACCAGACACAGAGTTCTGTCATCTCTAAAGTACTTCATTTATATTTCTTAAAACTCTCTGGGTTTTACTTATTATCAGCTGTGTGTGTGTTTTGTAGCAGCTGCGGGGTGGAGTGTGGTTGCTGTTTAATGTTCACAGGCCAGCTCTGCCCAGCAGGATAGGACAGGATATGGATAGTCGGATATCCCACTGGAATGGATCCCAGAGTTTAATACCCTAGCTCAACTCAGTGCTTCTCAAACTTTTTTCCTTAGCATGAACCCATTTCTTCAGCATGGCTCCTCAATCCCAACCCATAAACCCCCACCTCCATCCACTGATGTTGTTACCCCATTTGGGGCTGCAACCCACAGTTTGGGAACCACTGCTCTAACAGTTATGTTCTTCCATGTGTATTTTATGTCCCTAAAGCCAACAGCATCTGGGGGCACATCTGGTAGCACAGCACCCTCCCAAAACTAAGCTAGGAGATTGCCATTTGAATGACCCCTGCTGTTTCACCAGTACAGATCTGCAACACCCTTAGTTTTCTCTTCCGACAGGGAGGAAGGAGGTTGGGGTTTGGCTTGGCCTGGGAAGGTAAGGAAGGGGTGTGACTGGGGGAGTCAGGGTGTAGAACTGAATGGGGTAGGTTGCAAGGTCTGTGTTTGTAGTTTCCAGGGGAGCGGGGAAGGAGGGTCAAGAGAACAGGCTGGGAATTGGGGAAGATGAAGACAGAGTTGAGGGAATCAGTCCAAGAGCTGGGATGCAGTAACAAGGGCATTTCAGGAATGGTGCTGTGGTCCTTCAGGGTATTGTCTTCTCTTATCTGTTGAAGGTAGAAAGCTCCACATTTTTGGAGTTTTGCCAGGTCTCAGCCACTGTAATGGTGCAAGGGCTCTGGCCACATGCCTACCCCCACCTGTGCCTCCCACATTGCTCTCTACTACAGCAGCCAGCATTGCACAGGACAGGAGATGTTAACCACTTCCTTCCTCCAGCTGTGGGGGGTGAGGTCATTACATGCCACCCAAACCGCCACCTCCCATTCCCTTCCTGGTACACATCTGCGTCAAACAATGCTCTTGTGGTAGAGACACTGGAGTAGGCCTTAGAGCCTGGAACTGAATCAAGACTCCCACTATATATCCTGCCTGACCTTGGACAAGTCATCTATTTTTTCTTCTCTTCAATTTCCCCATCTTTAAAACCCTCTGGAAATCCATGAACAGGAGGTGTTCGGTGTCTGTGGTGCTGAGCACCCTAAAATCCTACAGCAAGTGAAGTGGCTATGACTGAGTTGACACAGTGCTGTGAAAGTTGGGGAAATTTAACCAGTTTGCACAGCAGGCCTTTGAAGTGTAACAGGGTTCCCGAGGGTCACCCAGCCTATCACTGTGTCCCTTTTGGACTTGCTTTCAAAGGGCCCAGTTCAGTTAGTGCTTTAACTGAGGGGCTAAGATCACATAGGGAAGTGGGTATCTCTGGAATGACAGGCAATTAGCCGGGTCTGGCCTCTTCCATCTATCCCTTCAGGCTGCTGTGTTGAGTACTCTGATCCTTGCTAGCACAGCTTTCTCCATCGCCCTTCTGTTTCCTGACTTAAGTAAGAATTCAATAGTCAGTTTTGCATTTTTGCTTTAAGCCTGGGGATGTCCCCAGTGGGTGTATGCCAAGAGATGTCCTTATAAGAAGCTACTGCAGTGACACCAGATGACATCCCACTCCATCTTGATCACCTTCTGAGGCAAGGGAAACAAAGTGAAATATTGTTCCCTAAGTGCACCCTGTGCAGCCTCTGTGCTGTCCAATTATAATTATATGTGCTATTATAATAGTCCCTTATTGAGTTTGCTATATGTGTGATGTTATAGTGCCTCGGAGTGTGCCTGTCCCTGCCACCAGCTGGCCCAGTGAGCCTCTGAGTAGTACTACATGGGAGAGCCAGGAAGACAGAGCACTTGACATCTCTCTGCATTTATCCCTTAAGTTGGTTAATGGAGCATCACAGGGAGCCTGTCCAGCTTTGGGGTGAAGAAATGTAGCGGGTAGGTTGTGTTTGGAAAGTATGAGGTTGTAAAGTCAGGAAGAGCAGAAACCTAATTCTTGGAGGGTGTCAGTGCTGAGGTGAGCAGCTCGTGTGGCTACCTAGCAGTCTCCTAGCTTTTTTAAAGTCCCCCTCCACACTTGCTCTGTTCCTCTCTCTCTCTCAACCCCTTGTTCCCGGTCACACGTTCTTTTGCTGTGGGGACCTGGCATTTCCTTCTCTGCTTTGCCCGTGTAATGGGAGTGGTTTGTGCTGTTGGTTTGGTGGAGGGTGACAGGATCAGCAGGCAAGGTTCTGTAAAAAGCTGAGGTCTGCTTTCCAGGTGGCAGTGAGAGCATTGCTCCAAGCTGAAGGACAGAGTGTGTGAGCATCTTATCTGTAGTTACACATGCTCACATCCTTTCCTCAATGTTCCTGAAATTCCTGTCATTGCTCCCCTGTGCAGAGAGATAAGTAACTCATTCAGCCATCTCCATCCTCCTGCTTGGCCCTTTGCCCTGACTTTAGAAATGCTGCCCTCTTGTTTTGGATGGGGCTAGGAAGGGACTGCGTAGTTCTGTATGTTGCTACCAAAGACCTCTACAAAATGGTGTCAGGCAGGATAAATGGTATTGCGTGGGGATGGGCTGAAAATGAAAATCTTTGGTCCTTTGAAATGCTTTGTTGACAGCTGCTCTGAAGTCCTTTGAGCAAGCACTCTTGTTGGCAAATGAAGTGGTAGAATCAGGATTGTTTCCTGAGATGGGAAGCTGATAGACTTCCTCCCACCCATCCCTATTTAAAGGCAGAAGAGAGCTGATATTAGCAGCTGTTTAAAGCAGGCTGCCTTGTACCTCAGCGCAACACTAACTTTATTTCATCCCCACAAGCCCCACACATCTTCCTGCTCCCTGGATAGGTATAGCAGCAGCTCAGCATCTTTGCTAGAGATAGGGGCTGGAGCTCTAACTCTGTTTTCCAAGGTTTAAACTAGATCAGAAAGTAAGGAGTATGAGAGTACATCAGGCACTGCTGGGGAGCCGGGAAGCTCTACTTTCGTATGCCTCTTGAGAACTGCAAAGCAGCAGTTCTTGGAGTTTTCCTCTGCTGTACTTCGCCTTCTCAGACTGAAATGAATTGAGCCAGCTTCACAGTAGGGACATTCAAGCATATGCTGGAAGTTATCACCCATATAAGGCAAGGTGCCACAGTAAGAAATAGTCAAGGAAGATGACCTCTGCTTTAGGGAAAAAAGAGTTGCTCCCCAGCAGTTCCCACTTGGCGCATTAAGATTAACTTGTTTATCCCTTTCTGCCCACCGGCAGATATTTTTGCATGCTCTATCCCTCAATAAAATGCTTCGCTCATACATGCGCTCTGCCCTGCACATACACATACAGCATGCCTTCTCTTCACATTGGTTCCTCAGGGAAAGATATACCTGCTTCCTTTTGACCTGAAACTAGTTGCATAGTGTTTCTGGTATGCAAGGGCTTCTCTTCACCCTGCTCTGTTCCCTAAAGCATGAGGAGTTACCTGGCAGCCTCCCTTTCCTCCGGTCAAGGTGCTCCAAGCAATGTGGCTGTGGTGCCTGAACTACCCGTTCCTGTTCTTACTGCTCACATATCAGAGGAACAGCAGTATACACTGGATCACTGGAAACAGTGACCTTGTGGGTCCTGGCTTCTTCTGAGTGACATGGGGTAGCTACAGAGGAAGATGGTCTGCTTTCATCATGGGGAGAGTCCCCATTGCTGTAACTTAGAGGAGGAGTCTGGGGAGGGGCAGAAGCAGGTCTAGTGTAAGAGTGAGATGTCCACACAAGCTGTGCTCTGAGCATGGTCTCGTGACAGCTTGGCTGGATGGAGGAGATCCTTAAGCAGTTCTCAGTGGCTGACTGGACACCACCCAGGTGAGAGACCTTCTGTATTTCTTATTTCTTGGGTATTACTTCTCCCCTTATTTATTAAGTTCCTGCTTGACATTAATTAATTGACATTAATGTGAGCTTGTTAATACCACCTGTTACTTACTTTACTAGCAGAGGGCTCACTATAGAACTGTGGCTCTCAAGGTACCCCGTGGCCTGTGACAGATGGTAACTCTTGTCCCATTCACTCCTCCTCACACACTGAAAAGTAATATTCTTTCCAATTTCTGTAAACATATGTGATACAGGAGACAGAAGAGCCTCCAAATTCATCCCCTGTTAATGCAGAACTGTTCCCCACTGAACATTTTCAAGTACTTGGCTTAGTCTTGAGGCTTCTCCTGTTTCCACAAGATAATTCCACATTTAGGCTGAAGACGGGAACAACCCTTGACAGAGGATGTTCCCTAAATGTTCCTTTTCTGTATTTCATCCCATCATTCTTGGTTTTGCTTCTGTTCTGCTCTCACCTGGTATGTCTTAAGCTATTTAGTGCTGCAGTGACATTTGTTTCAGCAGCCAGCTACAGAGGCAGGATTTTCAGAGATTTCACCAGCACTATGTGGAACTGCAAACCATATTCAAATTCCAGAGCCATGTGTGCGGGCCACACACCAGAACAGCTTGGGAAGCTGTCAAGAGCAGCTGCAGATCAAACCTCCCTCCTTGCTTTTAAGATTATAAACCTAAATAGTTGTGCAGCTTCCCTTCCAGTACGTAGATTATTAGAGTTCAAGTGCGGGTGAATGCTGGTCTGAGCTGAGTGGCCATTCCAGAGGCAGAAGCTGGAGTCAGTTACGTGGATGGTGCCCAGGTTGTTCCTTTGACAGGGACCAAAATATTGGTCAAAGCAAAACTTCAAGAAGCCATCGCTTCCAAAAATGAAAGAGTTTGTAATAGGGAGGGAAAGTCACCACTTCCCCAGGCCTGAGAAGGATGCTGATCCCAAAGCATTGCCACCAGGAGCTGCTGTGGACTGTGGGGTAGGAGTATGAGGATTTGGAGAGCTTGCAATTACTCCATTCCCAGACTCTCACCAGAAGGAGGTATTTATAGGGGTTGAGGCAGCAACACTGAGGCAGGTAGCTCCCAGCTCCTTCAGTTGTACTTCTTTGTCTGCCTCTTGGATGATAAAGAAGTTGTCATATGTTAGGTGATCCCATCATATTTGCAGTTGCCAAACTAGAAGGAAGCATCCCCCTGGATAATTGTGCATCTTTGTCAGGCTCTGTGGATTTTCCTTTCTTTCTGGGAGTTAAATCTAGCATTGTAGCTATCTCTGTTTAGCTCAAGCAGCATGTGGTTTCCCTCATCTGCGCTGAAAGCCTGTAGCCTTGTTCCCTGTATTGTGTGAATTCAAAAGCAAAGAACCAAAGAGGCTGCAGGTGAGTGAAGCCAAGAGGCGTCCCGGGAAGGGGATATGGCAGGGAGAAGGCAGCCGTGCCAGCACTTTGATGGAGTACTTCCTGCACAGGCTCGAGCCCTCTGCCTTCTCTTAATCCAAACAAGAGCCAGATTGAAAAAGTTTAGTCAGAGTTCAGAAGTTCAGCCTTGAGCTGCACCAACATGGCTGCATGCAGGGCTGCAGCTGCCCCATGTGCAGGTGATTTCCTTTGCCTTAGCACATGGAAGCCCTGTGCATCTTCCCCAGGTGTTAAACAGCAGTCTCTGGATACAGTTAGGATGTGGTAGTAGCTAATTATGCCCTTCCCAAAGCTGTCATTTGTTGCCTGCATTATTCTAGTGCCCTGCGGTCTTAGTCATTGACCAGGACACCATTGGGTTTACACAGCACCAAGCACAGAGCAGAAAGGTGGTTCCTGCCGCCAGCACCAGATTAATAGTCATGTTCATCTTTGGCAATCATGTGGGGCTTCCGTGGTTTGAATCAATGGCTCATGTTCTTAGCAGTATGTATCAAGCATCCACACTGTGAGGCTTTATCAGGCTCCAGGCTCAGCCCTGGCAGCACTGAACTGGGTAAGAGGATCCTCACTAAGTGCAAGTGTTTCTTGATTGTGATAACAAAGCCCCCTTCTAAACAGAGGGGCCTTTAAATACAATAATGGCTAGTATAGAAACTTGAATAGGTGCACAAATGACAAAAAAAGGCATTGTACTTGGAAGCCAAATTTGCTTGAAAATTCCAGGTGCTGGGCAGGTTCTTTGGCCTTCCCACATGTGGGTCCTGCCCCTGCCCCTGCTCCCACCTTCCTGAAAAAATGAGTCCAAATAGTGAAAGTGAGGGGCTGGACAGTGAAGAGGAAAGGAGCTTTGCAGTGGAACAACTGCTTCCAGGCTTGAAGGCAATGTTTGAATCAAGGTAAAAAAAGCAGCAAAAAAGTAGGACAAGCTTGAGTTTTAGACAAAGCTATTAAAAACAGAAAAGGCAAACTGCGCTCCAGGAAGGGAGAGCGTCCAAATGTCTGTTTCAACTAACAATGAAAAGCCCCAGCCTGCTCTCTGCAAAGGAAGCCAAAAGACGGGAGTGGAGGGCTGGATTAGACCTGCTCAAAGGAAAAATAACAAAAGCTTTAAAATCAGGTCATTACTAAATCCTCTTTCCTATGCAGAATTGGGGTGTGCACATCCAGCCCCCAGATGAAAATAGAGAGATTTCTTAAAAAGCCAGGGTTTGTCTAAATCTTCACACAGCATTGATGGGTATCTCACATTCACAGTGCTTCCCTCTTGCAGTGAGATCATTTATTATCATGGGAACACTTTACCATAAGCAGAAGGTCACATGACCAAAATGGCACTTGGCGTTTTGTGATGACTTGAAACAGTTTGGGATTTCCATCCTCCACTGTAACTGGAGTCTCACTGTATCAGAGCTTGCTGTAGCTGGGTGTTTCTGTTGCCTGTGATATGTAAAAGATCTTTTCCCCTTCTGGCCATTAAAGACCTTGCAAAACCTCATCCCAATGTAAACAGCATTAATCCCATTTTTCTAAGGAAGTGAAAGAGGCTCCAGTTCTGAAGGGAAACAATAGTAGGACATCCACTAATGCAGAAGCATAACATTAGACATAGAAAGGGACTGACTCAATTCTGTGTTGTGCAACTCTCTTTCTCATTTTGTATGTCCTGTAGTTACTTATTTGTCCTGGCTACTTAGATTGTAAACTCCTTGAGGCAGACTACTTATTTGTTTGCAAAGCACCTGAGAGGCCACTTCATCTGAGTGGCAGGAATCCTTGGATGTAATTTGTTTTCAATTGTTTGGGACCCTAAAAGAGGGAAACATGCTGCCAGAATGTGTGTGGTCTTCGTCTATTCCGTAACTGCGTGGCATCACAGACTTTTATTTTACAGCTCCCACACATGTGGCAGGCCCTTCATTGTACAGAAAAATTAAATAGTTCCTCCACAGAGCACTTATTGGCCAAATTCATGCATGATGCACGAGGGACAACAAAACCCTATGGGGTAGGATGACAGATTGGGTTACACAAGGATCTTCTGATAGTTCAACAGAAGCAGGCAGACAACCTCACTGGACAAAATTTACCCATTTGTTCCAAACTCTCTTTTGTTCAAGTGTTGTTTGGGAAGGTTAAACCAGGGGTTCATTTAAGATTTTCATTGTCTGACAAAATTATCTTTCTCCAAGGACCTATTACTCCCCTTCTACTGGTAGCAACAGATTTAAATTATAACAAAACTCCAGGGCGCCCAGCCACAGAACTAGATTTCCAGTAACTTGCTGGATATGAGATTTTGGCTTATGCTAAAGGCCAGACACCAGCCCCCAGATTGTTCAGATGCAGGCTTATTTGCCAGCCATCAGTTGCTCTCGCTGTTTGGTTGGAATTGCTGTATTTCTCATCCCAGCACCTCTTGGAATGCAAAGTTGTTTATAGGACATCATAACACATATGTGGCTGACAATAAATGATTTGGCTAGAATCCCTATTCCAAGGTGCCTGCCCAGTGGAAATAAAGGGAGACTTTTAGTTGAGAGTCTAGCCTTTATAACTGGTCCACTTTGTTACTCAGGCTGGCTGAGGAGATGGTTTCTTAAGAACATAGAATGGGGGAATAAATATAAAGCTGAGTGTTGATGCAGGAAAGGGACCCAACCCCACATTTGGATAAACTGAATCAGATGGGCAACTTGCCGGGAGCCTTGCATAAGGAAGTTCATGGCTATTGCTACTGGCTTTGGTAGAGAGGTGCAAGATAGAAGCTCCAGGACACAAGACACCTTCTTCCTAGTACCTCTTGAACCAATAAGGCTTTTACATATTGAATCCTGTAAGAGTCCATGGTCCTCACCTCCTATATTAAATAGGTAGGGAGCCCAAAGCCACACTGGCCCACCCATTTTATAGTCTTTTTCTAAGTTATCAGCCTAAGCCTGAAATGATTTCTTGTTTCTGTGTTCACAGGTATCTCACCCGGTGGTCCATCAAATCTGCCAAGCCTATCTGGAACAAAGGCCACAAATGGTGCAGAGTCCCCATGGTAGTCGGACATCCTGTGCTGCAGGACAACATCAAATATGGGACGAAACCTATTTATTTGAATCACTGAGGTGCAGTGGAACTTTTTTTTATAACAAACAAATCGAGGAGTAAAATGTTCATTGTTTCATTATGGCCCAAGAAATTTCGTTTGTGGTTTTTACAGCAGCAGTCCACCAGAGAAGGGAATCTCTGAAAATTTTTGCCTCTGTTCAGATCTGCCAGTGGTCTAGGCTTTAGCACTTGTGACTGAGAGGGAAAAGACTGTGTTGTACCCTCTGCTACTTTGTCTGTCATGATGAAAATTGTGTTAATCATTACTGAAGTGGAATATTTTTATAATCTGTAATGTCCTTAGCTCGAAGCAGAAAGCACGTGGCAGTGGCAGGCAGGCATTTGGCCTGATGACTGCACCTCATTATCATAACTCACTGGCATGATCTGACAAATACAGAACACATTTGACATTTTGTAATGACTTGGCCTGTCATATTCTTCTTGCAAATAAATTTGTTGCAAGCTACTCCCTCAAGTTTTTTCTCTGATGTCTCGAACAGTGTATGGTTGATGCACATGTATCATGCTTGATGAAATAACTTCATATCACACAGCTATCACCTACTGAACCCTTTGCTTCCAAAGTCCCAGCTCTGGGTCTGTCAGGAAAGGAGATTAAATCCACCAGTGTTAACTGCTGTTTGCTCATGCCTGCTCTCATGTCTCCTTAAGGCTGCAAAATTATGTTAACCTGCTTTTATTATGTACTCCTCCATGGGTGAGTTGCATACAGGTTTGGCCAGGAATCTCTGTTAGCATTTATCATCATGTACAGGAAAAATGGGTGATGGTGGCCAGTGTTAATCAAGAAATCAAACACAGGGATTGTTTATAGTTTGAATCTGTGAAGGGGAAGCCCTGGAGTCAGACCCTTGTGACTGCAAGATACTGGGTCCCCTCTCAAAGAACACAAGTTGTGGATTCTGTAGCTCTAGGTTTGTCCTTTTGAACTTCTGAAATAATACCCACTCAAACTGGATATAGAACTTCAAATCAGTGGGTTTGGTAGTAGAACAGTAGCGACTGGGTGAGATGTGCATGAGGACTTGCTGTAGCACTTTTGCTGAGATATGTCCAATAACAGAATTTCCAGCAAACAAGCAGGCTTAATTCCATGCCTTTTGTACAGTTAGCTCTTTCATCATTGCCACTATGAGCTGGAAAGACCTTAGGTTTGGCAAATCATGATCTCTGCAAAGTCAGACCCCCTTTCCTGCCCCTCCCACCCACTGTCTGAGCTTGCCATGTAGTGCAGACTTCTAAGCAAGAGGGCAGATGCTAGAATGTAGAATAAAGGCATCTAGGTGCTCCAATTTTCTACAACCGACACTTCTAATTTTCTGTTGACACACAATCCACAATGGGCTTACATACTGCTAAGAAGATACGGAGCAAGTCTCAGTGGCTTGGCATTCAAAGAAAAGGCCTTAGTTTGATTTCTGAGCTGAGCCTCTTCTTTCCTGAAAGAAAGTGTCATTTTCTTTTAGGTGATTTAGGATCTACAGTGGCAGACTGTTGAGAATTCAGTTGAAAGGGCTGAGGGAAGAAGACACATAGCAAAGTATTGAGAAAATCCTTAGGGTGCCATCTGATGCACAGAAAATTCCCACTGACAAATATAGAGCTTTCACATATGTATTTACTAGAATAAATTCTGAATACAAATTCCCCAAGTATAAAATATAGATAGAAACATTCTCTCCTCGGTACAGGCACAAGACTCACAGCATGAAGGGCAGGTCTATATTCTTCTCACCAGTGCCGAAGTAGACATAGCCATATTGTTTAGTCATGGGGATGTGGTAGAAGGTTAATCCTAGCCATAGCAGGCTCCTCAGGATGACCACGGTGCCTCCCCTCTCTAGCTGGATGCTCCAGGATCCTATGCAACAATGTACATTGGTGAGAATCACCACAGATGACTGTGTACTAAAGTCAGGGAGTGTTTATAGTGGGTGTCCCCTAGCTAGAACATGGAGGTGAATTCAGGGGTATACAAGGCTGAGGTGGCACAGTGGCATTTCCACTGCCTGAGTCTGGGGGTGAAGTGATGACTGAGGAACTGCTAAATTGGTATCTGTACCCTTCTGCTCCAGCCCAATAGCAATATGGGCTGCCTTTTGATTTCCAGGCATTCCTCTCTGGTTTCACTCAGCATGTTCCCACAGCTAGGATAGGACAGGAGTTATCTCTGGTTTGTGCCTAGAAATGCGGAGATGCTATACATGACCATACCTGGTACAGGGCAGAAGATATTCTAATAGGGTGCCTCTTGCCTATTTGGTCTGTCTGTGACATGAGCTATGTATGTAGACCTGACCCAGGGAAGCTTGCATGGAGTCGGGTACTGAACATAGATCCAAGCCTCTGGCAACCAAGGAAGGTTAGTCTACAGCTGGGGTCTGTGTCCAGGAAGATGCATAACATTAACAACAGGAAGACACAGGCCCCTGGCAAATATTAATACAATCACAGGACTGGGATCTGAGGAAATGTATCCATGATCACAAAAACTACATGCCCTGTCATGCTAGATGCGCATAGCAGGACACAGTTTTGGGAATCCAGGATAAAAATTTTCAGGTCACAATCACGTGACTGCCAGTGCATAGGAAGCCCAGTATCTGGGACCTGCTCCTGATGTGTGGTTTTCCACATGCCTGGACATTCAAATGATGCCATGCTTCCTGCTATGCCTTTTGAACTTGTTAGTACCTGGGGAGTCTTGGATCCTAATTCTGGGTTTCACATGCACTAGCAAGTTTAAAGACCTACAGTGCAGCCTGGCACAGGCTGTACCATATGGGCTTTCAGGTGCCAGGCAGCAGGAGCAAACAGGCATCCCCTGCCTAGCAAATCTAAAGCTCTGTGATGCAGCCCTGCCTGTGGGCTGCCTGACAAGGCATTTAAAGATGCCAGTGTGGGAGAGCCTTTCAGTTTTCCCTCCCCTGACACCTTTACAAGCCCTGCTGTGTAGCCATACATGTTTAGCAAAGCTTAACATGCCACACATTCAAATTAAAGTGCCATGCATACTAGCCACAAGGATGTTCTACCTTAAATATGCAGCATCTTTGTGGCTAGTATGTAAGGCACTTTAATTTGAATCAATATGGAGTTAATTTAATTAATATTGATAATCACTTAAATTGAATTAGGAAGAATTAAATATGAAACATCTTTGTGACTGGGGTGCTATTTTATGATGCGATAAATTGGTTGAACGTGTGTCATGTTACAGTTTATTGTGTGATTAGGAGGGATCCAGGTTTTCCATTTGCTGCAGAAAAATGCAGATTTTCCTCTTTAAGGGAGAAAACTGCAAGAAACATCAGGTTTCCCCTCACAAGATGGCAGCCTTTCAGCCCGCAAGGAGCTGCTTGGGGCTGGGAAAGTGGAGGAAGGGTGATTGAAGGCATAGGGAACCATACACATGGCCAGCATACAGCCACATAGGGTGGTAGGAGCAGCCCTAGCGGCTGGATGCAGGCAAGTCTATGGGGGACAGGAATTGGGGACTGTCTGGTGAGAGTATGTGGGGCATATGAATCTGTATATGCATGACAGGGATGTGCGTAGAGGGGATGGGTGCGTGGGGGCAGGGGGAACAGGTGCCTGCTGGGGATGGGGCTGCAGTAGGGCAGGGAGGACAGAAAGGAGTTGTCTGCCCCTCCAGCAGAGAAAGGAGGTGGGGAGGCCCTTCAAGGCTGGCAGGGAACTGTGTAACCAGGTCAGCAGCAACAGGACTGGTGCCTATATTCGCAGGGGCAGGATGGCCAGGAAATGCTGCCAGGGGAAAGGTGGCAAGGCAACCTGGCAGAGCGTTGGAACTCCAGCCGGGGGGGGGGGCTGTGACTTGGGAGTGAGGGACAACAGCATGGGCAGGGCTGCTCAGCAGCACAAAGCAGTGGGGGAGACAGCTGCAACTGGACACACATCCTGGTAAATGAAGGCAACAGGGAGAGCTCTGATTTTTCCATGATAAAAAAACCCCAAAATCAAATGCTAAAATATAGGTATTTAGAATGCATTTACTCTAGTAATTGAGGCACTGGTAGGCTTCCAAATGGCTTTAAAATTGTAAATATATTAATAAAACAGTGTGTTCAACGAAAACCTATATATATATATATATATATATATATATATATTGGTATTTCATTTTAGTTGCGGAAAAGCATGAATTTTGGGGGTTTTAATCGGAGAATTTGGGGGAGAGAGAATTTAATTAGAGAATCTGCTAAACAGAGAAAACAAGGATCCCTATTGATTAACAAGATATGCCAGGAGCCACAGAAAGAACTTTCCAGCTCCAAGCAGGATGATTTTCCCTGTTGACGTTGCTGGAAAGGAAGACAGAAAAAGAAAAGACAGGAACTCTTTGCAGAGCTTCCTCCAAGCTCACATAGTTTATGGAAGAGGTTAATTTTCCTCTGATTTTCTTGGCTTCACCTTTGAAGCATGTGTGGGGGAAAGCAGAAGGAGAGGGATTAGTTTCAGTGTTAATTTTGATTTGGTTCTTCACAGGAGGTTAGGAGCCAGTGTGAAAATGTAGTTTCTTCTGGAAGTAAGGAGCTTGGAACCACTGAATATTTGTTTTGTGCTTGACGACAGCCCAGGAATAGTACTGGAGAGGAGGGGACAGGAGTATTTAGATTTGGTAGGAAGGACAAGGAGCTGCTGAGAAAAGAACATACAAGCTGCAGCACCAAACCATAAAATGTAGAGGAGAGGGCAGCTGGTGAACCATCCAAACAAAAACAGTTTAAGGACATCAGGCCCCAAATCAGGAGTACAGCAACTGGATCTGTCAGGCTATTACTGGCCCAGAGTCTAGCTAGAATGGGATCCTGTTTGCATCAGAAGCCAACAAATGCTGCTTCCAGAGCAAACCAAAAGCCCCACAGTGGCTAATTAAACAATATTAAGCACCACAGAAAGGATGTTTCTCCCCACTTTCACATTTTGTGCTGATCAGTTTATGCCCTGACTCATGATTAGCCTGATCCTCTTAATCTTGGGGCCTCAGCTATGCTGTTCTCACTCAGTCATTCCAAAAGTTCTTGGAATCTCCTATTTGCCTTAGTCTTGTCCTGCAGCAAGTTCCACCACTTTATTATTATACCATAAAATATGCAAAGTAATTCCTTTATCTCTTTTGATTTCCTACCTTTTTAAAGAGCTGCTCCTATTGCAGACCATTCAGAATTTAAAGGAGCAGCAAACTGAATTCTGTGGCACAGTTGTTGAATTTGCTGACAGACTAACTCTGGCAGCAGTATAAAATACAAGGGAAACATTCACAATGTTAAAGACCCAGGGGGTTTCAAATGCTGGATGACTAGATTACTTCTGACTCACCCAGCTGCATATTCCCACTAAAAACAAACAGCTGGCTTTGCAGTTTATTAAAGCATTAATTAACAGGGCAGAGGCAGGGCAGATGGATGACTACCTTTGTACCTTCCCCAGGCTGTACCATTCTTAGTTCAGCTGCTACTTAAAACCTAGACTGGTTTTTTAAAAACACTAGCTTTGGAGGATGTCTTTTAGGGTAATTAAAGAATTTACCTAGATAGTCTCCAGGCCTACTCATATGGTCATATGCTTGCTTTCCTTACCAGACATGTAATTAATACATGCCATGGTCCAGTCATGAGTCAAATGAAGGTTATAACCATCCCACCCTCCAAAGGAGATACAGATGAACTGTAGTGGTCTTGCATTAGAGATGCATAGATCTTATACACGTCAGCACTTAGAAACCATGGTCATGTGCGCTACAGAAAAATCCCAAAAGTGACAGCTCCTTAGCGAATGTCCCATGACTAAGCTCCAACACTTTGATGGAGCAGCAGGACACTACAGCCACCTATTATCCATAACCAAAGCACAGACCTCCAAATAAAACTTCCCATACATTCCCCCTACAAATTTCTGTTGCTCCCAGCTGAAACAAGTATCACAGGGAGTCAATCATAAATGGCAAAAACCTGGGTCTGAATTTCCCTTTTTCTCTGCCACTGCCATTGTGAAGGAGATTAAAACAGCCTCCTCTGCAGCAGCTTTTGCAAAGTCTCAACCTGAAAAACTGACCCAAGCAGCGTGCCAGCTCTTCATCTAATCCCAGATGCAACTGGATCTGGCTACAAGTGGCTTACATCACGTGGGAGAAAACACTGCTTAAATCTGGGATAATTTCTTAGGCACCAAAGGCAGGTAATGCAATGTTGAAATCTCTTCTCTCCCTGGTTTTGAATCAATCCTATGAGAAGGTGTTCAAAAGGAAAGTCTGTCCGAAATGGGTCCGTGCCCCGCTGGGCTAGTGGACGCCTATAAGAATGATCTAGTTTGCCAGTGCTTCCTGGCATCAGGTAAGTTACCAGCACCCTTAAAAATATGATATGCTGTCTCCTATTCAATCAGGCACTTAACAGAAGTGGGTAAAGTTGGTCTCCCTGTCCTAAACAGTTTACAATTAAGGAAAAAAAGGAAGCATGAGGGCAGGGCACTCAGAGAGAAAGAGAGCAAAGATAAGGATGCGGATTGTCTCACAAATCACATCTGGACTCCAACCTCCGGATAAGCTCACAAAGAAAGCAGTGGAGGGCAACCCCAGCAGTGACTGACAAGAGCCAATATTTTCAGCCCCTAGATCTGGGTTCCAGAGCTAGATACAGAACAGGTGTAAGGCCTTCTCAGGGCAAGGGTCAGCAGTCACACATCCTATCCAAACTCACTGGAACTTGCAACTCACTTAACAAAACACACTTCCTACACAGCTGCAGACCCTGGCAAGAGACAGCAGAGTTAACGTAAGCTTGACTAGTTCATTTATTTCTGAGAGATTCCTGACTGTTATGATGGGCATCTGCCCCTCTTTCCTGAGGGGCCTCTCATCTATAAGGTGCCATGGGGCTCAGTTTTGTCATGTCATGTACGCAAGGTTGCTGGGAGAGACTGAGCTGCTGGACTGTTCAGTCTTACCCCAGTACATCCCACAATCCCCAATAATAACTCTTGACAAATACAAGCAGTGCAGTTCCTCTCATGATGCAGGCCCCTTGTGGCATGAAGTTCTTGAAAAACAGCAGATTATGTCAGCTCAGTCCTAACAAGTCACAAGTGATATCGGCTGGTAGAAGGAAACATGTAAGAAACTACCTAGAACTAAGGTCTCACCTTCCACTGCAGCATATCTTTGCCGGTGGCTAGTCTTAGGGCTGCCAAACAGCAGCATCAGCAAGTGCTTCTGATGACCAGACAGCTGCCCTTACAACTGTCTGATACAGCCCTAGCCAGTGATCAGTGCATTAACTTCTCCAACCTGGATTTCTGCAGTGCATCCTATTAAGGGCTGAAGCCAAGGACCATTCAGGTGCTGAGGCTGGTGCACTATGGTCTCCCTTTGAAGGAAAGTGCATCACAGCAGATCCCCGTGGTCTACCTGCTCATCATATTTCAGATTCACATTAGTGTCTTGGTCCTTATATTCAAAAGCTTTAAAAGGAGTGAACCCCACCTACCACAGTAGGTGATTTGTTTCACATTCCCACCATGTTTGTTGCACTCAAAGGAAAGGAAGCAGGTAAGGGAGCTTAGAGGCTTGGAGTCAAGCTGTTTTACTTGGAGGATGGGTGGCTATGAATCCCAGAGCTCATTGTCTTGATAACAACCAGTTTCTGCACCCTGAGTGGCCTCAGTGGTGGTAGCTGCTATTCTAGTGCACCTTCAAAACCTATGCCTGGGACTGGTCCCCTAGTCACTGCCTAGTTATGCTACTGTTTTGATACAACAATGCAAAATCCACCTTTTCAGGCAGGAAGGTTGCTACTGAACCATGTCATCGGTCATCCTAACATGACTCTCCTGAAGCCCAATAATTAGCAACCAGGCATTATGAAAGAAATGGAAGAATATGCCTCCTTCCCTATTGAAAGACTGCTGCACACACATCCAATAAAATACAGTACAGAAGCAGCTCAAGGGAAGGATGAAAACGAAATGTGGTGTTTATACTGTGCTTGTCCTTCCTGATGCTGCAAGCAGGCCTCACAGTGAGGTCACTGCATCTGGGAGGAAGGATGGGTGTGCATTTAAGCATAAGATGAAGAGGCAGGACTCCTAGGTTCTGTTCCTGCCTCTGCTGTTGACTCAGCACAACCCCTGGCAAGTGATTCCACTTAGTGCTTTCTCCTTTATACAAGAGATAATAGCTGCCTTGCTGGGAGACTGCAAAGCTTCACTCATTAGTTTGTGAAGCATTTGGTGACTCTGAGGGACAGCTCTAAGAATTACAGAAATCACTGGCACTGCAGAGGAAATCTAACATACAGGCCAAAGCCCAGTGTGTGTTGTGGCCCATACAGTGATCAGCTCAGGCCCATACCTGGGACTGACCCCTGCAAGTGTGCAGTAATCAGACAAAGACTAATGGAGCAACAAGGGCCTGGAGGTCACTGTTCTCGTGGCTGAGGTTTCCCACAGTCACACTGTTCTGGTTTAAGGTTTCTTGCTTCAGAATAATAAAAAGGACAATTTACTTTTTAAGTTGCACCCGCCAAAGTTAAATAAGCTGAGCACTGTCTGTGCCGAAACGATTGCCTGTCCCAGCTCCAGAAGGGAAGGGAGGGAGCTGCTGTGTGGGAGGAAAGAGCATGGGAAAAAATCTCCTCTGGATGGAGATCTGGAGCTTCCTATTCCCTCTTTGGAGCGGGCTGCAACCCCCACCCCTCCAAATGCAGGCAAGAATTCTGAGGAGTTTATATCTTTCCAAACAGGAGGCAGGTTTGAAGGTCCTGATGTTCAACCAGCGCTAGGTTGCTGCTTCTTTTATGGTCTAATATCGGCTGCCAAGAGACCACAGCTGCATTTCAAAAGTCAACCTCCCTCCCAGCTGCTTCTTCCTTTCCAGTCTCTGAGAGAAATCCATCTTGTCCCCCATATCTGTCTCAGATCTGGCCTGTACTTGGTAAACAGAGGTGTGTGCAACACTAAAAAATGAGAGGCTTTTCAAGCAGTGTTGGTTGCCAACAAGCTTGTCACTATAACCTGTCCCTTTTCAGAGTAACCTCCAACAACACTGCTGCTTTGTCTCATTTGGGAGTGAGTCTGAGAACAGCGGCTTTATAAGTAATCCTGCCCTGACACAGACGCTCCATGTCCCAAAAGGTTACATGGAGTAATAAGTGACAACTCTTAATTCCTCTTCAAAAGAAGGAAGGTGCTGTGGCTAGAGGAGCAGGAGCCTGACTGTATTCACCACTAGCACCAGGCACACACCCCAATAACTGTCTCACACAAGCTGCAATGCAGCCACCTCTGGGGAAAAATGGAGCACCTGTTTCACAGCAGGTACGTTAACAGCCACGAACAGGACAGCACAACTCAGTCCCCCTCAGAGCAGCCACGGGTCACCTGACCACACTCAAAGAGCTTCACTTCCTCCAACATGTACACTTCACTCTCCCAGACTTGGCAAGCCTGCCCTGGGGAAAGCTTTGCACTGTTAATTGTCTGTCAACAGAGAAAAGCTGTGAAGGAGGGTGGTCACCGGGGACGGGTCCCTGTGCTCCAGCTCTCATTGGACTGCAAGGCACAGACATTTCTTTCCTTGTGGGCTGTCTGTGGAGCAAAGCCTTGCTGTTCTCTGAGAGGCTCAGCTCCATCACTCCACTCGCTGGCCACCAGCAGAATCTTTCCTGCTTTCGAGACACATCACCAGTGACCCACGTGTTACACTGCAGCAGCTAAAATGTCCCATTTAGTTTTGTTAATCAAAACTAAACTAAAACACAGATACAAGCAGTCACCAGAGCCAGGAAAGGGAGCCTACAAATGTAGCAAGATGTTGCCAACAGACTCCTACCACCTTCAACCTTCCTCTTAAAGAAATACAGATGCACCAAGGAGTCCAAAGTAAAAAACATTTTCTCCTCATGGATTTCTCTCTACATTTCCCTCTCTGGCTGTGAATCAAAGCAAAAAGACACCACTTCTTAATTCAGCACAAGCACTCCATTTTCCCTGGGCAAGAAGGACCCCCAGGGGTTGTCCTGCTCTCCCAGTTTTACTTTGATCAGGCACAGGGTGGAATTCACACCCCCTGCCTAGGTCCTGCTGGCCTAATACCACCTGACTTGCAGGTAGGGATTAAAATCTCTCCACCAGCTGTATTTCTATCACAGGGAAGGCAGCTGCAGATTTTGCAGAGTGCCGGGAAAATCGGGATCTGGAATGGAGCTTAGCACTACAAAGCAGATTTCAAACTTGTTGAGGGGAGGATGGTTAAAATCCCAGCCTCTTCCTGACCGTTCTGATTCAGACAACCGCAACACCAATCACTTCATTTTGGGCCCTCTGCAGTGGGTTTAGAAATCCTTTGGAGTTGCAAAGCACCCTCCTCTCTTCCCATTGGATCCTGTCACACTCCATATTTCTTGCTCAGCTGGTCGCTGTGGAAACGTTTTCGGAGCGTGCCAGAAGTCACGTAGCGTCTACCTGGGGAGCCCCTGCATTAATCCGTCACCTTCACAGATTTCTGCAAGCCCATTGGCTACCAGGAAGAAAAAGAAGGAGCCTCTCGCCCCTCCTTGCTCTGAATGAAAGGCGCTTCCTCTAAATCTTGCTGCTGGATTTCAGGCTCAATTCAGCTTCTTTAAGGCTTTTGTCACGGAACAAACGTGACGTCTTTGAATGAAAGATTAACAGTTTAATGAAAGGGAGCAATGGACAGCTTTGTTCCAGCCTTAGGAGCTCTCTTCCCCTCAGAGCTTTGGGCCACTGCCGCTTTCTTAACCCAGGGGAATATGTGCCTGACTCTCAGAGGAGATTACGGCCACCTTGTAAGGCACTTTACATCGCCTGATCAAAAGGGGCTGGCCATTTTCAGGATGTGGTAATGACATGCAGGGGCTGGATTACTAGGGGTGAAGAACCTTGAATTCTGTGGCAGCACAAAGCAAGAGATACCAGGATTCCCACTCGCTGCACTCCCAGGCCTCATCTCATTCACTGCACGAGGGTCAGAAGTCCACAGAGACCATTACTTCCCTGAGTTAGGGGGGGAACTAATGGGAGAGGCTTTGGGGTCTTCAACTCAAGCTAATTCCTGCCCTTTCAAGAGGAAACAAGTTATAGATCAGCATTTGTAGGAGTTTTTCTGTTAGCAGATTTAATATTCACACCAGTGGAAATAGACGTAGGCTTCCCAGTTTCTCAAAAGATTGAGTCACATGGTACAATGTCAGCAAGGAACAATACAGTGCCATGCGCAGGTACCTGAACTAGTTCAAAATGAACTTAAATACTGCAAGTAGAAGAGCCACTTTACCGCAGCACTCCACCTTGAAAAGCAGGGTCTGTTAACCCAGGGGAACTGTCACACCCATGTGGCTAGTCTGCTTCCAGTATCTAAGTCAACTTGGGTATCTCTCCCCAGCACTATCTCTGTGTAGGCATACCCAAGAGTGAACAACTGTCTCCAGCCATTCTCATCTCGACACAGTGATATACCCCTTAGACCTGCAAATGCGGAACCCCAACACACGTTGAATTTGTGTAGAAATCCTTAGGAGGCAGGATGGTGCCATGTTGACTTGTCTTCCTCCAAAATGTCTGTGGCCAATGGAGTAAGACTGCTGCCTATTTATCTCCTGTACACTGCGTCACAGAGAGGAATGATATGGCCTTCCTGCAAGATACTTTTGCTGCATAGCACTCCAACTGTTCTTCTGTATTTATGGTCACTTATCATAGCAACTGCTAGTAGAGTTTAAGGGACAACAGCGTATCTCAAGGAAATGAATGATCATTCTAAAAATCAGAGATGGAAAAAGAAAACTGTATGTGCAAGGGGACTCTGAAGGGCATGTAGCACAGCTCTGCTACCCTGAGCAGCTGGCAAAACAATAGCCAGGACACGACATAAATGCAGCTGACGTCAATGCCAACCTGTGAGCAGGAAGGATTTGCCACTTTTCACATTGAGTCTTGTCAGATGCAGACTGTTCCTGACACAAGCCAGCTCAGGTAAATATTCTCTGACTTCCAGTAACACAGTGACTGCACTGGGATGTCACTTTCATGTAATTTCTCATCATTCCCTAGAATAGTTTATTCCACAGCTGATTTACGTGGTGATCAACCAGAACACTTGGTTGTAGGATGGTTTTTTTACCTGCATTTCCCATCAGATCAACAAAAAGGGCATTAGCAGAAGCAAAATGAGCAACCGACCAGGAAGCAAAGTGAAAATAGAGTTGGAGATTATTTTCTTTTTGTAGAAAAAGAAATAGCTTTACATATAAAGCCTGGAGAGCTGCTGCAAAGACTCAGCCACAGTTCTCATTATCTCACTGTAGCAGTCAGGAGGGTGAGAGACTTCCCCCACCCCTGAATTGATGGACAATGCTGCTCCAGGATAAACTCAGTTAAGGCCCCTGGCTAAACAAGACCCCTGAAGCGATGCAGAGTTGGGACCCAGAAATAGTGAATGCACTGCTTTATTCTGAACAGAAGTGAAGCCCAAGCAAAACAGGACTTCATTCCAGAAATCAGGGCAGACCATGGACAGCAAGCCCAAAACTATAACACGCGCTGACTCTAGACTTGTCCCACTGTGCTGCCACATAAGGGATTCCAGTTTAATCAGGAACTCCCGAGCTGGCAGGGGCCCAGCTCCAGGGGGAAGGAACAACTTGTGTCACTCTTTAGCAACTCACTGCAGGAGCTGCACTGACAAGCTCTGAAGAATACCGAGTCCACCCAGCCTTGGCAGGATGAACAGGCAGGGCTGCTGTGGAGAGCTTTGAAGGGCAACATTATGGAAGAACTAAACGTGCATACATTCACATGTGCCCACACGCACACAGGCACATGCTGGAGATGCTAGAAAAGCGCACCAGCCCTTCTCAGAAGCTGTGTGAATTCCAGTAGGACATAAGAGGCTCTTCTCCAGATGTACAGATTAAAAGGTCAATGTACCACATGCTGTCCTGTCTCCCCATCCTCACCTTCTACACAAATATTCTGAAGCTCCCTTCAATTCAGTTTTTTCTCATTTTACTTTTCAATAGCTTCCTTTACTAGGCTTAGCACATAAGCCTAGTAATAATGCTGACACCATAGTGTCCCCTGCTGGAAGATCCTGTATATAACACTTCTACATCTATGCCGGTGGAGGGTCAATTTGTTAAACACTGGAGAAACCTGGAAGGACCTTGACCTAATCTAATAATAAACTGACCTTGCTATTTGGGTCTGGGTCCCAGTTTTGAAAACTCTCTAATGTCCTTATCCACACTCATGTGCCCTACTCAAACTGTGTCACTGTGCTAGTGTTGACTTACCAAAATAGCCACTATAACTAGCAAGTAACTCCATAGGATGCAGTAGCTCAACCCCTCAGACTCAGCTGCCAAGGAGGTTATCCCTTTTACCTATGAGGAGGATATCTGTGACCCATGCTGGAGAATTTAGGCCATATTTTGGCCTCCTCTGCTTTAAAGCATCCTTTCCTCTGTATCACTGCACAGCCCTGTTATTCATGATGGGGCCATTTCATTTGGATTTCAGTAAGGCAGCTTGAAAAGCCTTGTCCCCATGCAGCTCTTGGCAGGCAGAGAAGTAAAGTGCTCTTGCTCTCAGCTTTCACAGGGCTAAGGAGGTGCTGCTTATTGTTAAGCAATGAAAGGGGAGAGCTCAGGTCACATCTGTGAAACGTTAGCAGAGAAGGGAGGCTGGGTGAAAGTAGGTGGCCAGCACAGCATAGCACTTTGCTGGATTTTGCAAGGCCACTGGGGAGATAGGCAACCATTTGTCTTAGAGCCCCGATAACAGGCTGTCTTGCACTCCACTGGCTAGCTGAGGGCCGTAAATACCTCAGCAGACACAGACCCTTCCAATGGCTGGAGACAGAGGCTGATAGGGGATTAATGGGGGGTGGTACTTTGAAAGGGAGTTAATTAGCTGTGTTAATGCCAGGAGATAAAGCAGGTTCAGGTCTCTTAGCTTTCCCTCCCAGCACCTGAGGCTTCTTGAGGCAGGGCTAAAAGTGCTACCCAAATGGCTTTGTGAGGGTGGCCAAAGCAAATGCAACACCAGGCACTATCTCCCACTCAAGAATGCAGTCTCTCAATCTGCAAAGGTCCATTAAGCACTGGCTTTCATTGTGCAGATAAAGTACACACAAGCCAAGTTCAGAGGAGTGTACAGTACTATGTTAACCCAGTCCAGCCTACCCTTTGGAAAGTTTAAGGAAGGGCTAATGCATAAGCATGAGGCCAAGTGGTGGTCACTAACCCCTTCACAGTACTATGAAGCAGCAAAGTGTCCTTCACTGCCTTTTATGCCACTCTCCATTCTTTCTACAAGCGTCCATTGTGTTTAACTCCTTCCTCTGGGTGAACTCCAATAAAGGGCTGTAGAGCTGAACTCTCTCATTTGGGGGGGATGGTTTTTATCACAGCTTTTTGATGTCCTTTATCTCTACATCAAGCTGCCTCTATTTGATCCAGTGATCTGCAACAAATTCTTAGTGTTGGTTTACCCCCATCACTGGCCATGGGTTGGAACCATAAAATATCTGTATTCTCATCTCCTGTTTCACTTCCTCCCAAGGCTTCTTCTGCACCACTTACATCCCCTCTGATTCTCTCCAATCTCTTCCTTATAGTCTTTTTCCATAAATAGTTCACTCCCCTTAATTTTCACTTCCCAATCAATCCCCTGAAGTAGAAATCTTTTCATATAGTTCTCCTTCCCTTATTCAACTATTAATTCATATCTATTGAATACTAGGTCAACTGCAAGTGCCCCAGACATGCTAGGAATTATTAGCATTCTCTTTGCCAGGCTTCTTTCCATGACCTACATGTATGAGAGACAGCTTCAGCACTACTTGCTGAAATGTTCATATACCATGCATATTCCTGGTGAGTTGCAAGCCAGGCTGGCAACTTGCCAGAAGCTGAAAGGCTACCTAATGGGCATAAAAGTTGAGCAGATTGTCTGCTTAGACTGGAGCAAACAAGCTTATTTACAGACATATGGACAGCAAAATCTACAGGTCCCAGTATGCAGTATACCAGCAGACTGGCCATTGGGATCAAAAGGAAGCTTCACACGATCAGCTGCTTTGGTGACAGACACTATCACCAACCTCAAGGGTTCAAACCCCATGGGTCAGGCAGCCAAAAGTCACCAGGGTGGCTTAAATTGCAGGAGACTTAAAAAACAACAACTACATTGGATCTTTTATTTGCCTTGTGGTTGAGACTGCCAGGTTTACATTTTCATGCTTTTCTCTGAAATCACAAAGATATGAAATGAAAGCTGAGATTCTCACATCATCACTTACTTCTGAGAGCCGCATTTTATGATGGGAACCCACTTGGCAGCCATCATAAATTATCTGTAGCCAATAAAAAAAAGAAAGCTCCCCCAATACAGTTGTTGCCTGAATGCTTTTAGACTGGGAAACTCATTTTTTAATCCCTTGGTCTGGTTCCTCTGTCTTGAAGCTGCTCCTGAAATGTTTATGGCCACTGCAGGCTGGGAACACATATCCACACAGCTCCTTCTCAGCTGTCCCCTACTCAGCATACTCATTGTAGAGAGAATGAAGGCAAGTACCACAAGGTGTGCACTTTATTTTGCTCATCTGATTTCAGGTGGAATACAGCATGTCAGTCAGAAGCACAGAAAAGCAGACTGGCTGTGTGGGACTTCCATTATTTTTGGCCAGACAACCAATCAAGAAAGACGAATACATGAAAAGGTAACTAATTAGTTAAAACCCTTTTTGTTCTATCTCCACAGAAGACAGGCCCAGCTTGCAATAAGGGACTGGGCAGACAAAACAAAGAAATAGTTTTACTCAGTTCCAAGCCCAGGATAAGGAGGCCATTTTAGCCTCACTCGCAATTTTAAAATGTAACAATGGGCTTTAAGGTAACCTGCCTCTGAACTTTGACAGTCCCTGCCAAAAAGAGACCCTGGACAGGAAAAGTAGGACATGCTTTAGGTCAGGACTGAGAAGCTCTGGCAAAGCTATGTTTAGGTTGGGACTAAGGTGCTCGGTAAAACTTAGTAGGAAAGGAGAGCCAAAGGCTGGGATAGCAGAAGATGCTTCAGCCTAAATAAAGCGACTTTGTCACATGTGTGTAAAAGAAATTTACCCAGCATCTACCCACCCTGTGCCTGCTTCTGCCCAGTGCTATCTGCTCCCTCATTTTCAAAAATAACAGGTAACAAGTTTGGGGAAAAGGAAACTACCTTGCCAGCTGCACGCTCACCCCTGGGGCAGGCTGATCCATTACTTTTAAGCTCCCCAACAGGTGTAAATGTCCAGGACTATGTCCAGGGCAGGCCTCCCTCCCCCTTTCTCCTGCACCTTCTGGCCCAGAGACTGCAGCTGTGGGCAGCATGCAGGAGCAGCAGTTGAAGTTTGCTGATGATGAAAGAAGATGATGCCTGAGGTTTTTTTGCATCCATATCAAGCAAGCAAAAAATCCTCCCATTTTCAATGGCAAAAAAATGGTGTGACATTTCTGCACAGCAGCAAACTCTGCTGCTGATCTACATTTCCCTTGCTGCAAGGGCTGGAGTTGGAAACTGTAAATGGAGTGGAAAACAGGAGGATGGGGCGCCCTCTATTCCAGTATGGCACTCTCCCTGCTCTTTGTGCCCTGGTTGCACACCTGTCCTATGCTACTTAGGAGACTGCTTTCCACACCTTGCAGATGAATCAGGGAGGGAGTCTGCCTTGTTGAGCCTATGAGCAGTCCTTGCCTTGTTCCTATAATTCACGCTACTCCAGACTGAATCCTCCACTAGCTGAGATGCACCTCAGCATAAGCTGCCTTTAAAAAATATCTCCTTTGCAATACAGGCAGCGACCTTCCCAAAAGAGATAGCAAAAGCTCACCTTTCCAGTGACCTCAGATCGCTATGTATGCCTCTCTTTTTTGATTCTGGCGTCCTAGTGCAGGCTTAGCCAATACACAGCTTGTGAGCCAAATGCAGCTGAAAGAGTTCTACAAAGCAACTGCCCTTATGTCTAATAGGCACTGATGGGGAATTGCACAGGTGGCCCTGCAGTCTTCTGAGGTTGACATTCCACATTACAGATAAGTTCAGCTGCAAACTACCCCATGTTAGGTCATACAGGCCCACAACCAGTTGCCAACACCTTTGGGGCCACCATTCTAGTGGAAGCCTGGAAGGTTCCAAAGTTGTACAGTCTGCTGCAATAGCTCTGTATTTCTATTGTGATTAAAGAGGTCTCCCCTTAAGGAAACCCAGAAGAAAAGGATCTAGAACAGGAACATGGACAAAGCCTAAACAACACAGTGCAGCACTGCTGCTACAGCACTAAGATGAGATTAATACCTTTCCTTAGCAGAACAGAGAAGCCATACCCAGTAGGCAATGCTCTTCTTTGAGCATGACAATAGGGTGCAAAGCAACACCATGTGTAGAGCAGTGTTTCTCAACCTTCTTTTGCTTCAGGCACCCCTTGTTGGACTCAAGCCACCCCTCCATATCGTTGTAAACTGAGCACCCCATTTCAAAAACAAATGTATTTATTGCAGTGCTTACCTCCTTGAACTTATCTCATCACACCTCACAGCACCTTTCAAAAAGGTCTTGAGACTCCCCACAGCACCTGGCACCCTGGCTGAGAAATATGGGTATAGAGACACCACAGGCTGGCTCTGAGCATGCTAGCGCTAGACTTAGAACTGGGAGCAGCATAGTTACATTAGAGTGGCACTGCAATTAGCTCTCTTTGTTCTCGGCAGAGCTAATTTGTCTGGGTGCAGCACTGCAAATGCAGTCCTTCTGCTTCTGGTCCTGCACATGGAGCCAGCTTGGGGTACCTCTGCATGGCAGTACTTTGTATCATACAGACATACCCTTCAAGTCAAAAGGGTAGGTCAGTCAGTTCAGTGAGGCAGACACTTGCAGGCTGTCTTCCAGGTACACCTCTGCACAACAGCCAGAGCAGCAGCAATCCCAAGGAAAGTTGGGCACCAGTTTTCATTTTAACCCTGTTTCTGCTCACTCCAGGCTTTCTAAAACATTCAAAATGCAAGCTGAAGTCTCCTAGACTGATTTGCTGCTCTAAAGTTGATTTTTGGTCAGGTAAGTTTGAGTGTATATGTGTGTCACATCCAAGATAATTATACAAAGTTTGGGAAGATGTATACAGCCTTGGCCTCCTCAGTCTAGCAAGCCAGGCAGGAGTCTTATGCAGAAAGCTACTCTGGTGGAGGCACAAAATAACACATCTAAATCCAGATTTGGGAACCTAAAAAGCTCATGGCACCAGAATAAGGGAATCCTTGGCCTCAGTCAGAAGCATGCAGTAATCCAGCAAAACAGACAGAAAGAGAGAGCTAAAAACTAGAAGTAGTTAATATTTTATAAGGAGCAGACTACATGTTTGTAGAATTAAGTGAACTTCCAAACCTAGCGGAGCAGTAAGGAATGTAACTGCAAAGCATATGGGACTTATAAAGACTCTCTCTCCCTCTATGCTACAAACTAGAACTCAGTCAGAACTCTAGAGGCAGAAGAGCCATATAAATCCAACCCGCTGGCATCCCTTCAGAGAAAAAATCTTTTCAGAGGAGTCCCCTGTGGGCCTTTAAAGAGAAAAAAAAAAGGACTATCCACCAGACTGATGGGATCTGAACTACAGATATGCTGTAACATGCACATGCATGTACTACTTCTTTCTCCTTTCAGTCTGTTTCATCCTACCAGGTAACAGATTGTTATATACTGCAGCATTTCTAATAGTTTATCAAAGGAAAGTTTGAACCCAGCCTCTTAAAGATAGGAGCCTGGCGTTAATGAGAGCCCATTTAGATAAAGGAGAGCAATATTGGGTGGGATGGGAGGTGTGAAATACTTCAACCCCCATAAACTTTCCTCTATCACTAGTAGTGTTATCTCCCCCAGCAGGGCACCAGCTGCTCCAGACCCCATCCTAATCAGGAGGGAATGCAGAGCTCTGGCTCAGCACTGACAGAGGGGTCAGAAAAATGTTACCTGCTGTAAGGATATGACACTGCAATTTGGGTTTGTTGGGAGCACCTTGTCACTGTAAATGTCTGGGATTTCTCAAGAGAGGGGCCAAGCATCCTATTCACCTGTGCTAGATGTTGCTCCTTTAGAGCTGTTTTTATTAAGACACAAAGGTCTCCTCCTAAGCAAGTCAACCACACTTTGTCCATTTTAAGATGTGGAAGGTCACCAGTGTTACCTTCCCTTTGCTCATATCCCTTGACAGCTCTCTTAAGAAATATCTGTTTACCTTTGGGTATATCATGCTCCAGAGAATCCAGGAAGTCAATGGATGGGTCCAGGTCAGCCTTTTCCAGGAGTGTTTTGTTCTTCAGGTTAACAGGCTCCGTGAAGTGGAAATAGGAGTTTAATTTCTTTGCCTCCGTCATGGAAAGACCTGTAATATGAGTAGTTGGAGGCCATCACCACTGTACCACACCACAAACTGTGAAGAGCTCTATTCACTCATGACTCAGAGCAGAACCACATCTTCCAGGTAACAGACTGTTATAGACTGGGACCACAGGTATACAGGGCTATACCCTGTACAGGAGGGATCGTGTTGACAAAAGGGGCGGGGGTGTAGCTCTCTATGTGAAGGAAAGCTACATGTCCCCACAAGCTGATGTTGGCAACCAGCACGGACAGCTAGAGACCCTCTGGGTAAAAATTCGTGGGGAATACGGCACAGGGGACACAACGGTGGGAGTCTACTACAGACCTCCCACTCAAAGTCC
>NW_017728943.1:82318274-82320775 GCF_001723895.1 Crocodylus porosus
TTACTGTCCGAGCCCCCAAGGTCTAGAACAGTCTGCCAGCGGAGGTGGTTCAAGCACCTACATTGAACACCTTCAAGAGTAAATTGGATACTTATCTTGCTGGGATCCTGTGACCCCAGCTGACTTCCTGCCCTTTGGGCAGGGGGCTGGGCTTAATGATCTCCCAAGGTCCCTTCCAGCCCTGATGTCTATGAATTCCCTCTAACTGTGTCCCAGAGGCTCCACAGAAAGGCAGAGATTTCCTGAAAACAGATAACTGCACTATGCTGTGCTAGGGCAATTTTGCAGGCACTGCTAAGAGTAATCCCTGAGTAGTACTGGGCACTGGTCACAACAAACTCCCTGTGCCCCTTTGTCTGCACCCTGTAACCTATAGCACTTTAACTGCACCCCAACACTGCTAGAAACTCAGTGAACCAGAACATAAAGGAAACGCCACAGTCAATGGCTCTGGAGACTAAGCCAAACCAGATCCACTGGTGAAATTCTTCTCCCATCTCCCAGAATGGCCCACTTGATATTAATTATTATGTTGGAAGCTCTGTCAGCTGAATTAAAATGGAAGCAGCAGCAGCAGATCTTCTATTCTCTGATCACCAAGTCTAGGGAGAGGAACAAGGCAGAATCCAGAGCACCAACTAGGAGGAAGTCATCTTTACTTACTGTTTTTACATACAAAATACATACAAGCATCCTACCCCAGTAGAGATGATATGGACTTACCTTCAAAGTTCCTGTTTTCATGGACAGGTCCAAGCGGTGTCTTCACAAATGCACCCCGTGGGATGATACCCACTGCCCTATCTATTTGTTCTATTGTAGCTACAAGTCGGGTCTCCTCCTTAATAAAGAGCTTTAAAGGAAAAAAAAACAGATATAAAAACCTGGCTTTCCTTATTTACTGGAAAGAAACTGAGGCCACCTGTAGGAACCACAGTAGAATCATCAGCTTGGCGTTTGATGGAGAATCAGATTGCACTTACCCCACTGTCATCTTCATATATCCTGTCACTGTCTTCCTTCCTCTCAGGGGACTCGTACTCATAAGAAGGATCCCCCTGGAAACGGCCTCTAAGCCCTGCAGTCTGGGCAATCATTTCCTCAGTAGCTGGGGGCAGGAGGCTCCACTCCACGCAGTTCAAGCTGTGCACCACCCGAACACAATGAAGAGAAAAGGTTATTGAAGCACAGGGGCCCTCATTTTCAAACATGCTGCATCCCCCTGGGTGCCTTGCAGGAACCATGAATGAACAGGTAATGAGCAGAAAAGCCCTATAGCTTACAATGCTGGAAACCATGTGCTTCTTCAGAGCATCATGACACATGCCTAGGACAGAGAGGCCATGCTGAGGAGCAAGAGAAGCAGATGGAGGGAGCTGCTGTGAGATCTTGTCCTCTGCTCTGCACCCCCAGAGATGGGCTGAAGGAAAGATGACCTTGTTGCTGAGGAGCTGAGCCTGGAAAGAGGTCTGTGCTTTGCACCCAGCTCTGCCCCAAGCTCTTTGGGCAGGCTCCTGGGTTTGGAAATCTACTTCTGGGAGCATGGGGCAGGGTTTGTAGATAACTCATCAGGCTCTGTGTGGCTCTGCTGTATGATCAGTGACAAGAGGAAGCACATCAGAGTGGAAAAGCCATTTGACAGCCAGGGACAATGACAAACACCTCAATCCAATCCCCTGCCCACCCTCAAGCTCTGCAACACTAGGAAATCCCAGCCCCACGCTCTTCTCAGCCACAGCCTCTGCCCCTGGACCCTGTTAGGAAGAGTTACCATACATTCAGGTTTTACCTGATGTCTTCTTTTTAGGTTCTCCCATATCCATCTAGGCAGTTTTTTAAAATCTGAACAAATGTCTGGGATTTTGCTCTGCCTCTGCTCAGCATCAAAGCTTTTCCTGACTCTTCTTAGCTTGCCCCAGCAAGGAGCTGCTTGGGGCTGGGGACAATAAGGGAGAGCGACTGGAGGCAGGGGCATCATGTGTGCTGAGCATGGCCCTGGCAGCTGCAGACACGTAAGTCTGTGTGGGGCAGGGGTTGGAGGCCCATGGCTTAGGGACGGGGCGGGGAGGGCTGTATCAGCATGTGAGTGGGACAGGTACCTGCCGGCACTGGGGCTGCAGCAGGACTGAGTGGGGAAGCGCGGAAGGTGCCTGTCTCTTCAGTGGGGATAGCAGGTGGGGAGGTTCTTTGGGGCCAGCAGGGAGCTGTGTGGGCAACAGGGCCATGGGTTGGGATTGAGTGGCACCGGCAGGGCTGTGGGGGGACAGAGGCTGCGGGTTAAGAATAAGGAGCACTGGCAGGGTTGAGGGGGCTGTGGCTTGGGAGTGAAGGGCACCAGGGGGCAAGGGACTGTGGGTTGGGAGTGCGGGGCACCAGCATGGTCTGGAGGCCATGGTACTGTGGGTCAGGAGTGAGGGGCAGCAGCAAGGCTGGAGGGGCTGTGACTTGGGAGTGAGGAGCAGGAGCAGGGCACAGGCATATCATTGCCCCCCACATATTAC
>NW_017728943.1:82320875-82329753 GCF_001723895.1 Crocodylus porosus
CGGGGCGGGGCGGGGCCGCCGGGACAGAGGGGAGAGGGCCCCGCGCGGGGCAGAGGTCACGGAGTCCGAGCTAGCGCACTTTTTACATTTTAAAAAATTCTGTTCTCCGCGGCTGGTTGGTTTGCTGGGGGTATTATTCATAGGGGGAGAGAGGAGCGCGTTGGCGCCGTAGCAAGCCGGGGGGGCAGAGAATGATGGTGTTGCCATGGCAACAGCCATGCCCCCCGGCACCATAGCAAATGGGGTAAAATGATGGTGGTGCCACAGCTACAGCCACACCCACGACCCCATAGCAACTGGGGGGGGGGAAATGATGTTGTTGCCAGGGCAACAGGACCCCCACCTTAGGGCCTGGCCCTCAGGCCCTTGTGCCAGGCAACACTGGCCCAAGAGCCCAGGGAAGGGCTGGGTCCCTTGTACTGCCAGGGTTGGTGTTTCTGTGGCACCTCACAGGAGCCTGGGGGGTGCCCTGGCTCAGTGGCGGCATCAGTATCACCAGGGCCCCGCAAAGCATGGGAGAACAACCTCTTTTCTCCTGGCACACATAGGCCTCCAAATGCCTCTGGAGAGCTTAAATAACCCCTCCACTCCCACGCCATGGCCACGCCAAGGAGTGTGGAGATCTTGCAAGAGGAGACACCCAGATGGCCCCCAAGCCATTGCAGCAGGGAGCAGCATATTGCCCCAGGCAGAGGCAGGCCCATGCTTCTCCAGGCCCTTGCTTCTCCAGCAGCCTGATGAAAGGAGATGCCTTGTGAGAGAGGCTGTGCCTGGTCCCCTCTGGCTGAGCAGGCTACAGGCTGCTCCTGGGCCAACGTGAGCCCCCACAATCCCTCCCCACAGAAACACCAGGAGAGACCAGCACTTCCTTGGACACGTACCGCACCTTGACCTTGGGTGGCTGTGAACCCTCAGGGTAAGGCTGCAAGGCAGGTGGCTGATCAGTGCATCTTGTCTGAGTGCTGCTACAGGCTCCTTCCTTCCCCTTTCTTCCGTACACAACAGCCGCGGACCCTATGAATTTTGCCACCACTGATGTCCTCTTCCCTAGTTATGCTTATTGCAGCGTCTGCAGCAGGGATCAGGCCTGGGCTTCTGCTGGGGCAGGCAATGCTTTGACAGGCAGGAAACAGTGCCTGCCCCAGAGAGCTTACAGATCAGTGTCAGACAGGCATCATGCAGAAAGTTAGTGAAAGATGAGAACAATGGGAATAAGATGAAGTGTCTGCACAAACTGATAATGGGTACATCTTCCTGGCTCTGAATCATGTCCCAACACAATTTTTTTTTAAATTCTTCATCAGATGATAATTTCCTGCATTCCCTTCGGATTTCCTCTTCACCTCATGCCTGGGGGGGAAAAAAGTGACTCTAGGATTACTGTCTGCCAGTTTTGTATTTCGCTGGCTTCCCCCTTCTCCCTGGTTTTTGACCTGGGTAGACAAAGCCTTGGCTGAAATGAGATAGCTGAGGACAGTCCTGCTTTGAGCTGGGAGTTGGACTGCATGACCTCCTGAGGTCCCTTCCAACCCTAATTGTCTATGATTCTATACAAAAACAATCCTCAGCTGCCTCTCTATCAAGCATTAGTACATATAATGTTAGTTCAGGGTGTACTTTGCTTTCTGAGATGCACAGCACACAGCTGGCCCATTATTTTACATTAATTCTGGTGACAAGAGACAGGCAGACAGCCCTGCAAACTGACAACCTCTACTTAACCACAGGTCACACAGGACACCTACTGGCCACACAGGCCTCCTGTATGCACTTTCCTATGCCATTATACCTTGCCCTGATCTGGAGGGACAACCTAGAGGAATCCAGTCTTCATAAATCCATTTAGTCTTTCTAGAGCCAATTGCAATGATGCTTTTTATGGAATGGATATCTACCCACTAGACTGAGATCACAGATCATTCCACATTGGCCAACTGGTCATCCTACAACAGTAGTGAATTTCCATCCCTGTCAACCATAGCTGGATTCAAACCAGATGCCAAGAGCTGAAAGGCTCTTTATCTCATTACCAGTGTTCTAAGCCACCCAGTCTCCAATCTCTGCCTGTCTTGACTGAAGATTATCAAGGAGGAAATCTATAGCTTAAGGAAATTCTTCCAGGTTCAATAAAGCCTGGTGGGTAACTGTACTCAGTCTTGCTTTGTCCTGACCCCAATTACTAAATACCGATAAGGATCGGGAAGTAAGTGGTTGTATTATTTAACAAATGAAAGGTCAAAAGCGTAGCTGTTCAGCAAGGTCAAAGGTTACCATCACTGTTATTAAACAATTTGAAAGCAACCTCTCCCATCAGCAGCTACCCCAAGATCAAGCAACAAGCAACTGAGGAGCCAGGCAGGCTGGGAAAAGCAAAGCATGGACCCCAGAAAAAGTTCAGTCTGAATCCACATAGTGAGCTTCATTTCTAATATGTACTTCAAAAACAGCAGGTTGAGCGTTCCAGAAATGCACACCACTTGGCTATCAGCGCAGCTGGATCTTCTGCTGCTCCCCACATGGTCACAAAGTTGTATTTGCCCCTGGAGTTTCACCCCCAGCATCCTTTGGGTGAGATATTAAACTGAGGTTTCCTCCACTCATCTCTCATAGGGTAGTAAAGATCACACTGCAACTTTCAAAAAATGTCTGGAATAATGCTGGGCTCAAACCCAAACGTTTCCTTCCTGACTAGACTAGTTCCAGTGCTAGAAATTATGAGGGCTGTAGCTGAGTCCAGAATAGCTTCTGCAAGTTTTGTACCAGCAAGTACCTCCTGACTTTGTAATGTGCTTGAGGATGCCATGACTCAAAGCTCTTACAGGAAATCAATTTCTCCTTGATGTTTGTTTTGGGCATATCAGTTGAAGCAGAAGGAACAGGCATTAAACCACTAGCTCTCTCATGTGAATCTGTTGGGGATATCTTAATAGTGGCCGGGGGTCTGTGTCTCTTTATCTGCTGGCGTAGCCCTGAAGGCCTGCTCTGGAAATGACATTGTGGGACAAATTTAGCCCTGTCCAATAATTCATTGTTGATACTGTTAACAGAGACAGGATTGACTTCATGCTCTGGATTGCTGTCTGTCCTCACAGCACCAGAGAAAAGTTGCCCATGGTGATCTAAGATGCAGGACAGGGTTGCTTATCCCACATGTACGGTGTATAAAGCCAGGCCCTCCTCATAGATGTCACATGAATCCTGGGCCATCATGGGTTTAAAAGTTATGAGGATGTGAGGGGGTTTTGTGCAGAAATGTAGCATACAAGAGGACAGAAGAAGCAATGAGTGTTTGTGAGTGGAAAATAAAGTGTTTAACTCTCAGAGGTAATGGCAGGACTGGGTGAATAAAGGGGTGTGCACCTACATGAATGATAACCAGCTGGACAAACTTCATCAAGAGTTGCAAAGTGAAACACTGAGATACTTGGAAAGTAAAGAGAGTTCTGGAGCTCAGCTGACAGATAACAAGAGAGGTCCCCTCTCCTCACCACACATGCTTTATCTTCATGTGGGGTTTGTACAAACATGAGAGAACACAATTTAGTGCAGAGTGTTGCCAAAGACTGGCAGTTTCTTTTGGGTTTTTTTCACAATTGTTGCCAGTTATACAATTACCCTGAAAATTTCAGTTACCACCTGTCCAGTTGAGTTTCCTCAATAGAAGAGACTTGAAGCAGTTCAGTCATGTTTCTGTAGTTTTAGGAGATCTGGAAAGAAAGGGATGAAGATACTAAGTAGTCCAGAATCTAGACTCACTCGACATGTTTCACATCTGGAATCCCTGTAGTAGCATTCTCTGTAACAAGAAATCAGGCCAGTAGGTCATGATGGGAACAGCTGTGCTGAGACAGAAAACAAATCTGTGGGATGATTGTGGCAGGCTCTCCTGGGAGACTCTCTTTGGTAGGAAGTATGCCCAGACAATGTGGTTATCTTTCCCTAGTCACAGAAGAGAAGTCAGGCACCCGGGCCAGAAGAGCTGACTTTACTTTGTTAGTTACATGTAGCTTTCTCTGTCTTCCAGTTTCATTTCACTCTTACCATAACTTCTATAAGAGTGCTTATCTTCCTTCTTCCTGCTGTGGTAGGGACAAGTAAAGAATTAACTATGTAAGAAGCAGCAGTGTATTCTCTATATATCTAGATATCTATCTATAGATATCTAAATATATCTATATAGAGAAATATATATCTATATATCTATATCCTGTCTGAGCATCACAAGAGTAGCTGCCATTCTTGAGATACAAGCTTCTGTAGGATATTGCCCCTGATTTCTTGTTACAGAACATGGTGCTACAGGGATTCTGGATGCACCCAGCACAGGCTTAATCAAATCATGTGCCACAAAAAAAAGATCTATTGTGGAATTGCATCCATAACTCTAGAGTTAAGATTCCAGGAGCCTCAATCTACATTTATTGTTGACAACATCTTGAAGTACCCATCACCCTAATATTTTGGCACCTTCAATGCAAATAATTTGAGACAGCTCAACCAAGGACAGACATCATCCCTCATACTCTTAAAGCTGCAAGCTGTGGGCTTTGATAACTTCTGTTTGGAAAACATTCTTGAACAGATTAATCTGCTGCCTATAGTGCCTGTGCCTTAAAAGTTCAATTCTGGGAATCAGCTGCAGTTGGATCATCCTGTAGGCCGTACTTGCCATACTGGAGGCAGGAAAATAGGTAGCTCCTAAAAGCATGGCACTGGCTTGACATGGTCTTATTAGCCTGTCATACAGAAAATACTACATGTAGTATAGTTTAACTTGGTGGTGGCCAAGGTCTGGATGACCTGTAAGGAAAGTATACAATCCTTTGTCCAGCTGAACATGGAGATGGTATTTTTGGCTTACTGTTTGAGAGTCTGAAGCAGAAACAGATCCACAAAAACTCTGGGATCATAAATAATCACAGGGCAAATTAAATTTACTAAAGGTGAAGTCACACTCCTTGATATTTCCTTAGAACATGTCTTTTAGCAAGCTTCTCTTCAGTATCTTATGTATCTAGATGTAAACACGACCCTACTTCGGCTACATATCAGAAATTACATCATCTGAATTCCCTTTCCATTCTCGGTTCTGCTTTTGACACACTTTGACTTTTTTGCAAAAAACCCTTCTGTCCTGAATCTTCTCAGTCCCAGGAACCCATTTATGAATATTAATGCTTAAAAGATAGAAGCACTGAAAGAACAATGGGGATCTGGGCTGATTGTTTGAACATCAGTCTACATTACCCTTCTCCTTAGGTGTTTCTCTCTTTTGATGGGAGCACAGAGACTCTGACAGTATGTCCACCAAACATATATCCCTCTGGGGTCACCCCCTTTAGTAACTCTTGCACTCATGTCATCTCACTGTGACACAATTGCCTCACAACATTATGTGGTGCTGGCACTTTTCTCTGGCTCCTGTCTCTCCCAAATTCAAATTCAAATGTCAAATTCAAGCCACATTTATTACAGCAACAAAGGGATACTTCACATTGCCTGATGGTTCCTTTCCCTTCTTACCTTCCATGTGCACGCCCACATACTTGCACATACAACATGTAGGCCTCTTCCACCACTGCCTTACAGTTTCAGTAACAGAAGGGGGTTCCCTTGTTTCTGCCATGGGGGAGGAGGGGAGGAAATAATTTTCCAAGGGTACAGAGATAATTTGGTCCTTCTGAAATCCCCAACCTCTCCTCTCTGCCTCTGTTCAGATCTGGGCTGAGATTAAAGAAACCTGAGATGGCCCAGGAGAGAGAACAGCAGAGACTTCTGCCTAAACTGTTTGAATAGCTAATACCCTATCCAAATACTGGCACCTGGGAATCCTTTAATGACTTAGCTGGTACTTTTGGGCAGACTGAATATCTCCTTTCAACAACAAAGGATCTTGGATTATTATTTATTTATCTGACTTCAATCGTCTAAGCAGTTAGAAAGTAACCCTTTCTTGTATTAGGCTGCCAGGCCTCTTCCTCTGGCCTTTCTATTGGACTGGATCCATATGAGGCCCCATTTAACTCTTATATTGGTATAAAACCAGAGTAAACATGTCAATTGACAGTAAAGGTGGCATTTCAGATTTATACCCCATTTTCTGAGAGCAAAATGTATCCCTGCTAATTTGATGAAATCCTAACTATGCATGCTCCCCATTCGGGAAGGTATTGTATGTGAAGTATTTTAAACATTTAATGGATTTATACCCCCAGCACAGCTATTGAAAAGCTAAGTAAGCACTTATAGCCAGGAAAGGGGGGAGGGTGGTGGCATGTCACTGAAAGAAGTGATGGACCACCCTGTTGTGTTTTATATCACACTTTGGGAAACAGTTGCAATCAAGTGGGCTTTTATTGACAGGGCTCTGTCCGGGTGGATTTTTACAGACTCCCACTTGTACCAGAGAGAGATTGCATAAACTGTGGCTTCATGGGTGTCAGCGAAGCCTCACTTAGTCTTTCAATGCCCTGATCTAGACTCATAATCCCTTAAAATTATTTCCTGTCTCTCTCCTGCCCTTCTTTACTTGTCTGTCCTTGTCTGGATCCCTCCCAAGTCCAAATTAACTCCATAAAACACTGATTCATACAACTTCCCCATCACCTTTTCTTGGCTTGGTGTGTTTTCCAATTCTATGATCTCTAAAAGACTAAAAAGATTTATAGCAAAAAAAAAATCCACACAGCAAATGCTGCTACTTCAGAGCTCTTTAACCCTGGGATACCTGGCTTACATCGGTGGAGCACAGAGGCAGTCTCTTGTTACTTTTTTGTATAGCACCTAGTCCAAGGGTCATCATCTCAGGAAGTATCTCTGAGTCCTGCTGAGATGCATGGAAAAAACTGTAGGCAGTGCTAACTGCTTTGCTCTCTGGAGACATCTCTGTGGTCAAACTGACATGTCTCTAGTCCTCCATGCTCCATCCTCAGAGACTCTTGCAACACAGGGATCCTACCACTAACCCAAAAGATTTCAGCCACAGACGTTTTCTGGTGATGGTAGCAGACTCCCTTTCCCCAAACTCTGATTGTCCACACAGCAGCACAGTATGTGGCTGCATGACAAATACGCTGGCCCTAGATTCTGTACTCACGGCCTTGTGCAGGACCTCCAAGGCAGTTAGGTTTGTCATATAAACTTTTGGGACATAGTGTCTCTCACAGTAGACCACAAGCAAACCGCAGCACATCCAGCTCTAGCAGTAAAGTTATCTTGTAATGGAGTTTTATGGTAGCTAGGGTCAGGAGGGACCTGAACAAATCATCTAGCCTTACCCCCTGCCACAGGCAGGAATGAATGCTGGGTTCACAAGACCCCAGACAGGTGATCATCCAACCTCCTCTTGAATTTGCCCAAGGTAGGGGCAAGGACCACTTCCCTGGGAAGTTGGTTCCAGATTTTGGCCCCCCTAACTGTAAAATATTGCCTTCTGATCTCTAACCTAAACCTATTCTCTATAAGTTTATTACCATTGTTCCTTGTCACCCCAGGTGGTGCTGGGGACAAAAGGGCTCTACCTATTTGTTGATGAGTTTGTAGGCAGCCACCAGGTCCCCCCTCAGCCTCCTCTTGCTGAGGCTAAACAGGCTCAGGTCCCTCAGCCTCTCCTCATAGGGTCTGTCCTGCTGCCCTCTCACTAAGCGGGTGGCCCTCCTCTGAACCCTCTCCAGACTGGCCACATCCCTTTTGACGTGCAGTGCCCAGCAGCAGGTCTAGTGCTGATGTTAAGAAACTCATGTTGCCAACATAGCAAGACATGAAGCAATAAGGGAATAATATTCTCGAGAAGGATTCTTCTTCCCATAAGAGCACTAGATGTAAAAGTGCTTCAGTTCTCACAGCTATCATCATCATTAGGGGGCCAGTATAAAATATTTCCTTGGCACGGACCTTCTAGTTGTCAGAGAAGTCATCTCTGCACAGAAATCTCTTGAAGTTCTGGAGCTGCTGGACTGATCGTTCTGGGACTTCTTTGTTTCAGCGCCCAGCTTGACTGATTTCAAAATATGGAACCACTTAGTGATTCCTTTTCATTTGATCCTAGCTTTACTTCAGTCACAGTTAACCCAGAATCATGTCTTGGGAACACAAGATCGTATATCTTTGAAGTGATAGGATGCTGTTCACAGCTGTGTGAACTTCACTGAAGACAGGCTGAAGCTGCAACCTTGCTCAAAGCTTTATCCATTTTGTGTGTGCATCCTAACATAAACAGGAGCTCTGGTGAGCTACAGAGCTGATGAGAGGCTGGCAGTTCCCTCTTGAGTGAACAAAGTGAAATCAGAAACCACATAAGGGTTAAAAGTCTCATATCATAGCAGGCAGAAATGACTAGCAAAGCTCCCATTGATTTCTTTGAATTTACCCAAAGAGTGGGACCCTCGGTCCTGAGAATGATGCAACAGCAAAAATGGAGGGTAAGGCAATTGTACAAATGTGTGTACTTAGTCTGGCATGGAGAGACAACTAAACAAACCCATGGATCGATGGGAGGATAGCATGGAGAATGTGAGAAAGTCACAAAGGCCAATGAGGTGGTGGTTCGATCAGAGCTACTATGAAAGAGATTTGCCTTTGAAGGGAGGGGCATAGAATGAGGCTGTGATAGCAGTAGCATCATTCTCCCCAAAAAGGTGCCTTTCTACAGTGCAGACCTATCTGAATTCAAAGGGACAGAGGGTTTTCTCCCAGGTTATTTGCTTTGAGAGTCCGGGTCCCATATAGCTGAGCCGGTAGGGAGCCGCGCTCCCGAGCTGCGCAGCGCGAACAGAGCGCGCCGGCGTTTGCGCAGGCGTTCGCGCCGGCGGGCGGGCTGGGAGGGCCAGGAGTGGGACTCCTGTACGGGTAGGATGTAGACACCACACAGGTCTACAAA
>NW_017728943.1:82329764-82341215 GCF_001723895.1 Crocodylus porosus
TGACTAGCTGCCTTGCATGCCCTATAAATCCTGCCTTGTAAACATTCCTAGACTTTCTACCCCACGGAGTAGCCCCCTCACCCATGCAAGAATGTCAAGCAGGTAATTCCTGCCACGCAAACATTCAAAGTATTAGATTGGGGAAGGGGGAAGGTTTGCAGGAGATCTTTTTTGTTTTGTGTTTCAGTGCAGTATTAAAAAAGGACCCTCTTGTGTGCTATAAACATGTAATAAATAGCAATACATTGTCATTCTTGGTCTCTTCTTCCATTGGTTCTAGACTGAGATTCAGACCAGTAAACCCTAAGGGGGAGAGAAAGGAGGTTTCTTCTTCACATTTGATGAACCCATCTGATTTTTTTTTTAATCTTCATTTTTCTCTTTAAAACTCATTGTTTCCTGAAGGTTTTTTTTATTCTCTAGAACACATTTGGGCTAGACAGAGGGAGCCATCCTTTTCTCAGTCCCTGAATATGGCAAACAGATGTGGAATATGTATGAGGGACAATGTATATGGACTGAATGTTTCATTGTTAAGGAGCTAGATCATAATTAAAGGGACTGGAGAAATTGGTCAGGACAGCAGGCTTGTAAAAGTGGAAAGCAGGGAGGCAGTAAAGATGGAAGGTTTCTTTGGGCTGCTCTCAGACAGGAAAAGCTTGGTAAACACTGCCCTCTTTGTTCCACAAATAAGAACGCAGCCTCCTTCCTCTCCCTATTCCTAATCCCAGTTGAGGAACAGGCCAAGGAGATGGCAGCAGTTCAGCGTTGCCTGTTAAACCTTTGTGGAAAGCAGGTGCAAGTCAGGGGTACATACAGTTATGGGAGAGGCATAGCAAACCTTTACAAAAGGAGCTGTTACAAACATGGGCACAAGAGCGCTTGTGCCCTTGCAAACATCAGTGCAAGGATATTCTGACCTTCTATAAGATCATCAGAATGGCACCCGTTTAAAACCCATTTTTGGTTGCTTGTTTTTTTGTTTTGTGGGTTTTTTTGCTGTTTTTATTTTAGGAAGCCTTAGCAATTTGAAGCCCCTTTCATTATAAGGGGTTATTTTAGGCCTTGAACATGTGGGTGTATAGTGAGATCCTCACACACAAGCCCTCACCTTTCAGAAGGACTCTAAGTACCTGTGAACATCAGCAGTGGAATTACTAGCTTCCCCAAAGACCATTCCAGCTGTGCTGGAGCCTGCTCTTCTCTCCCTCCAAGTCATAGGGAAGGTAGTAGCAGCAAGGTCACAGTTTGCATTTACCACACTACCTGCAGCGATGCCTTAGTAACAGGCAGTGAAGAAGGGAGGTGCCAGAGGCTGATAGAAAACTTCTCACATATAGGAATAAAAGGAAACGATCATGAGCTGAGCATATATGGGCAAAGAGGAGCTAAACACAGCACCTGATGTCATGGAAGGGTCTGGAGATTAGCAGGGCTGCCTGACCAGGAATCACACAGCTGCCGTACCTGGTTCATACGTGCAGGTGCCGTAGAGGTACAGAGAGCATCTCTCTTTCAAGAACTAGATGAACAGGAAGCAAGGAAATGAGCTAAATATTTGGGGAAAGAGACAAATTGTACCTAGTGGCAGCTGTTCTTTAAAGGGTGGGCTATGTAAATGCCTTGGGGCCTCATGCACCGGCCTGAGACTCCTCTCCCCAGAGAGGAACTCGGTTGGGTCAGAACATTGCTCCCTACAGGAGGTATGTTTATTTTTGCACAGCGCTTGTTGTTTCCTTTGAAAAACATCCCACTGCTCATCTCCAGTATACTCTGACCTTTCAACCAAGTGAGGTTTCCCCTCGACATCGGTACACATCTGTCTGTCTCTGCACATCTATCTGCATCAGAGAAAAAAAAAGTATTCCAAATAAACCATACTGTAGAGATCCACTGCTCAGACCCCAGACAGAGGGGTGCTTCTGGATCTACTCTGCCCAACAGCTGCTGATGCAACCCAGGTTGTTGTTCCATGTGCTTTGTAATATACAGAATTGGGTCTGTACCTGGAAGCATTTGGGGGCAAAAGTTTCCCTATCCGGAACAGTTCCCATATTGTGCAGCACCTGGTACGCTGACAATGCTCTACCTTTATTATTGTGGTCCTCAGTTCTTCAAGGAAATAGGATACATGATGATAAAGGATGAATAACTGCCAGGAGAAGCAGACTGCTTGCCAGCCCCATGAATTCTCTATTGTGCCTAGTGATGCTGCTGCTCCAACCATCATTCAGTGAGGAGCTAATGAAAGGTGACTAGTCAGTCCTTCTAATCAGTGGCCCTCTTTTCTGTTCCTTTGGTCTCTACCCTCTGCTTTCCTCTTTCTTATCTTATTTCCTCTGTGTTTCCTACCTCTCTCTGTCTCCCCACTTTTTACCCTTCAGGTCTGAGGCAATGTGCTTCATTGGGCTTGTCCCCCACATGCAGGGGCATGTGCTTCCAGCAGCATAAATAGTAGGAGAGCAAATTTGTGCTGCTACTTTTTCCACAGCACACACCCCTGTGCATGCGCTTTGGTGCAGGGCAAAATAGCCTGCTTTGGGCAAACTGCTCTTTTTGGAGGACTGAGCCTTGGTGTCTGGTGGTGCACACTCCTCTAGCATGCACCGCACTGCTTTTTTTTTGCAAAATTTTTTTTTGCTACCAGAATTTCCCAATAGCAAGTTTTGCTCCTGCATTGCAAATATGGAGTGCAGGACATGTTTTAACATTTCAGGCATGCGGTTTGCAGCACCACAAACTGCACGTGCCTGCACGTCTGGATCTAGCCATTATGTTTATTCCCTGTAATTCACTTCTGCTGGCCGATCTGCCATAGCTGGAGGCCCATAGCAACTTTGGCACTGGCTCCCACGTGGGATCCAGTAACCTTGGCAAAAGAATTGATTACAGCCTGGAACTGAAGGTTTCCTTATAGGGTCCTGAAGGAACACTACAGAGCAGGGGAGAACAAAGAGGAATAACAGCTGAGACTAGTTAGCATTAATTTGTAGGAATTAAAGTTTTGGTCAGAGAACTGAAGCTTCATGAGCAGCACTTAGATGGCTTCCAGTTCTGCTTGCTGTCTGCTTTGCCCAGGGCAGTGGCTGCAGTAGCAAGAGGACATTTGTATATACACCAGCCAAGCCACAGTGTCTCCCTTCCTTTCCACCACACTGATACCTTTGCCTACAGCCCCCTGCAGCAAAATGTCACCCATCAGGATCAAGGATATCTGGATCCTCTACCCATTTTAAGTAAATGTCACCTCAGGAAGTTAAAAATAGGTTTCTAGCATGTGCTGTCCATGCCAGTGATTGTGGGTAGGGCAGTGGCTCAACCTTTTTGGACTCTAGTTACCCCTTATTAGATTTGAGGCACTCATCAGTGCCTCTTTAACTTTGGCACCCCACCATAAATTTTGTGAATTGAGTGGCATCCAGTTTCAAAAACTAACTTTTACATTACAGTGCTTGCTTTGAGGGTAGGGCATCACCCAGGCAGGGACAAGACTGGGCCTGAACTTATCAGTCCATCTTGTCACACCTCCTGGTACCCTTCAAAGGATCTGACTGCATCCCAGGGTGCTGTGGCACCCTGGTTGGGAATCAATGTTATAGGGCATTATAAAGAGGCAAAATCATCACTACTGTCATTTTTATAGTGTCATAAGTGCACCTCAGGCAGGAGCCCCAAGGAACTGACAGTCTAAATAAGACATGAAAAAAGACTAGGAACAGAAAGAGACATGTCTTCAGGGCCTTGTCCCCAGAGCAGTCACATCAGTAAGTGATGCTTGTTTCACGCAGGGGGTTGGAGTAGTAGGGGTAAATTTGTCTTTCTTCCCTATGAGAGAGGAAGTAGGCAGCACTGGGGCAAAGAGCAGGGTAGAAAGTGGGTCAGAAGAAGGAATTTGTGGAGGTCATTAAAAAAAGTGAAACTGCTAGTCACACATGGCTTGGGAGCCACCCCTGAGCCAGCAGCTGTACTTCTTGACCTTTTATCTGAGATCCAAATAGTATCACAGGAAACATGGAAGGGGCCTCCTGGGCCATCAAGTCCAGGCTCCTGAACTGGTGACCAATCATTAAACACAGGAATTCCTCAAATCACCACCATGAATACTTGCACACAGTTACGAGGAACAGTATCTGAAACACCCACCATAATGCCCTTTGACATGCCCTAAGTGAAAAAAAGGGAAGACGAGCACTGTCAATGGCCTGCTGCTGCAACAACAGGGAAGCAGCTGGTTAATATATGCTCATATCCTACAAAAAGGATCCTGCCTGTTCCACACTGCAGAGGAAGGCAAAATCCCCACAGTCTGTGTGAATCTGACCCAGGGGAAATATTTCTTCCAGGGAATCAGTTTAGGGATCTGATTCTGCCTTTTCTTTATTGTTTTATCATAATACCTGGAGGCATCAACTGAAATTGTATGATCTGCATTACTACTGCACCAGGACCCCACTGTACCAGCAGAGCGAGGACCAAAGAAGACAGCCCCTACCCAAGAAAGCTCACAAGCTAAATAGGCAAAAGAGATGAAGCATTGGATAGAGAATGTGTTATCCTTTTCATTTTCCAAGTGGGAAACTGGCACACTGAAGGGTCAAGTGACTTGCTGAGGGTCATAGAGTAAGTCTACAGCAGAACCAGGACTTGAACCCAACCCCCCGAGACCCAATCCAGTGCTCTCATCGCTTCTTATGTCAGAGATTGTGTCCCACTTTTGCACAGAGGGGGCTTCCTGTTGTAATGGGAGTTTGTAGGAAAGAGTCTATGAGACCCTCTTGCTCCAGGGCACAAACCAGCCGTAGCTGACTGGAGTTAACAAGAAACAACCTTTCTGGACAAGGTATTTCTTAATTGTTCCCTCAGGGATTTTATGACAATAGCTGATGCTGACCACAGTTGGGGAATGGGACAGTGACTAGATAGACTGCTGGACTGATCTAGTCAATTCCTGTGTTCCTGTGTCCTTCTACCTCTCACCTCTGACTGTAACAAGTGATCCCCCACTGTGACAGCCCCCAGTAGCATTACAGGGAATATCTGGGGACAGGAAAACCAGAGACTTAGAAGGAGACTGGGTGCTATCCAGGACATGTGTTCTGGATGCTGTACTGCGCATCCTCTTCAGGCAGAACTTGTCTGGCTCTGTCACTGCCTGGAAATAGCTGGGTGATGGTCTGGAATACGGGAGACACAAACAGCTTGTTTTTCTAGCAGTTGAAGTGGTTGCAGCTACTTGCTGTCCTGCAGGTGGGCAGTGGGCACTCAGTTGATGACTCATGAAGCCATTAATTTGCCACTGTCATCACAACTGTTAGAGGTCCATTCCTGCATCCACTCAGTAAACAGAGACTCATCACCACAAAGCAAGAAGCTTCACTGGTCCTCCATCAGCCCAGGGAGCCAGCGAGCTGCTTGCTGAAAGCTGCCTTCTGTTTGCTTTCAGCCGTGTCAATATTGACTGAGTGAAGTTCCACCTTTGCCCAGCTGGAGCATGACGGCTTTGCCACTTTTGCACTCGATGCCCCCAGAGTGCAGCACTAACATTAGGAGGTGATGAGTGACCAAGCTGGCCTGACAAATGAGAAGAGATCAGCAAACAGAGAACAGCAAACACTTCATGGGAGGGCCAGAACACCTGCTGGGAAGATGTTCTTTTTGACAGGTATCAGGTGGCATAGGTGGGCTTCACAGCTGAGGAAAGTAGTCTCAGGCACAGGTAGCCAGTGAGATGCTGAGGTGGTACTGGTAAGTAGTGCTGTCCCTTTGATGTAGTCCAGTTACTGAAGTCAGTAGTTAGGTTTCTCATTTCAGCCATCCTTTGCCTTGTCAGGAACGACTTCTGATAACTTCTCCTTGTTCCACAAGTTTACAGCCTGCTTCCCATTCTACATGACCACTTTCAATTATATAACGGGGTTAAACAAAACTAATTATTCTAACTGGCATGTCTCTGCTTCTTTTCCAAGCCTGAGGAAGGGTACTTCTTGCTGAAAAGCTTGTCTAACATCTGTCCCCACTCTAGAATTGGTCCAGTAAAAGTTATTATCGAACAAATCTTGCATATTCCCTAGACCATAACAATTACAACAACATTACTAACAGGGGAGTTACACCCATAGGGCTGTACTGCACTGATGTGAAAGATTCAGCAGCTCTGGGGGTGAGAAAGAGAAATAGAGCCCAAGAGCCATACTAACAAGACAGATACAGTCCTATGGGTAGGGGAGTAGAAGGTCCGAGTGTGCGTTAGCAGGACAAATGTTATCACAGGCTAGAAGAAGCAGTTTGGAGGGGAATAAACTCCACACTGCAATTAAAATTGTTGTTTCTCTCTCCCCAGAGGTGAGAGGCAAATAAACAATGAAGTAGTAAGTGAGGAGAAGAAAGAGACAAAATTTAAGTAAGGAAATAGGATGGCCCAAGCAACTAGCGAGGAAAATCTAGGCACAGCTCAGCTGCCAAAAGCAGAGTGAACTGGGTCAACACGGCAGAAAAAGGTTGCAGCAGCCAATACGAAACACAAACGGAGCTTTGACAAAAGTTTTGGCAATAAGGATGCAGAAGAAAAGGTTAGTTTAATAGAAGTAGTAAAGGAGGAACCTGGAGAGAGCTGTTGCAACAGGTAAACTGCATCCAAAACTTAAGCCTTGAAAACCTACTTTAAAACTTCAATTTACTGAAAATCCAAGTGGCCAGGAGACCTTAGGAGCAGTACTGTTTAAAAGCCTCCAGTGTTCTTCAGGGGTGTCGATTGTAGCTGTGTTGGTCTAAGGACATAGGGACACAAGGTTCTTTGGGTAAATGTGATATCTTTTATTAGACTAACTAAATAGTTGGAAAAATTGTTCTTTGCAAGCTGGTGAGGGAGCACTTAGAGCGTCTGAATGTCTTCAAGTTGGCGGGAAAGTACTGATGGAACTGGCTGGAGTCATTGTGGGACTGTTGTAGCTGAAGACTCACAGTGCTCAAGATAGGTCCCAAAAGTCTGAAAAGGGGCCAATTTGGTGCCAATCCTTACAAAGGGGAGGAGGGACGATCTGGGAAACTATAAGCCAGTCAGTTTGACCTTGATACCAGGTAAAATTTTGGAAAAAATTATCAAGAATTCCATTTGTGAGAGACTGACAGAAGGCACGATGCTAAAGAATAGCCAACATGGTTTCAGTGTGGGCAGGTCATGTCTGACCATCCTTGTCCCCTTCTACAATCAAGTAGCAAACTGCTTAGATGTGGAAGATGTGGTTGATGCCATATGCTTGGATTTTAAAAAGGTCTTCCATATGGTCTCTCACGATGCTCTTATAAGAAAAACTGGGGGATTGTAGTCTGGCAGAGTCCAAGGTCAGGTGGGCTGGGAACTGGCTGAGGGGTTGAACCCAGAGAGTGTTAGGGGACAGGTCTGTATCACCTTGGCAGGAGGTGGCTAGTGGTGTCCCGCAGGGTTCAGTTCTTGGACCCGTGATGTTTAACATTGTTATCAACAATTTAGATGAGGATATGGAAAGCATGCTGCCCAAGTTTGTGGATGATACAAAGTTATGGGGAAAAGCAGTCACACTAGGGGATAGGATGCAGATCCAAATGGACCTGGACAAGCTGGAAAGGTGGGCAGAACGGAACTGGATGCAGTTCAATAAGGATAAATGCAGAGTGCTTCATCTGGGGAGAAGTAACCAGTGACATGAATACAGGTTAGAAGGAGATGTCATGGCCAGCACTATGGCTGAAGGGGACCTTGGAGTTATGGTTGATCACAGGATGAACATTAGCCACCACTGCAATGCTGTAATCAACAGAGCTAACAGCATACTGGGATGCATTAGCCAATGTGTCGCAAGCAGGGCTAAGGAAGTGATACACAGCCTTGGTGAGACCCCAGTGGGAGTATTGTGTCTAGTTCTGGGCACCACACTTCAAAAAAGATGTGGAGAATCTTGAAAGGATCCAGAGAAGGGCCACAAGAATGATTAAGGACCCAGATGACAAAACTTATGAGGAAAAACTAAGGGATTTGGGACTGTTCAGCCGGCAAAGATAAGACTGAGGGGGGACTTGGTGGCCAGCTGTAAGTATGTAAGGGGTGAATATCAAGACTGGGAGAAAAACTATTTAGCAGGGCACCCCAGGGGAAAACAAGCAGCAATGGCCATAAACTGTTAGAGGCTGGTTTCAGGTTGCCTGGGGTCCTGACTGGCCTAGGGGTGGGCCAGGGCTATAAGAGCCAAAGGTCCTGGGGGAGGACCACACCTGAGAGGGGAAAATGGATTCAGGGAGCTACATAGCCGAATTCAGGCAGTCTCCCTGCCGTCATGGAGGGATCATGTAGGGGTCCTGGTAGAAGGATTCTGGGGCCCAGAGTGGAGCTGGTGACTATGGGAACATTGAGATGCCATCAGCGAGGCTTGGGCTGCGGTGTAGGGGAGGAATGGAGCTGCAGATAGTGCCCCCTAATGGTGGGGCAGAAAATGGGCAGCCTCCTGCTTAACAGCTCTATTAATTCTTTAAGATCAAGGCATGGTGGGCGAGAAAGCAGGCTGTTAGCCCAAGAACAGGTGGGCATGCCACGCAGAGATCAGCTCTGAGACAGCCCCCCCGTTACAACCCCCAAATACCTTCTTTGATATTCTGCTAATAAAACTGCTGCTAGTGACCCAAACACCAAGACTGGCCACAGGCCGCTTTTTCTACAAGTCACCAGGTGTGGGGATTGAACCTCATGAGAGAAACATACCCAAGCCACCAGAGGGCTTTTCAAGGAAAATAACTTTTGTCTCAGTGGGGCTAGGCTCGTTGAGAACAAATGGAAGATTCTTCTCCTGTTACATGTTTCTCTCCAGGGTGATTTTATATTCCAGTTGACGGAGGAGAAGACCATGATTCTACCATATGCCCCTGATTTGAATTTTTTAAGGTTTTTTTTGTGAATGGTTCTCCCCCAGAAGCTACTAAGGCAGAAAAGTATACAACCAAGGCCCCATTTGGTAGTGCTCTCTGAAATAATGAAATGGCTGAGAAAGTCCCACCCCAGCTGGCTGGGCTGACAGCCCCAGGCAGATAGCAGCTGCACTGGCCTGCCTCCCAGGAGCAGGGTGGACATGATCAACCAACATCTGTTCCCCTTTAATCTCTTGTTCCTTTGTGTTTTGGTTTGGAGCTCTTCTACATAATGAGTTACACTCTCTGGCTCATACACAGCCCCTGCCCTGAACTGCAATTACCTGGGACCAGGCTGGGAACAGAAGGGTCCTTCAGTGTTTCGCAGCTACACTTGGGCTGCCTGAGCTATGCTACTGCAGGTGTACCTCTGCTGCTTGTAACTTCTCTCCTCTCCAGCAGTGTTCCCAAGCTTCTTCATAAGAGCTCACCTGCAAAGAGCTGCATAGTTAATAATGTTTCTGTTCATCTTCTTGATCTCACTGTTTCTAATTGTTCTGGTTATGAGGTTCATGTCAGAACAACCTTCCAGGCTTCCTTTGATTTGCACCCTATTATGCTGCTATGATCACACCTGCAGTGTCTCTGCCTTGAAGTGCTGAAGGGTTTAACTACTTGCGTGTGCCATTTAGTATATTCCATTGCATTATCAACCCAGGGAAGAGGAGAGGACATTGAATCCTAAAGAACCTGTGCTTGTTCAGCTTCTGCTCCTGTCTCCAGCAGTTCAGTGAGACACATTGGAGAGGAGCCAAAGATGGCACCCCAGTAAGAGGAAAGCATTTGTCACAGATATCCTTTAAAGTCCTCTTCCATTTAACTCCCTACTGGCGTAGCTCACAAAGGAGCATCTGGAGCTGAGATTTGAAAGATGAAGATTTCTATAGCCTCTACAGGAGGCGTTGGAGGAAGTAGGCCTTTCCCTCTCTAAACAGGATATGAAATCTCAGGCCATCCTATAATTTCTAGCTTGCTTGGCACCTGGTGTCCTTGTAGGGTCAGGGAGACTAGGATACAAGAGCTTTGGCCTGCATCACCAGTCTTTCTTCAGAGGGAGGGGCATGTGCCTGGATCACTGCCTGTATTCAACATAGAAGCAGTTACCTGGGAGCAGAAGTACTCAGGGGAGCTGAACTCTGAGTGGAAGTACTCTAGCAACTGTTCACATACAACACCCTGCTGTGGAGTCTGAAGCAGCAGCACCTGGTAATACCCTGTATGGGAAACCATTTCAGATGGAAAGGGAACATCAGGAATACACAGTGGGACAGATTTCAGAGGCCAGTGAACCCGGACCAACTCCAAAGAGTTGTGAAATGACCTTTCCACATCCAGCTGTAAAGCAAAGCTGGCAGGATCCATGATCCCAAATCTCAGAGCAGGACAGAATGGATTAAACATGGAGCCCAGAGCATAAAGGGCTGTAATCTCTAGCCACACCAACCCAACACTGTCTCTGACTGACCTGAGGTCTGCTGCTCAGGTGGATTCACTTTAAACAGGAGAAGAGATGGCATAATGGCCACTTGAACCTAGATGAGACAGGTGTGCACTTATGGAAGGCTAGATCACTGTGTTGTTCACACATCTGAAAGATGGGGGCAGGCTTCTGGTCTGAGAGCAGCTTTTCCTCAGTCCCTGTTGGATATGCATCCCCAGTGAAGAACTAAAAGATACTTTGACAACATTTCCTGCCATCGCCTAAAAGATGCCTAAAAGATACAGGCGTCTCAGCTACACAAAGCTGCTCCCTCCGAGCCTCTCTGCAACCCCAAGGAGGCCATTGTTGCTTTTGAGTGGATGCTCATGAAGCAATCAAGGGTCTGCAGGTCATGGTTCAAGGATGCATCCCTTCTCTCTCTCTCTCTCTCTCAATCTCCATGGTTGCATTTTTTACAGGGCTGGTAAAAACAAGATGTGATGAGTTCAAGGGAAAATCTTGAAGTGTCTCCCAGGAAAACAGCCTGTGGGCAAGGACCCTACAGAGCCAGGAAGGAACTGCCTAGAAAAATAAACAGCCACCCAGCTGCGACTTCCCCTGAACATCTCCCACCCCTCCCATTTGAGAACAGTTTGTTTCTCCCTCTCTTTTCTCCATGCAGATCAAACTCATGAGTGCACTGTGGGACACTCTGTAGAGCCTAGATGCAGCACTGCAAGGCTGGAACTTGGAGGAGGGAGGTGCTGGGACCCTACCCCAAGTTGTGGGATTCTCATCTCTAGCCTAGTCCCCTTCAGCCCCTGCACCTGCCTGTCTTTCTCTAGCCTAGTCCCCTTCAGCCCCTGCACCTGCCTGTCTTTGCAGAGCCAACTGCTACAGCTTGTAGGTAGTGGAAAAAGAGACACCTAAAAATACAATTCAACATAAGGCGTCGAGTGGGTAAGGTAACTAGTAGGGTGAACGTGCTGGACTTTAGGAAAGCTGATTTCAGTGAACTCAGGCGATTAGTGAAGGACGCACTACAGAGTAGTAGTTTTGAAATGATGGGAGCCCAAGAAGGGTGGCTGTGCCTTAAG
>NW_017728943.1:82346389-82356267 GCF_001723895.1 Crocodylus porosus
ACTCTGCAGAAAAAAGGATTGGGCCCTTTACAGCTTCTGCAACGAGAAACCTGACTTTTTTTTTCCAGCAGAGCCTGCCCACCTCTCCCACACCCAAGGGCAAGCTGCTGTGGGGGGAGCCCAGTCTTTTCCTCCATAACAGCAGCACCCCCCCTGCCCTGGGCTGCCCAAGTGGGCTGCTAATGGGCCAGGATTGGGGAAGAGTTGGATTAGGCCAGGTGCTGCCTCCAAGCTGGTGCAGCACCAGGTCTGTTAGCAGCCTACCCAGGCAGCCCCACAGGGCACCACCATCATGGAGGGAAGGATCAGAGCCCCCCCACAGCTCAGGGACTGCTTGGCCCATCAGCACCTCACCCTCTGGCCACAGGCAGGCTCTGCCAAAAAAAAAAAAGGATCAGGCCCCTCCCTGTAACAGTGATGGAAACCCCTAAATTGAAATGGCAGGTTTCAATTAAAAACCCACCATTTCAATTTAGGGGGCACAGAACGCTAAGGACTAAACCTCCCTCATGTGTACAAATCCCCCCTTTTATGGCACCATAGATGGAATTCAAATCTGTGCACTAAAAGTCTGAGAGCCTTCAAAGGCTCAGATCTGCCACCCTGAACCATTCAGAAGTTTCAAGGTGAGAATAATTTGTTCCCCTTGCTCAGAGCCAGCAGTTTCTACACAGAATTTTGCTATGGCTCAAACATGACTTCAGGCTTGAATCTGTGACAAGTTCTATAGCAAAATTTACTTGATGTTATTATGTGTAACAAGAATCTGATAGTGCTGGGCTGTGGATCTTGGTGCTAATGCTCTTAAGATGTGGATTCTGCCGTATCCAGAGATTGCATGCCCTGTGGTACAGACCCCTTGGCTTCAATATAAAAATTATAGTGCCTGCACAAGCCTATAGTCAGAGCATGTCGGTAACCCTGGACATGTCTACACATGCATTTAAGCAAGCCTAAATTTAATGTGTGTTAACTTACTGTTTGTTAAGTGGGTTTAGGCAGGCATCTACACGTGCAGGCATTAAAATGCATTAATACTGTGTGTGTAGACTGACTTAGGACTAAAGGTAGTCCCAAGTCAGTCCACATATACACAGCCTTAATGTGCTTTATGATGTGTCTGCAGATTCTCTAATGAACTTTAACTGTTCATGCCTAAATTTAGGTGTGGGCCCCCATCTGCAAATCAGTCTTCTAGGGGAAGAGGGTATGGATTATCCTTTCTTTTTCCCTAGAAGATAAGCCATCATTGGTGCAGGGTAGTGCTTTAACTGGAACATTAAAAGTACCAGCTTTCTATTCCCTTAAATGGAGGATTAAAGGGAGAAAAAGTGGTCTCTATTCTCTGCATCAGTGCTGTCCCTCTGAGGTCAATGTGATGACACAAGTGTGACTGCCTCTGAGATTCCCATGCTCTATGACACTGAGGGTGTGCACAGTAGAGGTGCGATTCCAGCACAGCTGGACATATCCAAGATAGCTAAAATTCATCTACCATGAATACCAATAACAGAAAGGTTGTAGAAACTAGACTTCAATGCAAGCTAGCTGTTCACACAGCCGGGGCCCTGGACAGCCTGCACTGAAGCCCATTCTGCTGTGGCTTCACAACTGTTTCCACTTGAACCACAGATAGAAACCAGCTCAGGTAGGGCTGCTAGTGCTGCAATCCCACCTCTGAGTGCGTGGTAAATGATCCACCTGGTCCTTCTTCAGGACTCTGCTCAGTAGTGGGCACTTTAGGTATTGTAGAGGACCAGAACCTTTTACAAGGCTCTTTGATGGCCTTATATCACCCCAAAATCTTTGGCAAATGCCTGTGCTGTTTTTTAACCAAGTGAATCCCAAATCCTGTGCCATTGGGAGGTAGGCCTATGGTAGCTAATTTTCTCCTGGGGATTACCTGAGCTGATTCTACTTCCAGCCAGAAGGTTTAGCAGAGATCAAAAGCCAATTCACCCTTTTACAGTTCCATGGGCTCTCTGAGGCCATGAAGGAAACCTTGCACTGCCATCTGCAAAAGCCACTGTGCTTCCATGCCAGATCAGTTACCTATCACTGAAGAGAGGCAGGTGGACCAATGGACAGGGAGAGCAATGGGCAGGTATTTGTTAAGAGAGGTCAGGGATTGCCATGCAAAACTGAGGAAGAATGGCTTACCATGTGGCAAGCTCTAAGTCCAGTCTCAGACTCAAGCAGTAGAAAGCACTGATGAGAATAGAGGTAGGAGCACTAGTTCTGCAGGGAGCTCTGAAATACTCTAGCCCCATAGACATATCCCAGTTGCAGTCATAAATTAGGTAGTCTAGTAATATAGACTATGCTTGCCAAAACAGAAACTGGATACTATGCCAGGGCCTGTAAGGGGTGCACCACCAGGCAGTGGTAATCCAGGCAGCATGGGATCTCTTAACTATGAGATGGAAAGCAGCTCTACAGAACATGCCCTCCTCACATTTTATCACCATCTTCAAGCACTTGGAGCTGGCCCAGACCTTGTTTCACCTCCCTGGAAACAAGATGATTACATTTGCCCCTTCGCTCTCTACTCTGCTTTTTACTGGTCCATGGGAAGATAGAGAGTATATTTCCCATCCTATCTGGCTGAGGGAACACCCTGTATGTTCCTCACTTCAGCTCAAAACATGCTGACCCCAGAGCTTGTGCTCAGACATCAGCTGTTCTTTATACCACTCCCCATAAACCTAGGTGCAGCTGACTAGAACTAGATTCTCATATGTTGCTCTGATGCTGTCTGTGTAATATGAGGTTTGAAGGAAAGACAGACACTAACCTTGTGAAAGTGCTGCAGCTTTAGACCTGCACGCTTAACTCAGCCTTTAGCATTGGCCCTGTGTGATCCCGCCAACTACGTAAGTTCCCAGGCTACTGAATTTGCTTTTTGTCCTGAGGCCATAACTTGTGTTCAGGGCTCCCTGAGACATTGCCTCCCCCTACCCCATCTGGATTCACACTTACCTCAGGTTCATTACTTCAGAACTTCCTCTTCATAGCTATAGGACTCAGGTTGAATGTAAGAGAGAGATGGAAACCAACCAGCTAGGGGATGTATACAATTAGCCTAAAATTTGAAGAATTAAACAGGGCAGATAAACTCTGCAATGTTCACAGCAGGTCTTAGGGTCTTCAGGGCTAAGAATGGAGAGTAACTTGATGCTAAACACATAATGAGGGGCACAAGTAGGCCAAGAACTTATTATGATCAACAGGAAAGGCAGATCTTCATGCAATCAGAGGCTGCAAACATGAACCCAGGCCTACAGATCCAGCTCAGCTGGGACTGGGGCTCTAGTAACCAAATCCTGAAATCCACAAATAGAAGAAATCCATTATGTCAGGGAGGCTGATACAGAAAGAAATTTTCTACTGCTTTGTCCAATCTAATTTCAGAAGTCCCAGGTGATGACGCTTTCACTCTTTCACTGGGAGAATGATCATCTTATCATAATGTCATTCTCCCCACTTATCTCCACCATGTTTGTGGTGTTCATCCACTTCTCACAACCTGCTCCCAGGAGCCATGAGCTCCCTGTGAACTCTCTGGGGCAGAGAACAAATATCTTTCACTTGCTTATACCATGCTTGCCACAATGGAGACTTGAACTTCAGCTGGGGTTCTGATATTCTGTAAGCATGTAAATCAGGGGTAGGCAAACTCCAGCACAGGTGCCAGAGCATGGCACATAAAGGCATTTTGCTTGCCACATGCAGCTTGGGGCAGACAATGGGGAAGAGGCCAGGGCTGCACTGCCACAACAAGGATTGGGACCCTTGCAGCTACCCCACCATCTGCCCCTAGCATATCAATGTCTTACAAGTGGAGGTTGTGGGTGTTTTTGGCATTCCAGCCCAAAATGTTGCTGGTCCCTGGTATAAATAATGATATCTTACAGTCTGATAACTCACAAGTAAGGCAGATTCAACAAAAGTGTCAGCATTGTTTACCAATCTCCACCAATTATTCTAAATTGTGCTTCCTTTTATTATAGAAAGAGCTGGAAGCAACTCTGAGAGAGCATCTAATTCCCAAGGCAGGCCCAGTTGTGTTTGTACTATACCCAAACCAATCTTTGTCTAACATGTTCTTGAAAACCTCCAGTGATGGAAGTTCCAGTACTTCACTATCCTTACAGTTGGAAAGTCTTTATAATGTTTAACCTGCTTTTTTGCTGTCTAAGCTCATTATACAAAACAGTTTCCTCTCTAGCAAGGGTGTTTACACCCTTTTGGAGGCTGTTATTGTGTTCTGCATCAATCATTCCTTAGGGTGGCAAACTAGACAGATTTTGCTCTTTAATGTTTTCCTCATCTGTCATGATCATTTGCGTGGCTGTTCTCTGAACTCCTTCCAGTTTGTCACTATTTGGTAACGCTGTGCCTGGAACTGAATGCAGTATTCCAGGCAGCTGAGCTTTGTGTGTATGTGTGTGTTGCCCCCAGGTGATTTGTCCATTGAGAAAATGAGATTTAGATAAGAACTGTATGTCTTCAGCACACAGAGTTGTTACTGCACCAGAGGTGTAGAGAAAACATGCTCTTTAAGTGATGTCTGTGTGTATGGAAGCCAGGATCACATTGATCATTTCTGTCTGTCTATTCTCACCCCCAAGTCTCTGCTCTGTGGCTTTGCAGGTTGTTTGCTTCTATTAAAGTTGTAGAATTTGTAGAGTAAAAGCATGAATCTTGTAGCTGGTACCCTGGAGGATGTATATCACGTTAACTTCAGAGGCAGGGAGCAACACTGACTTCTGGGAGATTGCCTCCAGCAGTTTCATAAAACTGTCACCATTACCTAACTATGTAATATTATACAATGACAAAGACATTTCTTCCTGACCTTTACCAATGATCAGTGTGTCTTGTAAAATGAGGTTAGCCCTGACAATTTTGTCCTAGTCAGTCTCAGTTAAGATGCTGTGTTTTTTCCATATAAATATTTAAATCCTGCATTTTTTAAACTTACTGAGCTATTTCTGCTTGGTTGCGTTCTGCATCAGTGAGTTCCACAGGAGCTCTCATTAGTGAGTTCCATATGTTGCATAAAATGTACTTCCTTAAATATGTCTCCTTCTTATTCCATCCACTGCTTTCTCAAGTTCCTGCATCTTGAAAAGTGCTCACATACCATAATAATAAATGACCTAGACAGAAGTCCTCTCCTCCAACTCAACGGTTTTCCAAGCTAAGCCCCTTCTCCCACAGAAGTCCTCTAGGTACTGTGTTGCCTCTGCATTCTCTATTTCTTTTCTATTAAACTGTGCCCTTTGTTGAGGAGGTGACCAGAAGCTAATACTGGTTTCAAAGAGAAGTTGTGCCATCCATTTATACAGAAACCACTGCAATATCTTGCGGTACACTCCACCTTTCCTGGTGAAGTGGGACCAAAGAACAATGAGCAAGCAGGAGTCTATAGCCCAATGATGAGTGCCCAGTGATTACAGCACCTTTGAGAAGGGCACCCTGGGCTTTGGTCTCTGCTCCCCAGATCATTTATGCATGTTGACAAGCATTGGATAATGATCAGAAATAACTATAGGAGCAAGGACTGAGACCCAGCATCCCCCTATCCCAAGGCAGTGTCCTCATAATTGGCCTGGAAAGTCTCATTCCCTCACATTTGCTCTCCTCTTGGCCCCGAGACTCTTGCCTCCTTTCTGCCTACCATTCCCACTTCAACAGGAGGGATGGAGAATGCTGGGGCCTGACCACACCCCTGTCACTCATAGAATAATGCACTCACCTATTTTTTCCAGCTACATTTCCAGGTCCTCAGGTAGGTGCTTAACTCCCAACCTATCTTAGGCTCTAGTAAATGAGCTGGTTTTAATGAAAAATTAAAGAACATATTGGAGTTTGGCTGTTTCAGTCTTTGAGTTCTTCATGCCTCTCAGGTGCATGTCATGATCTGAGTAGTTGCATTCTGTTGTTATTCTAACGCATAACTGGTCCTTGACAATTGGTAACAGGCAGCAGAAGAGGCCATAGAGAAAAGAGAGAATTATTCAGAAGGAGGAAACAGATATATTTCTGAATGGCCCCATGGCTAATGCAGTCCCAAGTAGGAGGAAATAATTAATAGAACCAGAAGAGAAAACTTTCCAGAATCTGCCGTGAGCCGAGCGGCCTATGACTACAATATCCCAGCGATTATCACCCTTGGGTATCACTGACCTAAATAAACTTTCTTGGGCCTGAATGTTGCTTTTGTTGCTGTTGTTTTTAATTTTGCTGAGTCTTTAAAACCAGCACACTCAACGAATTGTCTGGTTCCAAGAATTTGTTGTGTAACTCTGCTCTCCAACCCCCAAGCCCTGCTGCCTGCCCTTCATTTAACGGTCTCAGTTTCATTGGGAAGCACCCTGGGGAACCTCTTAGCTCCCTAATCAGCAACAGAAGGGGCTCATCCTTGCTAGAGGTAGCAGTGAAATATTTGCCAGCTCTCCTGAGAATAGGAGAGGCAGAGAAGAAGCCATTTCCAGCTGGGAAAACACAAACTTTTATTCACCTCTTCACTGCAGCAGGCCAGAGGTGGGAGGTGTGTGTGCTGGGGGTGATGCTTTGCCAAAGGGGCCTAGAGAGATGATGATGGGATGTTGGCAGTTAGGAGATCAATAGGTGTGAGGAGTGGGAAGAAAACTTCCATGACTTCCCCAGGCTGCTGGCTAGCACAGAAGCCCAAGTTTTATGTAAGATCCTGTGGGTCACCAGCTGTGGTGAAGGCTCGTGGACTAGATTTCTGAGGGAGTGGGGGAGTCTGGTGATGCCGCAAGCAGTTCTCAGATATAATGATTCCTTTACTGCTAATAAGATTCAGGAATTAACAGCTCGGAAGCGCTTAGGAGCTCAGTGTTTTATACCAACATGTAATCAATGGGGCTGAGTACAGAGGCCACCATTCATGCTTGGGGCAGATTTTGGGGTAAAAAACAAATCTCTTCACTCTCAGCTGAATCTCCTCAGGGAAGTTACAGCTTTCTCTGTCTACTGCTTGTGGGGGTTGAGGCATGGACAGGGCCCCTTCTTGGGTCCCTGGGCCCAGCCAGCAGCCCTAGGCCCAATTCATGAGCAATAAGATTTCTTGGTTAGATTTAAATAGTAATAAATAAGATGCAGGATAGTTCCTTGGTATTCCTAAATGCCTGCCTCAGTACAGAGACAACAGGTCTCTGGGAAAAACCCAGTGCCATTAAAATGGGAATATGTGACTAGATTTCTGCTAGGTGAGGCCATTTTTGAGTAGCTCTGCTTGCAGGACTTAACTAGAGGAAAAACTCCCTCTGTGTAAATTGCTCCACTCTGCACTGTTGAAACCATGTTCCATTTCTCTTATAATTAGGTATCTTGGACTTGGAAAGACTTGGTCCAACGTGGCAACTGAAAGATGACCAGCAGTCTCGGCTGTCAGGGTGGAGGAATGCCTCAAAACCCATGGAGTCTATGAAGAAGGGAGAGAAGGCGGCATCTCTCATGGAAAAAGGGGTTGTAGATCTAATAGTAAGCATGTGTGCAAAGCCAAGACTGGGAGAAACACTTAAGCTCCAAACTTTTAGAGAAGCAAAAGGGGGAAGGGGGTGCTAGTGATATCTTCTATTGAACCAGATGTATAGTTGAGAGAGAAGTTAAATAAGCTTGACCTCAGTATGAAATGCTGACCTAAAAGCTCACTGTATGCCTGAAAGTTTGTCTAACACTTCTCACAACTACACAACTGGTCCAGTAAAAAAATATCACCAAAGAACCCCTTGCTTCTTGCATGACTACAATACTCCATTCACATCCTAACCAAAATAGCACAAGCATTATTTTGGCTAGCAAGTCATAAGAAGCAGCCACCGCCCACAGCAAGACATGGCAGCCTGCCTACCTGCCAGTGTGGTGGAACTAGGGGCCCTTTTTGCCATTCTTAGCTATTAAGAGACTCTTGCCTTTCATGGAGGAGTGTCAAACTCACCTTCTTATCTGGGCTGGATATGAACCTTGGCCAGAGCTAGCCCAGGGCACGGGATTGTTTTGGCAGTGGTGGCAGCTCCAGCCCCATCAGATGCACGCAGTGGCAGCAGCAGCAACTCCAGCTCCCACTGCACATTCTTTTCCAGAGCTGGAGCTACTGCTGCTGACACGTGTCTTTTTGGGGCAGCAGCAACAGCTCCATCTCTGGCATGGAGCAGCACACAAATGGTGACAGCTTCAGCACTGGGTTGGGCTCAGAAAAATAAGGCAGCAGCAGAGCTGGCAGCCAAGGAGCTGTGGTCATGGCAGCAGCAAAGCATGTCAGGAGGGCAACCAGGGTGTCAACATTGGCTTACCTTCTTGACACCACTTGCTGTGTTCACCAGGGCTCAAGTGTGCTAGGTTCTGTGGCCAGCCACATCCCCTACCCCAACTTCTGGTGGCCTGTTGGTAGCTTAGCAGGCCAGAGACAGTAGCTTTGTGGGCTGAATCCAACCCATAGGATATATTTTTTACACCCCTGCCTTACTGAGATTCTTTAGGATACTTAAGAAATTGGATTAGATGATTCATGGACTAGATCAGCATTTCTCAACCCAGGAGTTACAACCCAAAAGTGGGTTGCAAGAATATATGTAAGGGTCACAAGTAAACTTTACAAATGGATTCTCCTTTAAAGGAAAAAAAGAGTGGGAAACTGTGGGTTTTCCTTTGCAGGCTGGCAGAGTTCCAGCCTGCAGGGGGCTGCTTGGGGGCCCCTCATGCCCCACACACCCACCCCCTGCCACACACACTGGAGGCCTGGGGATGGAAAGCAGCAGGTTGGGAGTGAGGGGGAGTGGCAGGGCCAGAGGGCTGTTTACTATTTAAAACTATTTATTGGGTCAGGACTGGCCATCAATGTTTACAAACGGGTCCTGGTACAAAAAAGGTTAAGAACCACTAGGCTAGATGATCTATGAAGGTCCATTCTAGCCCTACCACTTTATTTCTCTGTGATATATCCAAAGAGGTGACTGTTAACCAGTCTGGCTGACCAGACATATGCTTCCCACATGGAAAAGGGCAAATCAATACTGCTGCTCCAACAAACCCACGCTGGCGGGTCTAACTGACCTTTGAAGTTCACTGCAATTGGTCTGGATTTTATATATTATTTTAGTAACCCAAAGTACAAGGCATAAGAGGCATACTCAGAATTTCTGGGTTCTATTCTCAGCTCTGTTACTGACTCACTGTATGATCATGAGTAACCCAGTGTAGTCTTTCCAGTAATCTCTGTAAAATGGGAAAAGTGGCATTTAGGAGGCATATTTCCTTGCTATGTTTGGAGAGCTTTAAGAGCCTGAGAGCCTTATCACATGGTAGACTTAGTCTGTGTTTTATTTAGTAAGCGTGACTGTGTCAAATTTAAAAGTTAGAATGTGTTCTGAGCAGTTGCATGGTAGTGTTTACTACAGTTCCTAAATGCAACATGTAACAAGGTGCGGCATCAAGACTCTGGTGCAGTACTGGAGCTAAGACCAACAGTCAGCTGATTTTCAGTCCCAGCCCTGGCACTGCACCAGTCCTAGTCCCAGGACTGCATGAGAGGTAGTTCAAGGCTCTAGTACAGTGCCAGTGCTGGCACCCACAACCAGCAAGCTGTGCTGGTATTATCTCCACAGAGTGGTCAAATGATATGATCTGGAAATAGTCCTTGCCTGAAAAGTCCTAATTTGCTACAACATGATAACACTTAGCACATGTTTTACTGCTTGAATGCATGGACACTTGTGTCATAAGTGCAGTTAACATGTCATAAGTGTAACTTGTGACCAAGTCCTTAGGCTAGGGACAGAAATTACACATAAACCAATATAAGTACTTGGAAACCATAGTTTCATAGTTTCATAGTTTCTAGGGTC